>NC_043962.1:15348571-15716071 GCF_902148855.1 Sphaeramia orbicularis
ATTGAACAAGTGAAACTTATCTTGGTAAGATTTCTTGAAATAAGATTTTCAACATCTATTGTCTGAAAATAAGTTCTTATATCTCACTGAAAAGTTCCTCTTTAGGTGATTATGTCTTATTTTAAGTGTGATGAGATATTTTGACCAGAAATGAGAAAAATACAGTTGGTAAGATTTAGATTTTTGCAGTGTGTAGGCTTCTTGAGGTCCTGACCACTAGGTGTCTCTCTCCTACATCTAACATGACCTCAGAAAACCACATCACGGGTTATTTTTCAGTTTTATGTCATACCCAGAAGGTTATTATTCATTAACTTTAGAATAAAACCAAGTCATGGAAACCTACATAGTTTGACCATTTTATGATGTGTTGGCATCTTTTAGTTCCCTTGTACTTTGATTAAATTAAAGTACTATCCACTGCAAATGTAAACCGGTCGACAGGCAGTGATAAATATTACAAAGTTTACCTTAACGCCTACATTTACTGACAATGTTAATCAACATTAGTACAAACACTGTGATACTTTTAAAGAAAGTCTAGTTTCTCAGCAGCATCATTTGACATACATGTTCTGTAAAGGATTTCAACATACAGTCGTGGAAAACTAGATTATTAGACCACCCCTTGTTTTCTTCAATTTCTTGTTCAGTTTAAGGCCTGGTACAACTAAAGGTACATTTTTTTTGGATAAATATAATGATAACAACAAAAAATAGCTCGTAAGAGTTTAATTTCAGAGCTGATATCTGGCCATTTTCCATGATTTCTTGATAATAACCAAAATCACTTCAGTTCTTACATCAATATCTATGGCATTGTACTGACAAAAACAGTGCTTTTAGACATTCCAGGTTTTCTTTTCTGGCTGTTTTAGTCACATGATACACACAGGAGGTAGTACTTGATTACATAACCATTGTTTTTGATGACTTTGATGGTCTAATAATTTTTTCCGCAATTGTATAATGGAAGATCTGGTCTTTTTACACAGAAATGGGGGGAGGTGACAATACGTGATTGACACTTGTAATGACCAATCATTGTCCAGAACCTGTCAGATGCATCTACACTGCACAGACATCACAGCTCCCATGACCAAGTCGTCATGGATTCAATTTTCCACAGCAGCTCAAAACAATGTTGAATTATCCATCTTTTTTATTAATTCTATGTTTTAGACAGAGAGCAGAGTGTCGAGGTGTTTTTTCCTGGTTTTATCCTTTTGAAGCTTTGATGCAGAATAAGGATAAATTAATTGTTAATGTATATTAACATCATTGACACTAGGCTTATATGACATACATTTAACAGCTGCAACAATTATAGCTTTTAATATCTATAGTCGCTTTTCCATTGGACATCTGCTCAAAACTTTACCGATATTTACTAAATGTCGAAAAAACAGAAGTGCGTAACGTTGGTTTTTCCGCTAAATCACAAATGCAATGATTTGTTTATTATCGTGAGATGACACGAGAAGTCATTCCATAAACATGGCGACGAACATAAATATGGTGTTGATTTACAGATATATTCATTATTATTATATATTACCCCTCTATCTCATACTAAATCAAAAAATGATTGGGATTCCTGGTGTGTCCACACATACCACATCATGTTTCTTTTAAAACTCTTCTTCTTTGCTTGTTGTAACGTCCGTCAACATCCGCTTTTTTTTTTTTTTTTTTTTAATTGAAGTGACTCTAGTTGCAGAAAAAAGGTCTTTCCTTGGAAGTTTTTTGTGATATACCAATTGCACTACGCCTGAAAAACCCCCTCTTGCCAGTGCAAAAACTTTAAATCAGAAAATGAGAGTTTTGGCAAAATTGTTATTTTTTTCATTTGGTAAATTTTTATGTGCAAGGTAATTTGAGGGTCAGTGGAAAAGCAACTTGACAGACCAGTACATGCTTTCCAACTACAACTATCCACTACTTTTACCACATTCCATAATGTCCGTCTAAACCTGCTACTATTTTTGTCTGTGATGTAAAACCTGATGATTCCTCCCAGATATACTGCACTGCAAAAATCAAAATCTTTCCAAGTGTATTTTTCTCATTTCTAGTCAAAATATCTCATCACATTAAAAATAAGACAATCACCTAAAGAGCAACTTTTCAGTGAGATATAAGAACTGATTTTTCAACAACAGATCTTGAAAATCTTATTTCAAAAAATATTACCAAGATAATTTTCACTTGCTCCATTGGCAGATTCTTTTTGTGCAAATTAAGCAAAAAAATCTTGAATTAAGCAAAAAAAATCAGCTAACCTGCTACGCCCGAAAAACCACCTCTTGCCAGCGTAAAAACTTTTAAGCGAAAAATGAGACTTTTGGCGAAACTGTCGTTTTTCCATTAGGTAAATTTTTATGTGCAAGTTATATTTGCACAATTTGGGGTCAGTGGAAAAGCGACTTATGATGTTGATTGCATAACCATTGTTTCTGATGACTTCTGATGATGTAATAATTTTTTCCGTCACTGTATATGCTAAACCACTTGTACATAATGTGCATGCCTTGGATGTTAATATTTGCAGCTCCGATAGCATCCGCTCTGAGCGCTCACTTCAGCCATCGCTCTGTCGTGATGATGGGGGGCCTGATCTGTAGTGTAGGAGTCATAACTGGATCTTTCGCAAGAAACTTACTGGAACTCTACTTAACAGTGGGATTCCTCAATGGTGAGTGGTTTAATTCAATATGCATGACTGATATATATGTAATTCAACTATACTATATACTGCTCTCCATGTCTGTAGGACTTGGCTATGCATTAACTTGGACCCCCACGGTGACCATGCTGGGCTTGTACTTTGATAGGAGGCGTCCAGTTGCCAACGCCATAGCCAGCTCCGGAGAGTGCATCCTTACCTTTGTTCTTACGCCGCTGTTCCAGCTCTTGATCGACAGCTACTCTTGGAGAGGTGCTATGCTGATCCTGGGTGGTCTGCAGCTTAACCTGTGTGTGTGTGGGCTTCTGCTGAGGCCTCTACAAGCACCCGGACACTCGATGCTGTTAAATGCAACCAAAGAAGAAGGGGAAGAACTGCTCACTAAAGTTGACTTGGATCACAGCAAAACAAGCCCTTCAGAAGATCAAGAAACCAAAGAGAAAGCTCCCAAACAAGCAGAAAGAAATGAGAGAAGGATCGAGAAAACCCAACTAACGACCAGAATCCGTCACTACGTAGATTATACCCTCCTCACCAACCCTCATTTCATTGTCTACTCTCTGTTTGGGATGTTTGCCGCCTTGGGTTTCTTTGCACCAGCTCTGTTCCTTGTTCCATATGCTCGCAGTAAAGGGGTTGAAGAGTACCAGGCGGCTTTACTCATGTCCATTTCTGCAGCAATGGACCTGTTTGGAAGATTGTTCTTTGGGTGGGCGGCAAACCTGAGACTGGTGGAGACGGTACGTTGATGATAGAAAATGACCATAGTTATGACGATGAAAAACACAAGACAAACAAAAGTAGAACATCTGCATCATGTAGCGTCGTGTATTTAATTATGTTAAAGGTCTAATGCCGTGTTTCCACTATGTGGTACCGGCTCGACTTGACTTGGCCGTTTTGCGTTTCCATTACAAAAAAGGACCTGGAATCTGGTACTAGTTTTTTGGTATCACCTCCGCCAAGGTTCCAAGACTGGGGAACAGATACTAAAACGTGAGTTATAAACACTGCAGACCACTGATTGGTCAGAGAGTTGTCTCTGTGACCCGCTATTTTACAAAAAACAGATGCGGAAGTTGACAGTAAATATAGCGGTAGGTTAATCCACATGATGACAGCCCGTAAAACTACACCATGGTCGGTCCAGGAGATTCAGTCTTTGGTGGCTGACATAAAAATTCAGCATGAGCTTGACAAGACAACACGCACCAAACGAGTTTATCAGCAACTCTCTGAGCAGACGACATGGAAGTAATGCGCCACATCGCTATGACGTCCAGGTACTCTAAAGTCGGTAGTACCTGGTACCTCAGTCAAGTCGAGCCGGTTCCAAGAAGTGGAAATGTGGCACAAGGCAGGGGTGTCAAACTCATTTCTCCCAGGTCCCACATTCAGCCTAATTGCATCTCCGGACCAGAAAAATAATAGTATCATAACCTGCAAATAATGACAACTTTTCTCTTTTTTTAGTGCAATACAAAACATTAAATTATTTTATTCATTTTCATTCATTCATTTATTTGTTTTGAGCAGAAGAAAAAATTAAACATTTTTTATATACAAGGAACTAATGGCAGAGCAAATACATTAATAAACTAGTCCACCCCCCGATCACCACCAAAATGTAATCATTTGTTCCTTGTGCCAGTATCAACCTTTCCTGAAAATTTCATCAAAATCTGTCCATAACTTTTTGAGTTATCTTGCTAACAGACAGACAAACAAACAAACAAACAAACAAACAGACAGACAAACCCCGATAACCCCCGATAATCTCCTTGGCGGAGGTAATAAAGGTGATCAAGACAAAATAGCAATTGCCATGTACACTAGTAATAACAAAATAAATTCAATATGTACTGCTGATTATATTATTTTATTATTTGGTAACAGGCATAATATTGTTAAATATTATTATACTGTACAGTTGGTGTCAGCTGCTGCCTTTTCGGTACAGACAGCTGAGCCCATTAAAAAGAAAAAAAAAAAAAATTATACTGTTATTGTGGAGTTTGGAACTAAAATAAGAACAGTTTCTCATTCAGTTTCTCATTTGCCAAGGTCATTGTTCTTCTTGGTAGTTCTTCGAGGTTAAACTGGATCAGTTTTGCTTCAAAAGAGTAAAACTAGTCCAGTTGAACCTAGATCGTAGAAAAATTGAGTTGTCATTATTTATAGGTTATTATGTTATTATTTTACTTTAGATCATATTGGTCTGTATGTGGAACCTGAACTAAAATGAGTTCAACACGCTTAATTGTTAATGTATTCAGTGTAATTTTTGCACTTCCTAAACTCATCCCGTGGGTCAGATTGGACCTTTTTGGCCGGTTTTGGTCCCGGGGCCACATGTTTGAGAGCCCTGTTCTAAGGTGAAAGACTCAGCATGATGTCACAGCCGAAATATTCATGTTTTCATGAGTGAGTAATCATCTAAAAATATTAATTGCATGATATTGAGCTGCTTATATCTACAAGGAGAGTTTAGCTACAGTAGCTCAGAATGGACTTAACTCTTCTTTTTCATTTTTCAGAGAATAAGAATCAGAATTTCTTTGTCTGTGCACAGCAGTACAAAGAGATTATAAGCTAAACCTTAAAGTGCAACCACATAAAACAATAAAAAGTAACAACTGACAATTTTCTGTTTAAGGCAGGTGGTATTCAGTGTTACCAGTGGAAATTACTGTTGCCAAATGTATAGTTATGTGTAATTTCCTAAAAGCTGCAGGAGCCGAAACTACAGAAAATATACTACAATCTGAAAATACAAAAGCTTTCCTTCTCCAGCGCTCCTCTATCAGTGGAAATAAAAACACAAAATATGAAGATAAATGACCTGACATCGTTACAGCTGTCTGTTGCATATTTAACCTCCTTACCTGTTTGAGAAATGCCTGTCATTAGGACAAAAACTGTGTCACGGGGTAGATTTTCTACAGTATAAATACAGGCAAGGACTAGTAGCTAAAAGTGATAATAATATAATATATAATATAATATAATATTAAAAAATTATCAAGTGCTGTAGCTTTAAACCAAAAAGCCCTGACTGGACAAACCAAACATTGCCTCTAATAAATTTCTGTCCTGTTACAGCAGCCACCTTAGGGGATGGTGAGAGGTGCATTCAGGCGCTTGTATTATACACTGGACCTTTAACACTTAAAGATCTAGAATTATTTATTTATTTATTTAAACTTTATTTATAGAATTTTTCAACATTTATAAAACTTTTCATTTGACAAATATAACATTTATCATTTCAAGTAATGTATTCATGATACAGAGACAGACACCTGACATGATAAACAAACAGAACCCAAGGAGAAAAAAAAAAAGGCAATACAAACAAGGTACGCATAAAAAGACAGTCAAGACAGTGCATTCTGGTATCGTTTAAGAAAGAAAGAAAATAAATAAACAAACAAAATAGGTCAATAACAATGTAAACACTTACAATGTATTTAAAGTTCCAGGCCAGGCAACATATTCACACAGTGTAAAAGATGCCTGTAATTATTTTTGTGGCAACTTTCAAATTAATCGGTCTCTACATTGAACCTTTCCTAAGTGATTTTTCACTGTTTATTATAATATTGTTGTGTTCATTTTGCATTTTTTTTGTGCAAATCAAGGATTTTCCTATTTACTGACCATGTAGATGTTCATAAACCTGAGAGTAAATTCAAAGGTTATTATATCTTCACCCTCCTAATATAACTTTCCGTCTTGGCCAGGACACTCTTGAAAAAGAGATTCTTAATCTCAGTGAGGTTTTCCTGGTTAAATAAAAGTAAAATAAAAAAATAAAATAACTAAAAAGTAACTAAAAAGTCATTTTTAATTAATTTTTCACTTAAATCATCTGTTACTCAATTTCAAGATTTTTGCACTTCCTGAAAATCTGAAAAAAATAGAACGATGATATCAAAACAGAGAAAACAGCGATGTTTTTTTTTGTGCAAATGTCTCATTAAATAAACATAAAAGTGTCTCCAACCACTGTCATCTCTCCAAGTACATGGGTTTTACTGGTGAAACAAAGTTGTAGAAGATGACAGTGTTTCTGTGATCACTACGGAGCCTCTGAACGTCATATCTGATGAAAATGAAAACCTGAGAAACTGCATTTTACCTGAATTATTTACATGCATTGATAGGATTAGAGGTTAAAAAGTCAAACAGTTTAGATCAGCTGTTGAGGGTTAAACTGGCTTCGTGTTATTATGTGATAAGTAAGTGAGGTGGTTCTCATAGGTGCACCATCTGCTTGACTGTATTGTGTTACCTCTGTGTCCACTCCCTCCAGGTGCAGCAGCTGACGGTGACGGTGATCTTGCTGGGTTCAGTCTTACTGCTCTGCCCTCTGGCCTCCACCTTCTTGGAGTTGGCTGCTTTCAGCGCAGCCTACGGCCTGGTGTTCGGCGCCACGGTGGCCATCCACATCACCGTGCTGGCTGAGGTGGTGGGCGTCCACAGGCTGGGGAGTGCACTGGGGTTATTCATGCTCATACGCAGCAGCACAGGCCTGCTCGGACCACCCATGGCTGGTAAGACACAAAGAAGACCCAGAGAAGAGCCTTTAATAGTCAGATCCAAAAAGTAGGACAACTGAAAATGTTCCTGAAAAATTCCCTGTGATCCATACAACCATGAAGGAGTAGAATAGAATACAACAGAACAGAACAGAATAGAATAGAATAGAATAGAATAGAATAGAATAGAATAGAATAGAATAGAATAGAACAACAGAATAGAATAGAATAGAATAGAATAGAACAACAGAATAGAATAGAATAGAATAGAATAGAATAGAATAGAATAGAACAACAGAATAGAATAGAATAGAATAGAACAACAGAACAACAGAATAGAATAGAAGAGAATAGAATAGAATAGAATAGAATAGAAGAGAATAGAATAGAATAGAATAGAACAACAGAACAACAGAATAGAATAGAATAGAATAGAATAGAATAGAATAGAATAGAATAGAATAGAATAGAATAGAATAGAAGAATAGAACAGAACAGAATAGAATAGAATACAATGAAACAGAATAAAACAGAATAGAATAGAATAGAACAGAATAAAATAGAATAGAATACAATGAAACAGAATAAAACAGAATAGAATAGAATAGAATACAATAAAACAGAATAGAATAGAATACAATGAAACAGAATAAAACAGAATAGAATAGAATAGAATACAATAAAACAGAATAGAATAGAATACAATGAAACAGAATAGAATAGAATAGAATAGAATAGAATAGAATAGAATAGAATAGAATAGAATAGAATAGAATAGTTTTCACACAGAAACAAATTTGACTCAGACTTAACCTTAGCTCTCACGTAAGTATATGTACTGAAAAAATATACAAAAAACAATTTCTACATAATTCTACATCATCTGTACATTAAATCTCCCATAATGGATGTTCTCACACATCACTGAGTCTAAATATAATACTTAAAATCTGTCATCTTTTGCTTCCTAAAATTCTAAGTCCTCTGAGGCAGTGATTATTGATATACACATTCATCCCTTGTGAGATTTTTATGGCCTGTTGACATGCAGGACCACCCCTCCATTAATCATGGATTTGGGTGAAGGACCATCTGACAGGACTCTGGGGTTTTTACTGCAGATACTCACAGAGGAGCTGTGCAAAAACTACATCATGATGCTTTATGGTTGCATCATTTTAATGGGCCGTTGCTTCCCTAAGATTTATTTTTTTGTCCTTTTAATTGCAGTTTCTTTCTCGCAGACTTTCCAGTTATTTCAGACATTTGTCCAAATTTGTCTCACACACACAAAAACAACTGCGGCACCAGAGAAAATAAAACCTCAGTGGATCTCTCAGTAAATCACGGGATAATCAGAATCAACAAAGACACTTGTAACATGCAAAATATTACAGACATACACTATTTTACTACCAAAATCATTAAAAAGTCCCGAGGCAGTAATAACTGATATGCATATTTATTCATTTGCAACTTACATACAGTCGCAGAAAAAATTATTAGACCATCAAAAGTCATCAAAAACAATAGTTATGCAATCAAGTACTAACTCCTGTGTGTATCATGTGACTCAAACAGACAGAAAAAAACATGGAATGCCTAAAAGCAGTACAATGCTAACTTAAGTGATTTAGTTATTATAATATTATAGAAAACCATGGGAAATGGCTAGGTATCAGCTCTTAAATTAAACTCTTATGAGCTATTTTTGTTGTTATCATTATATTTGTCCAAACAAATGTACCTTTAGTTGTACCAGGCATTAAAATGAACAAGAAATTGAAGAAAACAAGGGCGGTCTAATTATTCTTTTCTGCGACTGTGCATATAAAAGAGAAAATATATATTCTGTTATTGGCTAAAATTTACTTAGGGGGTCAAATGAGTGGCCATTTTTGTCAAAAAAAAAAGTAAGACATGCATAGAACTGCGTTGAAATAATGCTAATACATTTGTGCACAGACTACTGATATTATTTGACAGTGGAAGCTATATTTTCAGAAATATTGGATTTTGAATAGCACGTGTATGTGAAAACTTTTGCTGGTGGACGGACGTGACATTACCCATGATGCTCTGGTCAGTACCAGTACTTTATTAGTAATAAACCTATAGACTTACTATTGCTAATTCTCCTCTTATTCATAAATGTTAGTATTGTGGATCTAAAACAATAACAGCTGACACAAAAACACAAAATGTGGCAGTGGACGGATGTGACATGGTTGTTACAGATCCCATCATACTGATGCTCGGCAGCCATGTCACCGTTTCCACAAATGATCCCTGTGCAAAAACTAGGATCAGAATTATTTATTGTATAGTTTATCATCATACTAAAGAGTAAATAACAATATAGAATTATTTCTTTATAAAAATGCTTATTATTAGAAAACTGTTGATTTAAAAAGTGACGTGTGACATTCTTAATGTATGTATTGGCGTAACATAAGCAGGATGGATCAGCACCATACTCCATATTGCAACCTGTAAAAATAAAACATGTGATATGTAGTATATAATCTTGTAAGAAAAATTGGGGAATCTAAAAGAATAGAATATTTCTTTTTCAGCTAAATTCAGTTCAAATATAACTTGGCCATTTGTGACATGAAAATATAGCATTAATTGTGATGAAACTGGACATTTTTGAGCTGAAAACATAGTTCATATGACCATCAACATGTTGAACAGAACTGAAATCCTGTACATTTGCAGAACTTGCATTTACCAACACAAAGTTCCTTTGGGGATTCACTTGTATTGATTTCTTATGCACAAAGACATAAATAACACCTCGAAGCAAATTTTAGCCGTTATGAGAATTTCTCCCATTTCTCCTTTAATAGATAGTACAGGTTTTGTATTTTAATGCCTGTAACACCATCTGTCTCTCCTAAATACATCCAACTATCTATCAGTGTGACAGGTATTTTGGCATGTTATTTTAGTATCCATATCTGGCATCTGATTTTAATTATCTTCATTAAAATGCAGTATTCTCTAGGCAGCTGTGATACTGTAAGTGCTATTAAAATGAGGGTTACAGCTGCTGATGTAACCTCCTCTGTTTTCCTGTGCATAGTCACACCAACTCTCTCTCACACACACACACACACACACACACACACACACACACCCCACAAACGTCCTACAAACCAAGCCAGCATTTGGGCTTGATGACTGAGGTTATGACCCACTTTCACATGCCGCTCCAAACAACAGAAGTAAATACAGCCTTATGTGCACCCAGCTTAACTTTGGCACCCGGGCATCACAACCCCTGCCAGAAAGCACCCTGCCTCCGAGCACAGCCAGCCATAATTCAGCTGGGGAAACCTCCACAAAAACACCCAAGTCAACTAATTACAGTTAAAGCCTTTTATTTGATGACATTCATGAAAAAAAAAAAAAAGAGTGTGATTTGATTCATTAGAGCGTGACCGGCTGCTACGATTTCTCTGTAGTGCCAAAAGGACTTGAACTTTCAGACAGTGGCAGATAAACATAAACACACACACACACACATATGTCTGTGTCAATGTGTGACAGAACAGCCTACAGCAGGGGTGTTGAACTCATATTAGCTCCGAGGCCACATTTAGCCTAATTTGATCTCCAAAAATAAATAATGACAACTCCAAGTTATTCTCTTTGTTTTATTGCAATAACAAACATGAAATTATGAAAATATTTAAAAACTATCCAAACAAAAAATGTGAATAACCTGAAAAAAGTCAAATTTCTAAAGAAAAATAAGTGCAATTTTAACTGTATTATTACTTATCTTTTGTCATTTTGTGTCAATTTTATTTTATTTTATTTTATATTCATATAATAAAAAACATATACATACAGTCGTGGAAAAAAATTATTAGACCACCCTTGTTTTCTTCAATTTCTTGTTCATTTTTATGTCTGGTACAACTAAAGGTATATTTGTTTGGACAAATACAATAATAA
The DNA here is from genome assembly GCF_902148855.1 of Sphaeramia orbicularis. Taxonomy (NCBI): domain Eukaryota; kingdom Metazoa; phylum Chordata; class Actinopteri; order Kurtiformes; family Apogonidae; genus Sphaeramia; species Sphaeramia orbicularis. Next base: position 15,359,765 of record NC_043962.1, read on the forward strand.
CAAAAAAAAAAATAGCTCTAAAAACATCTATAGCTCTAAAATCTAACTTTTAAGCCACTAATCCTATCATGATGCTTAAATAATTCAGGTAAAATGCTATATCTTTTATTTTCAGCATCACATGTCTTTGGAAACACTATCATTCATCAATGAAACTAAAAATAATTTGACAAATGGCAGTGGTTGTAGATACCTTTTTTTATGTTCAGGTAATATATTTTGCTGGAAAAAGTCACTTTTTCACTTTTTTTTTTTTTTTTTTTTTAATTTTCTCTGTACTGATATGAAAATCTTTGAATGTACTTGAAATTATTAGACCACCCCTTGTTTTCTTCAATTTCTTGTTCATTTTAATGCCTGGTACAACTAAAGGTACATTTGTTTGGACAAGTATAATGATAACAACAAAAATAGCTCATTAGAGTTTAATTTAAGAGCTGATATCTAGACATTTTCCATGTTTTTCTTGATAAAAAACAAAATCACTTCAGTTCTTACATCAATATCTGTGGCATTGTACTGACAAAAACAGTGCTTTTAGGCATTCCATGTTTTCTTTTCTGTCTGTTTCAGTCACATGATACACACAGGAGTTAGTACTTGATTGCATAACCATTGTTTCTGATGACTTTTGATGGTCTAATCATTTTTTCCACAGCTGTATATTAACCCTTTAACAATGCAAATCTCTCCAGTTCTGCATTTTGCACTTTATAGCATTAAAATTCCTGTAACTCCGTTTGCACCACACACAAAATTCAAATGGCATCAGAAAGCTGAGATCTTGAGCTTTCCGACACTATATCATACTTTACGGCAGCAATATGGGACTGTATTACAAGTAGAAAGGAACTGTGCCAGACACTTCCACACAGGCTAAAAAAAACAGCTGGAAATAACAAAAATACATGAAGCCATTTATGGATACTGAATGTTCAAGACCAAATAGACCAAAATCACTTCAGTTCTTACATCAATATCTATGGCATTGTACTGACAAACACAGTGCTTTTAGGCATTCCATGTTTTCTTTTCTGTCTGTTTTAGTCACATGATACACACAGGAGTTAGTACTTGATTGCATAACCATTGTTTTTTTATGACGTTTGATGGTCTAATAATTTTTTCGTGACTGTAAATCAGGCATGTCCAAAGTCCGGCCCGGGGGCCAATCATGGCCCGCGGTCAGATTTTATACGGCCCACAGCTTGGGTTTTAGAATGTATTATTTATGGCCCACTTGGACTGTTGAACCGAGTACATGAATCATAAAAGGTTCCAAATGCAGTTTCTCCTTTCACCTCATGGTGGCAGCACCACTCTAACTCTATCTGGCTCTGTGACCTTACCGTGAACCTTTTTCGCTAATTTCTAACCATGGCACCTGTAAATAAAAACCGAAAGTTGACAGTGAGGGCCGCCGCTTCCAGGAGAGATGGGAATTACAATTTTTTTTTCACTGAAAATCGAGGCGATTGTGTTTGCCTAATTTGTCAAGAGACTGTTGCCTTGTTTGAGGAATTCAATGTAAAGAGACACGAGCAGACAAAACATGTTAACGCATATGACAAGCTACCAGGGAGTGAGCGTTCTGAAAAAGTGAAGAAAATTCAAGCTGCTTTAAACTCACAACAGTGACTCTTCATGTGAACCTGTGAGTTCAGTGAATTCACCACCAAGGCAGGCTGCCAAGTTGCCAGGTTAGTTGCCGATAACTGCTGGTGTTATGTACTTGTAGATGTGACACAAAATATTACTTTCTAAATGATTTTGTGAAAGACAAGAGTAAGAGTCATATGTTTTCATCTGAAATGTTAACAGACTTTGCATTACTGAGTAAAATATGAGTAATGATTACTCATATAAGTCATGTTTAAAATGAATGTGGGGTTAAGATTCTTATCAACTTGGAAGTTTAAGATACTCTACAGTTTGTTCTATGTTATCTGACTCCAGATGTGAAAGGAAGGCAGAATAGTTTTTTTTGTTTTTTTTTTTTTAATTTGTTCACACCTGAGTGGCGTAGATTCGGTTACACTGCCATTTAAAAAAATGATATTGTGACAATGAAAATAAAATTGTGTAGAACAGCGCATTTACATGTAATTTTTGCTGTTTAAAAAATGTCCGAAGGGACCACTGGCCCCTGGCAATGTCCACATTATCAGATCTGGCCCTCTTTAAAAAAAGTTTGGACACCCCTGCTGTAAATACATGAAAGGGATGGTTACCAAAAACCCTCAAAGGCCTTAACAAGTGGCAATGTCTAGATTTCAAAGATTAGTTACAATTGCAATTAAAAATATAGAAAAAATATTTGCAACCTGCACAAAAGTACATTTTCTACAAATAAAATTCCAAGCTTGGACATGTATCCCATGTGGAAAATTACAATCACTCAGGAGCAGAGTTTTCACAGATTCTTAAACTGAATTTGAGGAAACTCCATAAGAAGAGTTGGTAGATTATTCCATATTTTGACATAATATTGTCAAAATTTTTAAGTTTGAAATTTGGACCTTAACTATGCACAATTTCTACAATATTATGCCTCAGCTTATTATTACACTTACATTTATGCATTTGGCAGATGCTTTTTCCCAAAGTGACTTACAGGGGAAAAAACAAAATAAAAGAATAAAGTACAAGAATAGATTAAAGACATAAAGCAGCTGTACAATTAAAAACAGTGTCATACAGAGGAATAAAAAAGAAAAAATGATGATAGATTAATGCAATTTACAGATCAGAGTGGATCTACAAATGCAGAAAACATTTAGTAACAGGAGGAATGTTGTTAATATTACACTTAATTTTTATCCATGCTGTGGGCTGTATAGGAACCTTTGGAGGACCAGTTTTAGCATGTTTGACACCTGTGGCCTAAAGCAAACATAATCAAACAATTTTCTTTCCAGTTGCCTCACATTTAATCCCCTGAACTTTTATTCATCTTTCCCTCATCTATTTCTATTCAAATGTGTTTAAAAGTTCCTGGAAAAACCCTTTAATTTGCATTTAAGCAATACTACCACATGTAGATATTAAATTTCACAAAACGCTACAGGCTGATGCTGACCTCAAATAAGATTAAGTGCTAATTAAATTGAAGTAGATGCACATGTAGCCTGCAGTGTCCTATTTATAACTGAACATGGTCCCTGTGACACACGGGCTATTTCTAACTTATTTACTCTACGTTCGCTACTTTGAGCACTTTGAAGACAAGTGAGTTGATGGATGTTGAGGATGCATCAAAGCATTTTAATTATGCTTCCTTCATGGTGGAAAGGCACTGGTATTGCAGTCTTTAGATAAGATTAATCATGAAATCCTATCTTCTTCTGTGTGTTCCCTCATTTATAACTTTCAGCTTTTAAATGAAGACAAAATGGTATTGTAAATAGGATACGGTTATGTTTTCATTCTACTAAAACTACTCTTTAACCTCTGAACATCCATTATGCCACAAAGTAAGAATTACATATAGAATAGAATAGAATTTCAGAAAATACTTATATGAAGTTTTAGTGTCTGTAATTAGCAGAATCAGCTTTATTAACCAAGTTTATGCACAAAAACAAGAAGCATGACTTAACCTTAGCACTCACGTGTTTTAGATGCACTACAAACAAAAAGTTAAGGATATTTCTGTGGGTTTTTTTGGTTAGTTTTTGGTCATTTTTGCCATTTGTAAATAAAACTATGTCTGGTCATTAAAAAAAATGTGTTTCAGTTAAATTCACACACAAAAAAGTAAAAAGCACTGTGCAAGAATCCCAACTGAAAAAAATAACCCAAAAATTAAAAATATCCGTAACTTTTTGTTTGTAGTGTATGTATATGTATGAAAAATATAGAATAAAGAATAAAGACTAAAAATTTTTGCAAAAATGCCAACTATGAATATCACATTGAAATTGATCCATAATCCATGCAGGAATAGAATAGAACAGAATAGAATAGAATATGAAGTGTTAGTGTCTGTAATTAGCAGAATCAGCTTTATTGACCAAGTTTGTGCACAAAAATAAGAAACATGACTTAACATTAACTCTCACATGTTTTAGATAAGTATATTTTTCCATTGTAAGTCGCTTTGGAAAAAAGTGTCTGCCAAATGCATAAATGTAAGTATATGAATGAAAAATATAGAATAAAGACTAAGAATTTTTTACAAAAATGCCAACTATGAATATCAAATTGAAATTGATCCATAAACCACGCAGGACTAGACTAGACTAGACTAGAATAGAATAGATTAGAATAGAATAGCCTGTATTGTGCTACTTCAGTCAATGCAGCAATATTAACCCTTTCATGCATAAGTCACTCCAGTGGACAGTTATTCTACAGCTGTTTTCTTGTATATTAATGGGTTTAGTTGTTTTAGTTCCATATCAGCCAACACAGTGGATGCTTATGCATCATCTCATATCCTGACATTCATACCATTACTGTAACTTTGCTGTTCTTGATAAACCTGATTTGCACTAACATGTTTGAGCGTAAATCAATTGTTATTTGTTAGACAAGAAGGTTTTTTTTGCACATTATCTTGATGAAGTGAGGAATTAATAGCATTAGAATATGTTAAAATGTGAGAAGACATCAGATTAGCAGCATTAAACATGTTTTTATTTCATTGTTTTCATATCCCTCCCTGATATTGGGTTTTAAACACGTTTCTTTACTTCAAAAATTAAATGCATGGATATTTTTGTAACTCCACAGAAAAAAAAAACTCGATCACATTGTTTTTTTCATGCCTAAGGAGGAATAAAAACACTGAAGAAAAAAATCTTGACTAAGGTTCTCACAATTAACGCATGAAAGGGTTAACAAACACCAGTGCTACAGAAATAAGAACAGAGCAAATATGAAATTACAAAAACTAAAAATAAGGTAAGAAAATATGAAAAAAATTTACAATTTAAGAAAGTAACATAAGAATAGAGCTTGGTAGTATAAAAAAATAAATAAAACTGTAAAAAACAGAACAGAATAGACTTTGAGTGCTTCTACAATCAGTGCAACAAAAAAGATACAAAAAAATAAGAAAATAAAAATGGAGCAAATATAAAATTACAAAAAATAAAAAATAAAATAACAAAATAGAGTATAAAATTTTACAAAAAGTAAAATAAGAACAGAACTAAAGTACAATAACATAAAAATAGACATAAACATAACATTTGGTCCATGTTTAACACTGTTGTTGTTTAGGTGAGTCAGGTTAAACACATAAACCAGAAGATGGTCCAATAAAATTAAGTCTAATACTAATACTTAGTCTAATACTAGGAAGTGGAAAGTTGACGTGTTTCTTGGACTAAAACGTTGCAAAAGTGAATATGCAAATCCTGCTAAACTCAGGCCTGTTTCTGTCCTTTTAGGCTTCTTCATTGACAAGATGAGCGATTATGGGACGGGTTTCCTCATGGCAGGGGTGGCTCTCATTGTGTCGGCTCTGTTCCTGCTTCTACTTCGTCAGATGAACCGCAGAGGTCAGGGGTCACGTACCAATAACCCCAGCACGCATACAGACAATATGGGACAAAGCCAAGGAGCTGAGGCATGAGACTCAGACACGACGGGAATAAAGAAAAACAGTCTCTGCAGTAAACGGTTGAAACAAGAGCCGCAACTCAAGGAAGGAACGTTATTGTTTTATTACTAGGAGTTGTTTTTCTTGACTCTTGGAGACTACAGGAGCTGTGGAATTCAGACGTTACAGCCAATCTGCACTACATCAATCACACCGTCTACAGAAAATGTCATGGAGGAGGATGAAATGCAGAATAAAATTTACTTCTTACAGTGCAAATGAAAAACTGAGATAAATGTAGCACAATAGACGTAACTGTTCGGAGCTTTTATGAGCCTCAGGAATCTGCACAATGTATGAAGAACATGAAATTAAATTTGGTGTGTGTTTTCCATACGTTTTCTTACAGTTACTGAATGTTTTTACCCCATTAATGTACAGTTCTGTATTTGTAAATGCTGGGTGAAAGTGAAAGTGAAAAGTGAAAATATGCCTATAGCTCCCTCCAGTGAGAGACATCTGATATTGCATTTGCAGCCTTTAAAAAAAAAAAAAAAAATCAAACAGCAAGGAAGATTAAATAATTTACAGCACGGGTGTCAAACATAGGGCACATGGGCCAAAACCAGCCCAACAAAGGGTCCAATCTGACCCGTGGGATGAATTTGCGAAATAAAAAAATGACACTGAGATATTAAAAATCAAGGATGTTCAAGTCATTTTAGTTCAGGAGACACAAACAGACTAATATGATCTCAAGTGGGTCAGACCAGTAAAATAATAACATAATAAACTATAAATAATCATAATTTCTCTTTGTTTTAGGTTAAAAAAAAAAAGTAAAATGACGTGAAAATATTTGCATTTACAAACTATCCTTTTAAAAAGATGTGAATAACCTGAAATATCTTCAGAAAAATGAGTGTAGTTTTACAAATATTCTGCCTGTTCCTAAATGTTTTGTATATTTGTAGATCCATTGTGATCTAAAAGTTGTGTAAATGATAAACTGTGGCAGAATTTTATTGTGAAAACTGCACTTATTTTTCTTAAAACACTTCAGGTTGTTCATATTATTCAGATTTTTAAGGAAACTTAGTAATTAAAAATGTTTCTATAATTTAATTTTACTTTTTTCCCACTTTTTTACTGTTTCACTGCCCACTTCAGATTATAAAGTTGTGTAAATGATAAACTGAGGCAGAATTTTATTGTGAAAATTGCACTTATTTTTCTTAAGACACTTCAGGTTGTTCGTATTATTCAGATTTTTAAAGGAAACTTAGTAACTGAAAATGTTTTTATTATGTAATTTTACTTTTTTCCCCACTTTTTTACTGTTTCACTGCCCACTTCAGATCATAAAGTTGTGTAAATGATAAACTGAGGCAGAACTTTATTGTGAAAATTGCACTTATTTCTCTTAAGACATTTCAGGTTGTTCGCATTATTCAGATTTTTAAGGAAACTTAGTGATTAAAAATGTTTCTATAATGTAATTTTACTTTTTTCCCCACTTTTTTACTGTTTCACTGCCCACTTCAGATCATAAAGTTGTGTAAATGATAAACTGAGGCAAAATTTTATTGTGAAAATTGTACTTATTTTTCTTAAGACATTTCACTTTGCTTGTGTTATTATTCAGATTTTTAAGGAAACTCAGTAGATGTAAATATTTTTATAATGTAATTTTACTTTTTTCACTTTTTTACTGTTTCACTGCACACTTCAGATCATATTGGACTGATTGTGTCCCGTGAATTAAAATGAGTTTGACATCTCTGATTTACAGGTATTTACAAAACAACTACGTTTGATCAGTTTTTCTCTTTCACACTAATATAAGTATCTTTGGCCTTAATTCACTGGTTTCCAAAGTTTTTTGTCTCGTGGCCTCATTTTACGACCCCAGACATTCAAAACGGAGACATTTTTTTGCTAAAATTAAATTGTTTTTGATCATGTAATAGTTTGCTATACTATGTTGCAAATAAACATTAATTTTTGATGACATTTATTCTATATAATGTATATTATTATGGACAGAAGCAGAAAAGCCAGGTGTAGATTACTGCACACAGGGAGAATTTGATTTTTAGAGCTGCAGCATCTGAAACCGACCACAATGAACATTTGAAAGATAAACAGTACCACAGTGCTGCAGTGTCAGCTTCACAGTTTGTCATGTCTTTTATGTATTGGGATTGTCTCTGTCAACTCACCATATATTGTTTATTAGTAATTTTTTAAAAATTTTTTATCAATTACTAGAAATTTTAGGCGACCCCAAGGTTGAAAAACACTGTGTTAACTAGTTACGCATAAACATGTCAGTATCTGTGTTTAATCAGATTTCTGAAGCAGCAGAATCAGCTCAACCAGCTCCACTCCAAGTTCAGTCCCAACACAGGCAGAAAGAGAAACCCAGCGAGAACAGCATTTCTTCATTTTCCTCCTTTGCTGCAGAATGTTTGGTATGTGCAACCATCAAGCCATGTAGAAAACAAGCTTTCATAACCCAAAGCCACTAAGAGGCAACAGATAAACTCCAGCCTGGTACAACACTGACATAAGACATATAACACTAGAGTTTACAAACATACCTACACTGTTATACACACACAGTCATGTATATATACACAAAGAATAGGGACTGCAGAAAAGAAAACCTGCCACAACAAGAAATCTGGTCACAAAATACCACCAGGCGTTTGATCTGGTAGACAGGAACAAAGACATAATCCATGATTCATAGAAAGTCTACATGAAAACCAAACACACACACACACACACACACACACACACAGTATGCAACGGTTGACTGCCAAGAGAGAGAGAAGAGGCCATCTATTATCAGGGAAATGAAGACCGCCGCCTGTTTAAGCGGCAGAGCATTTCCAGTCCGGCGGACACAAAGTCTACTGTTACTCCACAGATGTGAAGTTTGATCTTTTTTACGTGCATTCCAAAGAGTCTGCACATGTTCCTTTTATTTACGCATGCAATGAAAGAATTATAAACTATCTGGAACTTTACATCTTACCATAGGTGTACAGAGCTGGGAGTAAAGTGTTACAAACGTAATGCATTACAGTAACAGATTACTTTTTGCTGTAACGCAGTAGTGTGAGGCATTATTAATTAGTTTTCAGTAATATTTTTAATATTTTACTCAGTACATGTTCAATAGCACTTGCGTTACAACGCACTTTTTGCCCATAATTTAATTGTTCAAATGAAAAAAAAAAACAAAAGAAAAAAAAAACAAGACTATGAGACCTTAAGGCACAGGTGTCAAACATGTGGCCCGTGGACCAAAACCGGCCCGCCAAAGGTTCCAATCCGGCTCGCAGGATGAATTTGCAAAGTGCAAGTTAGGGCATCAAACTCAAAAATAATATCACAAAACCTATAAATAATGACAACACCAATTTTTTCTCTTTGATTTAGTGCAAAAAAACATTAAATTATGAAAATGTTTACATTAACAAACTATCCTTTAACAATAAAATGTGAATAACCTGAACAAATATGAACAACCTGAAATGTTTAAAGAAAATTAAGTGCAATTTTAACAATATTCTGCCTGTTACTAAATGTTTTGTGCCTTTGTAGATCTGATCTGTAACGCTTATGTATAAATGATAAGTTGAGGCATAATACGGATAAAAAATTGTACTTATATTTCTTTAGAAATGTCATTTTGTTCAGGTTATTCAAATCCTTTTTGTTTGGAGAGCTTGTAAACGTAAATATTGACATAATTTAATGTCATTTTTTGCACTAAAACAATTTGGAGTTGTCATTATTTATTGGCTATCATGCTATTATTTTACTGGTCCAGCCCACTTCAGATTAAACTGGGCTGAGTGTGGCCCCCGGTAGAAAATTAGTTTGACACCCCTGCCTTAAGGAGTCAAAAATGCGTCTGTAAAGTTCCATTTCTTGTTGTTCAGCCAATGGGTGTAGACGGCAGAAGACAGTCCATTGTCCACATGGACGTATGCTCATTACTAACCCTAACCCTGCTTTACAGAAGCTAGTTAGCATTAGCATGATCCCTGTGATCAGCAATGACAAGGTAAGCTAACGTTTCTATGACTAGTTACAATTCTTTATCAATTGCAGATTTATCTATTGGTGTCCACGGCATCGCACCCCCTGTTTGAACATGGAAAATGCAAAATAAAAATGCAAGCGTTCCTGCTGGGATTCGAACATCCTAGGCTGTAGCGTTACTTACTAAGCTATCTGTCCACATGTACTTCAGGGCGCAAATTTATGCGTCCCAAGGCTCTCCTATCTTTTGTAGTAGGGGGGCATTTATGACGAGAGTCTGTATATAACTCAAAAGTAATACATTAACAGATTACAATTCTGAGACAGTAATATTGTAAGGTAAAGAATTACTTTTATCTCTTTAAAACCTGACGTGTCATCGCTGACACACCCTATGCATATGCACTTTGAAATGGCTCTGACTCTTTGACTGTTTGTGTAATTGGAAAAATTCCAATGGTTCCTGAAACCTGAGACTTTGCACTTATAGGTTTTATTGGGTCATTACGGTAATTTCACGCACACCTGTGCCAGAAGCTAGAGAAGAAGCTGTTTTATCAGTATTATAAGTTAGTTTAGTTTTATTTTGAGCACATAAAATCATCAGAAAACATAGAACAATCCAACATGGACAAACCAAATTTTCAGTGCTTGAAAATTGTTATTATAACATGCAGTAAATTGCAAATGGCTGCTAGATTTTGAAAGATCTGGGGGGGGGGGGGGGGGGGTGCTCTGGAAAAATGGGTAAACGGACTCACTCACAGCATATGTTTTAGTTGGTCAACAACGAGGGTCTAAAGCAGGATGTCAAACTCATTTTCTTTCAGCGGCCACTTTCAGCCCAATTTGACCTACAGTGGGCCGGACCAGTCAAATAATAGCATAATAGCCTATAAATAATGACAACTCCAAATTTTTGTATGTAAAAAATAACATTAAATTAAGAAAATATTTACATTTTACAAACTATCCAAACAAAAAAGAAGTGAATAACCTGAAAAAACGGAAATTTCTGATGAAAAATAAGAACAAATAATAAGAAGAAAAATTTAGTCATTATTATGCCTCAACTTATGATTTATACATGTGCATTACAGATCAGATCTACCAAGGCACAAAACAGGCAGAATATTGTTAAAATTACACTTATTTTTCTTTAGACATTTCAGGTCGTTCATATTTGTTTAGGTTATTGACATTTTATTATTAAAGGATATCAGAGTTTAATATTCTTTGCAGTAAATCAAAGACAAAAAAAAAGGTGTTGCCATTATTTACAGGCATGATGTCCTATTATCTTTTTCACATTAAACCAAGAAGAACATTTGGAGTCATTATTTCCAGGTTACTATGCTATTATTTTCAAGCTCGATGCCCTTGACTGTTAATATATTCTGGAACCTTTGGCGGGCCGGTTTTGGCCCCCGGGCCACATGTTTGACACCTGTGGTCTAAAGGGTTAAATAACAGCAACAACTAAACTGTTGATGGTATGTGTGAAGAAAATCCTAAACCTACAGTTGCGGAAAAAATTATTAGACCATCAAAAGTCATCAAAAACAATGGTTATGCAATCAAATACTAACTCCTGTGTGGATCATGTGACTGAAACAGACAGAAAAGAAAACATGGAATGCCTAAAAGCACTGTTTTGTCAGTGCAATGCCATAGATATTGATGTAAGAACTGAAGTGATGTTGGTTATTATCAAGAAAACCATTGAAAAAGTCTAGATATCAGCTCTGAAATTAAACTCTGATGAGCTATTTTTGTTTTTATCATTATATTTGTCCAAACAAATGTACCTTTAGTTGTACCAGGCATTAAAATGAGCAAGAAATTGAAGAAAACAAGGATGGTCTAATAATTTTTTCCGCAACTGTACATGCATGAGTTTTGAAGAAATGGTTGAGCAGCAGCAGGGAAATGGGGTTGCCCACGTCTGACCCTTTCACCGTCGACTCTAATACAGCAGAAAAGTCTTCGCTTTGAAGTCTGGCAGAAATTACTGACGCTACACCTCCCATTCACTTTGACCCCACACTGGAAACCCCTCTGCTCGGGGTCGCTATAGAAGCAGCTGAAATAGTATTTAAATCTTTTTTTTTTCCCCCTTTCTTTTTAGCTGACCTTGCTCTCGAGGGGTCATCTTGTGGAATGCAGCGCTGCTACCTGAGTTCAAAGTGCTTGGTAGCAGGAAAAGAAAAAGAGGAAAGAAAGAAAATGAGGAAAAAACAAGCAAGGTGTGAGAGGAAAAACAGTGAAAAGTGAAAAGGAGGACGAAAAGGAAAGGTTTAGTCTGATTTAATGTACATAGAAGAGGGGAGGGGATGGGGAAAAGTGGAAAAAGCTGAGGAATGTAAAGAACAAAAAGGAGACTGAACAGAAAAGCAGCAATTATAACTGGGGAAAAACCTAAGAGACGACTCGGTACAGTCACGCTTTGACCTTGTGCTGCTTAGGGACGTTAGAGGATAAAAGATAATGACACAGGACTGAAATAGTCATGAAGGGAAAACCGTTGAGTTTGGACACGGCTCTAACCTCCACTTCGATTAGAGGAGAAAAGAAAGGCATGGTGGTAATGAGAAATGATTAGCCCAGCTACAGGGGGTTGAGCTTAATGAGCATAACCAGCAACCAGACCAGCGCACCGCCGCCATCGAAGGCCCGAACGAACCGCTGAACAGGTCACCGCATTAACAGGGACACTTTAATGTCCACACGCCGACCTGACATGGAGACTTTTCCTTAAAAAACACGATTGCGTTTCTATAGAATAAAATCCACAGTGAGATTTGCATGAAAAAGGTCAAAAGTAGGACTCTTTGAAGGGAGAACTTCTAGGAATGTACATGTTTTTTTCGCAGACTAAGCTTTAGTCCATTTATAATATAATCGGAGTGATTTTAGAAAAGACTAGACTAGAATACAATAGACTAGACCTTTATTGTCAGTTACAGAAACAATGAAAATCAGTTTAGCAGCTCTGTTTCTTATTTAGCAGTAAAAATACTTAAAGTCCAAAGAGACAAAATTATACTGAAAATACAGTATATTCTGAACAGTATTGACAAGATACAAAAAATTATGCTGTGGAATAATCTGGACCACAACTTTAAAATGTCTTCTTCAATTTGTGCATTTAAAAGGATGTATAAATCCAGTATAATAACAAAATATAGAATATTATCTGAATAAGTAAATATCTAGGTATAATATAGAAGAATGCATAAAAATATGATACTACTGTGTGTTGCCTATTTGTAATTAATTAATTAACAGACTATCATGATTAGGAGATATTATCACATTTAATAATGATTGTATTTGTAGTAAATACTTAAAGTGCATATAAATATTATAGTTTATAATAAAAAAAGGTTGATTACGCAAATCTGACTGTGTGCAGTGACTAAAAAAGTATATGTGAATAGTTTGTATGGATGTTTTGTGTTATTGTAAAAATATATAGAAAAAAAAGTGTGTTAACAAAGCAAAGGAAGCGGAATCAGTTTAATAATTAGTTTAGAAAAAGGGGGTGAGACTCTATAAATTGTACTTCTTCCCACTCCTTTTCGAGCGCCGAAAAATTTGGTTTCGCCATGTTGTATGATTCTTTGTTATCTGATGATTCTATGTGCTCGAAATAAAACTAAACTAACTAAAAATCTAAACACACCGTGTACAATATTTGTATAACACGAAACACCCAGCAAAAAATTAGCTCATGATGTCTTGATTTGCAAACAAACTTCATGTCCATTTCTGCGATTGAGCACTTGCTCAGTGCTGAAGTGATTCCACCCACAACTCAGCTGTGTCATGTCCAGATGCTGCTCAAACAGCGTTAACAGTATTCAGACACTCCCTATACTGGGGACAATAAAAGGACACTTCCAAATGTCACATTTCCTCAGACGTCACCATGTCACAGATGTCGCAAATCATGTGGGAGCAGTTCCAGATAACATCCCATAGCTCTGTGTAGGCTCTCAAAAGCGAACTGTGATGACATGAGTGGACGTCACCAAGTCCATCTGAGTCATAAGCAGAAAAATAAACAAACCAAGAAAACGTGACTGTGGAAAATGGTTGAGGAACGGAGTTGCAATGTTCTGTGCTGAATTAAATAAAAACCACCTTTTGAGAGTTCTGTGTCATCTTTATTGCTGCTCATACATTCACTTGTAGACTTGCAGTTTTTCTCCTACAACCTATCCCATCATGCATCAGTCCTACTACATCTACGGTAAGTGTTAAGGGACAAAACAGTAGCAATACGACATCTCCCTTTTTTCCTTTTTGGTAGCGGAGTAACAGCCTCTGTCGATGACGTGTCATGGGCTGGCATAATGGTATGAATGCGGGCTGTTCATGAGCGAGCACTTTGATTCCTATTTTATACTCAGTGCCAATGAAAATGCTACACTTGAATGTGTTTTATTGTTCCTGAGCTGCATCAATATGTTTAAGTTTCACCTGTATAAGATAATCAATTTCTTAACAACCTGAGACGGGTTGAGCTATTGTCACGCTTGGATGAACTTGTCTGCATTCATAAGACTTGTTTTTCTCATTGCTCAGCAATGAACTGCTCAACTTAAGGAATCGTGGTCAGTTGAGGAGTGTTCATGTTCTGTATATAAAGGCAAGCTGAAAAGCACCAAAATCATTTGCAATAACTCAGCGATGCCTGGACTGACACGTGACCAAAGATGCCATGCTATGGGGCTCCTGGAGGCCGGAATCTCTGCTCGGCAGGTGGCGCGCCGTTTTGGATGCAATGTGTCCACCATAGTCAGGATGCAACAGAGGCATGAAGAAACTGGCTCAACTGCAGACAGACCTCACCCTGGACGAGCACGTGACCACGCCACAGCAGGACCGCTACATTGAGCTGCAACACCTCCGGGAGCGCTTTGTGACTTTTGGTTTTGGGGGTCCTTGAGTTTCTTTCTTTATCCTTATTTTTTGTCAACAAATTTGGATGTGATTTTTAATTTTAACTAAATAGAAATGGCCTATGATTAATTCCAAAGAGCTTATGGAATAAAAATCCTCATCAATTTAAAAAAATATCTAAAAATCTTCAAGTGTTGCGTTTTCATTGGCACTGAGTACAACTGGTGTGGGAACCGGCTCCAACACCAGGCTGGCCGGTCTGAAAACACCTGAAGAGGAATGGAATAACATTTCACGGCCAAAATTGACAATATTGTCAACTCCATGAGAAGACGATGCGTCGCTCTATGGGAACCCAATGGTGGACACACACGATATGGAGTTGTGATTCCCCCACAGTGTCCACATGAATGTCCCTGAATGCCAGACACCACTAACGCATTCTAACAGACAGTAATCTGTACCGCACTGATCAACAAAATAAATTGTGTGTGATTTAATATATTGTGCAAAACCTAATGGTATTAAAATTTAATCCATAAAGACTCAGTGCTAGTTTTCTGGCAGTTCCAAAATAATTTTTTCTTTATATTTAACTTTTCTGAAGTGATTTATCGCCATTTATATGATATTATCCTCTGTATTTTGTGTTTTTTCAGTGAACATCAGGTATTTTCCTATATTTAATTCACTGATCATGTAGGTGTTCATCAAAGCTAAAATTAAAGTTGAGGGTTTTAATATCAAAAACAGAGAAAAGTGACTTTTCCAGGAAAGATATCCTTAACTGAACATAAACCCAGTGTCCATCCACTGTCATTGATCCAACTTCATGGGTTTTACTGGTGAATCAATGTTGTAGAAGATGATGGTGTTTCCACGGTAACTACGGACCCTCGGAACGTCCAAATGGGTCATATCTGATGACCACGAAAAGATGAAGAACTGTATTTTACACCAATTATTTACACGTATTGATCAGATTAGTGGATCAACAGGTATGAAACAGTTTAGATCAGTGGATGTTTAGGTCTTTATGGGTTAAAGTGTCACATGGTGCGTTTATATTTTTTCTCAGTGTATAAAGAAATACTAAATTATACAAAAAGCCAACTCTATACTACAGATAAAAGAAATATATGCAACGTATAAGGACATATGCAGGCAGTATGGGATACGTACGAGGTAAAATGAAAAGACAAGGTTCATTGTGGATTCAGGGACGATAAAACTGATGAGCGATATGGGATGTCAGAAGTCAAGCCAATGTTTGGTCTGTGTCTTTGTCTGCAGTCGTCAGCACTTCCTCTGTCCTCCAGCTTGTTTTTTTGTTCCATTTTCCTTCATCTTCCTCTGTTTATCTACCAGCTAGTGCCAGCCCACATGCACTGCGGCACGCATTCAAAGGCACACAGAAGCAACAATACGTCGTTTTTAAACCAGCTGTAGATGCAGGGGCCGCATTATCGGATACTGTTACCAGCGTAGAAACTTTTTCCATTACTTTGCTGATGTATTTAGTTGATATCCTGTTAAAGTGGCGCCAGTCATACTCACATTGTCTCTTTACAGTTAAATAAATCACGTAAAAACCATAACACAATCTTATTTTTTGTGTGTATATATACACTGTGGGGACATGCGTTTCCTTTTTATCCAGTCGTTCAAAACACAGTCTGTTCAAACAAGACAAACGACACAGTCTGTCGCTAGTAAAACAGTCATTAAGTCAGAGATTTATCTGCTCCCTTCAGCTGGCTTTGTATTCTATCAGACACACACTAAAGCTAAATGCTGGGATGCAACTAATGCTCAGTGAACTTTTTAAAAATGAGGCAGTAAAACAGATAAAGTAGGTTTTTATTGTTGTTCAGATGCAGTTCATCAGGATAAGAAAATTAGTCTTTACATGCAGAGGAGGATTTGATTCTATTAAGACTAAATGTAGTATAACCACACAGTTCTAAATGCACTATTAAATCAAACATCCAATCAAACTCTATTTGTATAGAACTTTACAAAAGAGTTACGTAACAGGAAGAGGGACACATGTATTAATAATATTTTAGGGAGAGGGGGATATTAAACAAGTTGCACTTCTTCCCACCCCTTTTCGGGCATGTAAATGGAACTATTGTGCAGTTCTTCTGTCTGACATTGTTACAATTGTTGATATTTGTATTATTATGCATGTTTTGCATCTTTGCATATATGTTAAATGTCATTGCATGTTCGGAATAAATCACTAAATCACAAAAAAAATCTGAACTTTTCATTGATATTACATGTGGCATAAAGTGCTTTACACCAAACCCCCCCACTATCCCGCAAATAAAAATAAAATAAAAGCAACAGTAAAGCAACATTAAAAAGTAAAAGTTGAACTAAAGGCCAAACTAAAAAGCTTCTACTGTTCTATGTGCTGAACGGCCACAGCCCACAAGTGCAAACTCTCACCTTTCTCTAAATACCGCGACTCAGCTCCTACCGATCAATCACCCCTGACCTCTGACCTGTGCTGACTGCTCTGATTTGGAAAAGAATGAGTTTGACAGACATCTACTCCAGATATCCAGCAGCCGAACAAACCAGTTTAACCCATAAAGACCCAAACAGCCACCAGCGACAAAAAACATCTACTGATCTAAACTGTTTAATACCTGTTGATCCATTAATCCTATCAATACATGTAAATAATTGGTGTAAAATACAGTTTGTCATCTTTTCATAGTCATCAGATATGACCCATTTGGATGTTTAGAGGCTCCATAGTGAACATGGAAACACCGTCAACACTGATTCACCAGTAAAACCCATGGAGTTGGGTCAACGACAGTGGATGGACACACTTGTTTTTATATTCAGTTATTGATATTTTTGCTGAAGAAGTCACTTTTTCTCCATTTTTTTCCGCTGGAAAATAAAAACCTTTGAATTTACTCTGAGTTTTCATGATCAGTGATGTAAATACAGGAAAATGCATGATTTACACTGAAAAATGCAAAATACAGCGGATAATATTATCATAAATTGTGAAAAATCACTCAAAAATGAAAATTAATTTGGGAACTGTCATAAAAGTAGCACTGGGTCTTTATGTGTTAAAGGAGCATTCCCAAACTTTTACAGTCCATGACCCATGATGTCTACATTTTTATTGACTCACGATCAAAACAGTGTTAAAACAATTCACTTCACTCAATCTAATATGTCTGTGAACCAGTTGCTGTTGGCAAGATAACGTAATGTTGGCAAACTAACAGCACACAGTCATTAATTACGAGACACATAACACACAAACAAGTAAAAACAAACCCAGTGAAAACAGGTTTTGGGCCCAGACCCTAAGTTTAGGAAAGTCCATTTCAAAATGTTGAAGTATTTATATATGGCATCATGACTTTAATAATTAGAGTCTCTGGTCCCAGAATCTGTTATATCTGTGTGTTCCAAAAGTCAGGACAGAAGTGGGAAAGAAAGCTTTTAATTTTTCTGCACCCACTGCCAGGAAAAGACTACAGAAGGAGATCAAACTGAAGGAACTGTTCCTTTTAAATACATTCAAAGTCATTCTAAATGAATGGGAAAAGAATGAATCTGGATGTAGATGTTTTTCTAACCGAATCAGGTTCTGCTTTGAGTTGCTTTTAAGGGACATTTTTGTATACTTTTAGTGCCTTTTTGACTCATTGATGCTGTTTTATATGTATGTTATTAGTATAGTGTTTTATGTACGTTTTTAGTGTGGATTATTGGCTATAATTTCTACTTACTGTGACTTCTGCTGCTGCTGTCTCGGCCAGGACACTCCTGAAAAAGAGATTTTTAATCTCAGCGAGTCTTTTCCTGGTTGGAAAAGGTAAAATTAAATAAATAAATAAATGAATAAATGTTATCTTCATATTTAGTTTAATTTAATTTAGTTAAAAAGGGACCACATACAAAACAATATTCATCTCAGACTGGTAAGATGTGTTGCAACAGATTTAGCTACAAACTCATTTCCATCTGCACCTCCTTAGCAACTAAGCACAACAACAGTATAAAAGATCCACATATGCAAAGTGCTGACTAAAATTTGTGATGTCAAACATAATGCATGCATAGTCTGACCACACCACCCTCCCACCCTTCAAACTGCATATACAACCACACAATACTCTGACAATTAGTATCATTAAAGTTATATATTAAAATGTGCATGTGCAACCACAATGTGAATATGTAAATACTATTTAAATGTATTTATTTTTAACTGTAATTCTCTATTTATATAAATATTTATATGAATACCAAATTTCTCATTTTCTTCTATATTTTATGTGTCACTGGTTTGTTTGTTTTTTTCTATCAATCTTTACCTCCACCAAGGAGGTTATGTTTTTGCCAGGGTTTGTTTGTTTGTCTGTTTGTTGGTTTGTTTGTTTGTTTGTTTGTCTGTCTGTTAGTGTGCAACATAACTCAAAAAGTTATGGACAGATTTGGATGAAATTTTCAGGGTTTGTTGGAAATGGGATAAGGAAGAAATGATTAAATTTTGGTGGTGATCGGGGGTGGGGGGGCCCACGGGGGGGGCCACTGATCAGCCTTGGCGGAGGTCTGCACTCTCCGAGTGCTTCTAGTTTTCTTTGCACTTGTTTGTTGCATATATGCTGCTGTTAACTGTGAAATTTCCCCATTGTCAGATCAATAAAGTCTTATCTATCTATAAACATGTTCTACCAACACTTCCAGGACTATCCCATCTGAAAACCTAAATTCCAAGGTGAAAGGATAACCTCATTTTTTCATTCTCATGATTAAACACATGGAAAGATCTTTTTGGATTGGATTAAATCTATGAAAAAAGAGCATATTTTGCTAAATCAGTGTCCTAACACTAAACAACCCATCCCTGCTGCTTTAGATTTTAGCCAGAAATCTGTTGAACTCCAGTGAAAACACTCATCACACCTTGTGAATGCTTTGTATACCCATAACACAAACCACACACTCTCAGGACAAACAAATAACTGTGAATAAAACCGCACATGTTCTGTCCAGATGCACAGGCTCTGGACTTCATTACCAAACATATGCCACACATATTCCCATGTGGCTCGTATAAATTCATATTTACTCTGCTCACTTGTACGCCGCTGGAACCGCTGGAACCGCTCTGACCGCGAAGTCCGATCCATCTCTGGACCGACTATTCCGCCATGAATCAGACTGGAATTAATCTTGAACATCATGTGGTATGAAGCCTCCTGAGACTCGCAGACACTCCACCCTGCAGGAAAAAAACACTGTTACAATGCATGTGTGCCTCCAGAGTATACGCCTCTCAGATAAAAAGGAATGTCAGTCTTCTGAGAGGAAAGTCTGTCTCTGAACAGTCCAGTCATTTGTTATCAGACATCCACTCTAAATTGTTCCTTCCTCTCACAATCTCTACACAACATCTTGTTTAACTTTCAGGATTCACACTTTCTTTCTCTACTTTACTTTCTTTCTGGCTTTCTTTCAAACATGCAAAGAAACAAAATAAAACAAAACAAAAAAACATTTAATTGAACACAATCTGTCTTTGAGTTCAAGCAAGTCTAAATTTGCGTGGTCAAAAAGGAGTAGGAAGAAGTATAAACATATTTAATCCTACCCCTCAAGTACTTTTCCATCTTTATCAATAATTTAACCCATAAGGACCCAAACTATCTACTGATGTAAAATGTTTAATAACCTCTGATCCATTAATCCTATCAATACATGTCAATAATTGGTGTAAAATACAGTTTGTCGTCTTTTCATGGTCATCAGATTATGATCCATTTGGACGTTCAGAGGCTCCGTAGTTACCACGGAAACACCGTCATCTTCTACAACATTGATTCACCAGTAAAACCCATTCAGTTGGATCAATGACAGTGGATGGAGACACCTGGTTTATGTTCAGTTAATGATGTATTTTGCTTGAAAAAGTCACTTTTTCTTCAGTTTTGTCTTTTTTTGATATAATAAGCCTCAACTTTACTCTGAGCTTTTACGAACATTTACATGATCAGTGAATTAAATATAGGAAAATACCAGATGTTCACTGAAAAAACTCAAAATACAGAGGATAATATAATAAATGGTTCATACTTCTTCCTACTCCTTTTCAACCATGCAATATTCAGACTTGTATGTGCTTGAAGATAGATTCTGTCCATTTAAATGCCATTTTGTTTTTGTCTTATTTGCTTTGTTTTATTGTATTTTGTTTCTTTGCATCTTCGAAATGATAAATAAATGAAATGAAATAAATAAGAAATGATTTAAGACCTGTTAAATACAGAGAAAACTAGAAGCACTTGGAGAGCACAGACCTCCGCCAAGGCTGATCAGCCCCCCCCCCCCCCCCCCCCCCCCCCACGCCAAGGAGGTTATGTTTTTGCCAGGGTTTGTTTGTCTGTCTGTCTGTTTGTTTGTTTGTTTGTCTGTCCGTTAGTGTGCAACATAACTCAAAAAGTTATGGACAGATTTTGATTAAATTTTCTGGTCTGCGCCCCCCCCCGTGGGGCCCCCCCACCCCCGATCACCACCAAAATTTAATCATGTCTTCCTTATCCCATTTCCAACAAACCCTGAAAATTTCATCAAAATCTGTCTATAACTTTTTGAGTTATGTTGCACACTAACGGACAGACAAACAGACAGACAGACAGACAAACAAACAAACCCTGGCAAAAACATAACCTCCTTGGCGGAGGTAAAAATATTGTGGAACTGTCACAAAAGTAGCACTGGATCTTTAGGGGTTAATTCATAAATCAAGCAATAAGCTTTTCTTAATTTACCATTCAACCCACAACTAATACAGTAACTGGGTTATGTACAACAATATTATCATGGCAGCACATTCATACAAACAGATATTGGTTGTTGAAATGTTCATCGGAAGTCTTGACCTTATATGTGCAGATGTCATGACTTGACTAGTTATAAAATGTAACAAATTAAGAAGGAATTAAAACAGGTTATAGAAATCCCCTCGATTTTTGCTGGATTGAATATAAAGATAGCTTTGCAACACCTGGAGGGTTCAAATTCAAACTTTATGAACTATTATGTACTCATGTACTATTGGATCCAAATACATAAATAAATAAATGAACCAAAGACTAATAAAAGTGGGTTTAGCAAAATATGACCCCTTTAAAAATTTTAGATTGTAAAAATAGTGGATTGGTATGTTCACAAAAAACAATATTGTCAACAATTCCTTTTTTTTTTTTTTTTTTTAACTTTTTTTTATAAACCCTTTCAAGCATTAATTATGAGAACCTTTGTCAAGATTTTTTTCTTGAGTGTTTTTACTCCTCCTTAGGCATGAAAAAAAAATTGCGCTTGAGTTTTTTTATTTTTTTTTCTCATGTAGTTACAAAAATGTCCATGCATTTAATTTTTGAAGAAAGGAACATGTGTTTAAAACCCAATATCAGAAAGTGAGATAAAAACAATGAAATAAAAACATTTAAATCCTGCTAATCTGATGTTTTCTCACATTTTAACATAATCTAATGCTAGTTATTACTCACTTCATGTAGACAATATGCAAAAAAAAAAAAAAAAAACTTTATGTCTTACAAATAAGAATTGATTTACACTCAAACATGTTAGTGCAGATCAGGTTTATCATTACTGTAACCAAAGTTACAGTAATGGTATGAATGTCAGTGTATGGGATGATGCATAAGTGTCCACTGTGTTGGCTGATATGGAACTAAAACAACAAAAACCCATGAATATACAAGAGAACAGCTGGAGAAGAACTGTCCACTGTAGTGACCACTATGCATGAAAGGGTTAAAATTAGAACAATGCCAATATAAAAAAGTCATATACAGTATCCAATATATGTGTCAGAACAAGAATAATACACCTGCACTCACTTGTACTCACAAGGGGAGGGGTCTGCCTACTTACTTAATATTAAAGTAATCTATAAAGTGCTGCCAAATTGAATAAAATAGCTTTACATTATCTTTTAGTAAAATTTGATTTTCATTGTCAACAATTCTCATTACTTTTTTCTTTTTTTTTTTTTTTTACTTTGCTCACTTGTAGGCATCTGTCACTGATGAAACCGAAAGGGATCCTGTATTCAGAATGAAGGCCATTTCCTGTTTACCAGCTGTGGCAGTAAGCATGTGTGCCCCTTTTGGATGATGTCTCTGTTGCTTTGTATCCAAGAACATCTCACGCCTTGTTTCTGACATTGTACAGTTGCCGCTGTTTAGTTTATTTCATATTCATGTATACATTCCACATGTGAAGGAGGCAGGATATGGGTGATGTATGCCAAGACATACCTAAGAATATTGGGAGGCTCGTGTTGGAAGTTGTATAGCTGTTTCTGGTTGTTGGCGCAGCTTCAGAAATTACAAAACTTTAATAAAAACAGAGGAGAATGTCATATTTGTTCTGGAAAATTCCATCCTTTTCCTCCTTTTCTATTATGTAACACCTATTTTGTCTGTGTTGTAAGTCTGGCATACCTATGACGAAGTTTCTAGATAAAATATGTCAATCATAAACAGCTACCTGGCTGGATGTTCCACATATTTTAAAAGTTAATAAATGATTGTGCTTGGAACAGATTCCCTCACACGCATAGATTTTGTTATTTTAGGACAGAGACTGGCTGTTTCCCTCGATCTCAGACCTTAAAAACAAAGATAACCACCTGCTGTCTGGCTTTATGTCTTATTATGGTATGAGCATTTTTATTTCTTTTTCCTATAGTTTTTATGTAGCCTTTCAGTTTGGTTTATCATCACAGTTTAGCTTCAGTTTAACTTTATATTTTAGCTGAAAAGTTTGAGTTTTTCAGCTATTATGAGGAGAACATTGGATAAAATGATGTATGATATCAAGTACAGGGTGGGGAAGCAAAATTTACAATATTTTGAGGCAGGGATTGAAAGACAGTGTATGACCAATTAGTTTATTGAAAGTCATGAGAATTTATTTGCCACAAGAAAATTGACATAATAGAAAATGTTTTTATTCTGTGTGTCCTCCTTCTTTCTCAATAACTGCCTTCACACGCTTCCTGAAACTTGCGCTAGTGTTCCTCAAATATTGGGGTGACAACTTCTCCCATTCTTCTTTAATAGTATCTTCCAGACTTTCTCGTAATAGTTTTGCTCATAGTCATTCTCTTCTTTCCATTATAAACAGTCTTTATGGACACTCCAACTATTTTTGAAATTTCCTTTGGTGTGACGAGTGCATTCAGCAAATCACACACTCTTTGACGTTTGCTTTCCTGATTACTCATATGGGCAAAAGTTTGTGAAAAGGTATGGATAATAGTGTTAGGTATGATTATGACATCAATATATGTTTGGTTTCAAAACAATTGACGTAGTGCCTGCTGAGAAAAAACAACTAAATGTTCATTGTAAATTTTGCTTCCCCACCCTGTATGATTTACAAAACTATATTTTAAGATATCTTCTTGGTAGTTCTTAGTTCAGCTGGACTGGTTTAGCTCCAGTTGAACTGAGAAGAACTACCAATAAGAATGATGACCTGGGATGAGAACCTACACAGACATTTGTTAAGACTTATTATTCCTCTACACTGTGAAGCATAAACACTGGAGGAAAACTAAAAGAAGTCTGAACTTTTTTTGAAAACAGACACTTTTTGGCTTATTTCAGTTAACAATGTTGTTTTTCACTGCAAATTTGACTTCTACTGAATAGTTCTTCTAAGGACTTGACTAGTTGACTTCTAAGGAATAGTTTTTAGTTTTTAGATGTTACCTGCTTGACAGTTTCGACTGTGACTCCAGTCTTCCTCAGAAGCGTCATCCGACGTGTTGCTGACGTGTCATTTATCAGCTGGTCGGCTCGACGGACCAATCAGAGCCCGTCGAGCCGACCGTGCCTCCTCCGCCTTCGCTTCTGAGGAAGACTGGAGTCACAGTCGAAACTGTCAAGCAGGTAACATCTAAAAACTAAAAACTATTCCTTGTCTGAAAAAAAGAAAAAAATACATTTACATAAACAGAAGACAAAATGAACGTCTTTAGCCTTAGTTTACATTATAGCTCTGTTAGCTTAGCTCTGTTTTTAGACAGAACCACCACCAAACCACAAATCCCGGTCATTTTTAGTGTTTAGGGTTTGTGTTAACCTGCACTAATGATCTGTTTTAAATTGTCAAAACAAGGTCAGAACTGTCACAGTTAATCTGACCAGTGCATCAACAACAGAGGAATGTAATAAAGTAACTCTATCACAAGGCTGACACACACAAACAACCACAGCATTATTCTTCTAGTTTAGAGCTGCATCCAGTGATAAAAACAACAGTAATTGTTTTTAACCACTTTCTTTGACTTTCAAAACTCAGTTCTCACAACTTGGTTTTAGTTTTTAATGCAATAAAAAGCTGTCAGACTGACTCACTACACCCTCTAGTGGTCAAATACATTCACAGTGATACATCGGCACTCTGATACACTCTTTGACGTTTGCTTTCCTGATTACTCATATGGGCAAAAGTTTCTGAAAAGGTATGGATAATAGTGTTAGGTATGATTATGACATCAATATATGTTTGGTTTCAAAACAACTGACGTAGTGCCTGCTGAGAAAAAACAACTAAATGTTCATTGTAAATTTTGCTTCCCCACCCTGTAAGCTTTCTGCGTGTATGTTCATGCTGTGTAAAATACCACGGAACTAGTGGTTAGGGTTAGTGGTTACGGATATATGAACCAGAGATCTTGGCGTACATTGACACGCAATCAAACGGCATTGAACAACACGAAAAATGATGAAAATGCGTACATATAGCACGCAAAATGCCATAAGAACTGGTGTGACATACAACACAATTTCATGAGATCAGTCTGGATGTTTTCCAACCTGTTTTCAATAATAATATTGTACACATCAGATCCTTTTCAGAAAAGTTTTCATCTACACAAACCTACATAAATACACCATAGAGCCCTTTGATATGGTTAGGGTTAGGATAAACAAAGGTCACACACATGATGTTGATGCATGTTTGGATGGATGAAAGATACCAGCTAAATACCAGCTCTGTGTATACATATCATTAGACATCACAGCAGAACTCTGTTCTCTAAACCAAGGCTGTCAAACTGATTTTAGTTCAGGAGCCACATTAAGGCCAAGTGGACCAGACTGGTAAAATCATTTTTCCACTCACACAGCTTTCATCTTTTGTTTAGCCCACTAGGTTTATTGGTTTGTGCCACCTGTGTAAGTTTTTGTGAAAGCCGTTTGTAGATGAGGTTAGGTATTAATTTTGTTGTTTTTCTGTTTCCATCATCTATACCACAGGTGTCAAACATGCGGCCTGGGGGCCAAAACCAGACTGCAAAACGTCCATTTTGGCCCGTGGGATGAATTTGTGAAATGCGAAAATTACACTGAAGATATTAAGAGTCAAGGATGTTAAAATCATTGTAGGTCAATTCAATCTGAAGTGGGTCAGACCAGTAAAATAGTATTATAATAACCTATAAATAATGGAGAAAAAAAAGGTATTCTTTCTCTTAATTTTCAGTGTAGACAAAGTAAAATTACACAAAAATGTTTACATTTACAGACTAGCCTTTTAGAAAAAATGTGAATAACCTGAACAAATAAGAACAGCCTGAAATGTCTTAAGAGAAGTATCCGGAATTTTAACAACATTCTGCCTGTTATTTAATGTTTTGTGTATTTGTAGATCCAATGTGATCTGTAAGTTGTGATTCACATGTATAAATGATAAACTAAAGTGTAATATTGTTAAAATTGCACTTATTTATCTTCAGAATTTTCAGGTTGTTCGTATTTGTTCATGTTATGGTCAAGTACAATTCGTAGGTGTAAACATTTTCATTATAGAATTGTACTTTTTTCACTCAAAAACATAGTGAAAACTTTGGAGTTGATATTATTTATAAGTTCTTATCCTATTATTTTACTGGTTCGGCCCACTATAGATCATAATAGGATGTATGTGGCCCCTGAACTAAAATGAATTTGACACCCCTGATCTATACGTTCAGTTAGGCACTATTTGTTCTATTAATTTCATTAATTTGGCACAACCACTTTCCCAGCCTCTGCCATGTTTTTCTGGCCTTGTGTTTTTTTTGTTAGCGGCCTGTGTTTGAGTTTATTAAAGAAACAAATAAAACTAATAGTACGCAACACTTGTTGGCTTATTCTTTCTGGCTGTCAGGTTATTGTCCAGCATTCTGTGACGTAACATAGTGTAACAATCTATAATGACAACTCCATTTTTTTTCTCTTTTAGCACAAACAAGTGAAATTACACTATGAAACTGTAATCACAAATATATGAATAACCTGAAAAATAAGTACATTTTAACAATATTATGCCTGAGTTTATCATTTACACATGCACAGTACAACTTTTAGCTCGCAGTGGAACATCATGAAGGCACAAAACATTTGCTAACAGGCATCTGGAACTGACATATGTTATTTAACTTTATAATCACAACAGTTTGTCAGGACTCAACAACATCCTTCACTGTTAATGTCTTCTGTGTCATTTTTGTACTTCACAAATTCGTCCCGTGGGCCATTTTTGGCCAGCGAGCCATATGTTTAACACCCCTGCTCTAAACACTCTAATGATAAGTCATCTTTTAAACTTCTAAAGTAAAAGTACCACCTTTAGCAGCTTTAAAAGTTGTTTGATGTAGCTTTGTGCTCACTGAATCAAACCCTAAATGCACATCTGCACAATGCTATAGGCTGTAACCCTCTGACTTTCCCACACATTCATTCATGCAGTCTCTTCAGCTGCCCTCTCCCCCTATCTCTGTATCTCCCCCCTTTGTGCTCCCTCATTTTTCTCTCACTCTTTCTCTTTACTCTGTCTTTTGTGTAAGTGAAGCTGGGGCCTCCCAATGACATGAGCCCCGCTCCTGTAAAACTAATAATGACGGAGATTTGTGCGGGCTTAGCATTCTTTCTCCCTTTCAGCGCAAGACACTGAGAATCGAGTGAGGGTCGGGAAAGGGGAGAGAGGTCTAGAGGTAAGATGTGTAGAAGGGTGAGGGGGTTATGACACGGTGGGGGGTGTTTGTGAGAGACATGGAGGACAGATATGTGGAAAAGGAAGAGAGGCAGAAAGTGAGACCAATGAAGCAAGTAAGATGGAGGGAGAGAGAGAGAGAGAGAGAGAGAGAGAGAGAGAGAGAGAGAGAGAGAGAGAGAGAGAGAGAGGCCCCTTCCCCTCAAACACACCACATGCTTTTAGTCTTTATGGGTCAGTGCCACTGAAATCACACACATCTTCTCCAAACAGATTCATCTGCACAATTATATGCATTCAAGTGTTCTTACTGGCATCCCAACCTTAACCCTTTACTAGGCAAGTGACTATTTTTGGTCATTTCCACATAAATTACAAGACAGTGACAGCAACAGTTACGGTGAGGACAGCGAGTCAGGTCCAATGTGGTCTCCAGGGTCTGTAAGGTCCACCTCTGCATGAACAGTGAGTGTACCCGCTTTGTTAGGTACCATGAAGTAACGGTACTAATGTAAGGAATGATGTTCAATTTGATTATGTTGTTCTAATGTTCTGAAGCACAGGTGTCAAACATATGGCCCGGGGGCCAAAACCGGCCCGCCAAAGGGTCCAATCTGGCCCGTAGGATGAATTTGTGAAATGCAAAAATTACACTGAAGATATTAACAGTCAATCGTTTTACTTTAGGAGCCATAAAAAAACCTTACTTTAGTCTCAAGTGGGTCAGATCAGTAAAATACTACCATGAAAACCTACAAATAATGACAATTCCAAATTTTTCCTCTGTTAATGTGTACAAAAGTGAAATTACATGAAAATGTGTCAATTTACAAACTAGCCTTTCACAAAAAATATGAAAAACTAGAAATGCGTTAAGAGAAGTAAGTGCAATTTTACTAATATTCTGCCAGTTACTAAAATATTTTGTAAATTTGCAGATCCATTGTGATCTGTCAGTTGTAATGCACATTTACAAATGATAAGCAGAGGCAAAATATAGTTACAATTGCACTTATTTTTCTTAATAAATTTCTGTTTTTTCATGGTTGTTCATGTTATTCACATTTTTAAAAGGACAGTTTATAGATGTAAATGTTTCCATAATGTAGTTTTACTTTTTTCACTATAAAACATACTGAAATGTTTGGAGTTGGCATTATTTATATATTATTATGTTATTAATTCACTGGTTCGGTCGACTGCAGATCATACTGGGAGGATGTGGCCCCTGAACTAAAATGAGTTTGACACCCCTGTTCTAAAGGTGATGTTCTAATGTTCAAAAATCCATTACATGTGTTTTTCTTGGTTTTTTTTGTTTTTTTTTTGGTCACTTCTGGGCAAGGTTATAATAGTTTTGGATTTTTCATTATAGTTTAGTTTTATTTAGTTTTGACTTTTTTTTTCTCTAATTCAGTTAGTTTTAATTTGTTTTTAGAGCAGGTTTGCTACTTTTTATTAGTTTTATTTTTTTTCTAAATGCTTAGTTTTAGTATGAGTTTTTTTTCTATCTTTTATCTTCTTCACCAACATATTCAAATAAATCCCAGACAGGACTCTGCTGCTTTCTCCCAACTTTAGTCTCCATGTTTCCAGGTAGAGTGGGGACCAGAAGACGACTCTAAACCACAAGTGACAAGAAGTGACGGACCGTTAAATATCATATGGTGCCAGCAGCTAAAATTGCTTGAGGGAAATAAATCGATTTTATATCAATCTGACAATGACAAAGACGAAAACGAAGAGAATTTTATCCAGAATTTTTATACGTTTTAGTTAGTTTTGTAAACACACAATACAGTTTCAGTTAGTTATCGTTTTTTTCTTTTAATTATAGTTTTTATTTATTTCAGTTAACGAAAATGTTTTTACAATTCTAGTTTTCGTCATTTCGTCAGTTTTCGTTAACGATAATAACCTTGCTTCTGGGTAAGGAACCAAACGTGGTAACTTCATTGACCATGATTTTCTACATAACATTCATTCATTCATTCATCCATTTTCTGAACCCGCTTTATCCTCACTAGGGTCACGGGGGTCACTTGGAGCCTATCCCAGCTACATAGGGGTGAAGGCGGGGTACACCCTGGACAAGTCGCCAGTTCATCGCAGGGCTGAACATATAGAGACAAACAGTCACTCTCACATTCACACCTATGGGCAATTTAGATTAACCAATTAACCTACTAGTGCATGTCTTTGGATGATGGGAGGAAGCCGGAGTACCCGGAGAGAACCCACGCAGACACGGGGAGAACATGCAAACTCCACACAGAAAGGTCCCACCCCCATCGACTGGTGTTGGAATCGAACCCAGGACCTTCTTTCTGTGAGGCACGAGTGCTAACCACTGCACCACCGTGTCGCCCTTCTACATACATGGTGGGGAAGCAAAATTTACAATGAACATTTAGTTGTTTTTTCTCAGCAGGCACTACGTCAATTGTTTTGAAACCAAACATATATTGATGTCATAATCATACCTAACACTATTATCCATACCTTTTCAGAAACTTTTGCCCATATGAGTAATCAGGAAAGCAAACGTCAAAGAGTGTGTGATTTGCTGAATGCACTCGTCACACCAAAGGAGATTTCAAAAATAGTTGGAGTGTCCATAAAGACTGTTTATAATGGAAAGAAGAGAATGACTATGAGCAAAACTATTACGAGAAAGTCTGGAAGATACTATTAAAGAAGAATGGGAGAAGTTGTCACCTGAATATTTGAGGAACACTTGCGCAAGTTTCAGGAAGCGTGTGAAGGCAGTTATTGAGAAAGAAGGAGGACACATAGAATAAAAACATTTTCTATTATGTCAGTTTTTTTGTGGCAAATAAATTCTCATGACTTTCAATAAACTAATTGGTCATACACTGTCTTTCAATCCCTGCCTCAAAATATGGTAAATTTTGCTTCCCCACCCTGTATGTATGTGTGTATATATATATATATATATATATATATATATATATATATATATATATATATATATATATATATATATATATATATACATAATGTTGTTGTTGTTTTTTTATTTCACAAAAGTAACTAGAAAAGCATTCAGAGAGCAGACCTCCGGCAAGGCAGATCAGCGCCCCCCCCCCTTCCGATCACCACCAAAATTGAATCATTTGTTCCTTGTGCCAGTATCAACATTTCCTGAAAATTTCATCAAAATCCTTCCATAACTTTTTGAGTTAGCTTGCTAACAGACAAACAAACAAACAAGACAAACTCCAATGAAAACATACCCTCCTTGGCAGAGGTAATAAAGTCTTGTTATATCCTCCAATAACACACTAAGGTTGAAAAGTTGACTTTCAGAGTATTTCTATGTGTGTCCTATAAAGGGTTAAGTAAACCCACTAATATAAACACAGTCATCTGACTTTCAGACTTGTTGATATCTCACTGTAAACAGTCAACAAGTACTTTCAAACCACACACTTAGCAAAGACATTTATTTTCCGTCGTGGTACGCCGCATACAAGTCAAATATGCAAAGCAATGGAGCTGCAGAATAAAAAAAAAAAAACAATCGAAAAAAAATCACCTCACACTGACACAGCTCTGTCATATTCACATAAAGATCACCAGATGTGCTGTGTGAGATGCAACAAGAGGGCTAGGGGGAGGTCTCACACACACTGCCCTCTGTAACGTCTGCACCCCCCCCCCCTTTCCCCAACAGACATGTGCACACGCTGTGCCAGCAGACAGTTTCAGCTCTCCACTTTCAACAACTGATGCACAGACAGCTGCTGTTTCTCCCTTCCCCTCCTATCGCCCCTTTAACTATTCTCCTTCTTTCACTTCTCCCCTTACACTGCCTCTTATTCATCCCCTCTGTAACTTTCCCCGTCTTTTCCTCTATACTCTGTCACTCTGCCCTGCACTTTTCCTCAGGCGGATATAAAGCCGGGTCCTGTTGGAGGGAGAGGGCTTGTGTAATCCTCTGCACCGGAGAGTCCTGCTTCAGCCGGGAAAACGCCGTAACGGAGGACTTTCAAGCGCAAAGAGGACACACGTTGGATTAAAAGGAAGGAAAGAAACAAGAAGGGAGGGAGAAGGAGGGAGGCAAAGAAAGAGATTGGAGTTTGGCTTTGCAGGACGTAGACCATGCCGGGCTCTGTGGCGGTGGTGCTGCTGCTGTCCCTGTTGGTCCTGTCCACAGGAAGTGATGCCAGGAGGATCAGGAAAAGAGGACTCAACCATAAGGTGAGACTCATATCCTCACCTTTGATTTTTTTTTTTGTGTATGTTTTGGATGTATGAGTGTCTGCTCTGTCCTAAAACCTCTATAAAGTAAAGGGTGAAACAGTACAATGCCAGGTCTGTCAGAAGAGCCACCGGCTGCAGTTTCACACACTGAGGAAAGTTTTGTAACTGATGTGAGAAGCAGCCGAGGAAACCTGAGACCTGATCTGAGCGGTTTGACACACAAATGAAAAGCAGCGTGGTGTAAATTAGACTAAATGATGTGAGGAGTCACTTTATGAGACCCCTTTTTTGGGGCTTGTTTTACTAAAATGCAAAGTAACTCAAGATGTTTTTGTTTAGGAAAGCTTTTGGTTGATGGATTTATCCTTTTTATTTATTTTATTAAATTATTCTTATGTTGTTTTATTGCACCCATTTTATTTACAGCACTTTGCGATTTTTAACTTTAATTACTTACTTACTTAAATACATCTAGGACATTACTTGATTGACTCCCAGATAGTGTTGAATTTGTAATGAACCTAAATATAGTAGCAAGAAAACTATGTGATCCCTTTGAGCAAACTGAACACATTCAAGCCTTTTTTTTTTTTTTTTTTTTTTTGGTGAGTCAAAATAGCTCCACACCTTATGTCTAGTCTCATTTCATTGATTGAACTTCAGGTTCATTAACTGCTGACTCCAGGTTGTTCTTTTTTTTGCCTCATTAGCCTACGGGTCCACTTTTTCCAGCAGCAGGCTGAGTGTTTCATACAGTAGCTGTGTGCAGTAAAGATATGAAATAAGGTAATTGTTTGTTTGGTATTAGATTAAGAACAATGTCTTTGCCTATGATTGTGACTTAGATGCAGATCAGATCACATTTTATGGCCAATTAATGTGGAAAAGTAGGATATTTCAGGTGTCCACATACTTTTTCTTGCCACTGTATATCAACACTATCCTATATAATATACAGGGGTTGGACAAAATAATGGAAACACCTTCAACTCAAGATGATAATGCCCCAATCCATACAGCTAGAATTGTTAAAGAATGGCATGAGGAACATTCTAATGAAGTTGAGCATCTCGTATGGCCGGCACAGTCCCCAGACCTCAACATTATTGAGCATTTCTGGTCAGTTTTAGAGATTCAAGTAAGACGTCGATTTCCACCGCCATCGTCTCTAAAAGAGTTGGAGGGTATTCTAACTGAAGAATGGCTTAAAATTCCTTTGGAAACAATTCACAAGTTGTATGAATCAATACCTCGGAGAACTGAGGCTGTAATTGCCGCAAAAGGCGGACCTACACCATATTAAATTATATTTTGTTGATTTTTTAAGGTGTTTCCATTATTTTGTCCAACCCCTATATATCCATCCATCCATCCATCCATCCATCCATCTTCAGCGCAATGAATTGCACATTAACAGATTACCAATAACTGTCCATGCTCTAATCACATGAAAAAAAGAAAATTCTGATAGTTATGCTTTCATTTTGTTTTTTAAAAAAAGAGAATTTAGGATTTTCTACTTACATTAAAGCGTTTCGTCAATGGAACTTTAATGACAGGATCTTAAAGTGTCTTCCACTGCTGAAAAAGAGACAGAAACTGTGAGTAAATTACACAGGAGTTTAATGATAACACTTTGCTTTTGAACTATGATGGTTCTACAAAGCAGAGGGAGTTTTTCAGTCTTGATGAAAAGACTAGAAAGCGTGCAACAGGTTGGAATATGTCTGAATTTTCAAGTTTCCATCTGGGTGATTGAATGACACACTGGATATCCAACTTGTCTCTGTTAGTGAATTATTACGATGGCATGAACCAAACTATGTTCAATAAAGATATGAAAAATTTGTAATTTTTGCTTAGTATTAGATTAAAAACAATGTCTTTGCCTGTGATTGTGACT
The DNA here is from genome assembly GCF_902148855.1 of Sphaeramia orbicularis. Lineage (NCBI taxonomy): Eukaryota > Metazoa > Chordata > Actinopteri > Kurtiformes > Apogonidae > Sphaeramia > Sphaeramia orbicularis. Next base: position 15,393,475 of record NC_043962.1, read on the forward strand.
TAGTTGCAGATCAGATCACATTTTATGACCATTTCATATGGAAAACTAGGGTTAGGGGGTTAGGGTTATGTCTGAATTTTATATCCACACTATGCAAAATATTATCTATTTATCCATTTTCAGTGATATGAGTGGCACATTAACACAATGTCAATAACTGCCCATGCTTTAATAACATCAATACAGACATAAAACATACAATTAGACTTGCCACACAAGTAGCCATTTTTAAAAACAGGTTAAAAACGTACCTTTTTTCGACAGTGTTCTGTTGAGTTGTTTGTGTGCATGTGCGAGTTCAAGTGTGTATATATGATTGTTTACTTGCAATTGCACTCTCTTTTTTATTATTGTTTTTTTCATATGTTATATACCTGTTGTGACGCACACTGAGTCTGCCTTGTGCATGAAATGTGCTCTATAAATAAAGTTGAATTGAACTGAACTGAATTAAAGAGGAAAATTCTGATAGTTTTGGAATTAAGGATTCTCTACTTACATTAAAGTGTTTCATCAGTGGAACTTTAATGACAGGATCTAAAAGGAAAAGAAATAGAAAGTGTGAATAAATTACATAGTTTAATGATAACGCTTTGCTTTTACAAAGAAGATGGAGTTTTTCTATCTTGATAAAAAGACTAGAAAGCGTGCAACAGGATGAAATATGTCTGAATTTTCAAGTTTCCATTTGGGTGAGTGAATGACACACTGGATATCCAACCTGTCTCTGTTAGTGGATTATTACGATGGCAAGAACCAAACTATGCTCAATAAAGTTATGAAATATTGTAATTGTTTGTTTAGTATTAGATTAAGAACAATGTCTTTGCCTATGAATGTGACTTCAATGCAGATCAGATCACATTTTAAGACCAATTTATGTGGAAAATTAGGACATTTCAGGTGTTCACATACTTTTTCTTGCCACTGTATATCCACACTATCCAAACTATGATCTATTTATCCATTTTCAGTGGAATGAATTGCACATTAACATATAACTGACCACGCTTTAAAAACATAAAGAAGAAAATTCTGATAGTTTTAGAATTAGCCTAAAGATTCTCTACTTACATTAAAGCAGGGGTGTCAAACTCATTTTAGTTCAGGGGCCATATTCAGCTAAATTTGCTCTGCAGTGGGCCAGACCAGAAAAATAATAATGTAATAACCTATAAATAATGACAACTTCAAATTTTTGTCTGTGTTTTAGGGTAAAAAAACCCCATTAAACTATGAAAATACTTACTTTTATGAACTATCAAAAAAAAAAAACCTGAAAAACTAAAATTTAAATTTAAAAAATGTAAGAAAATTTAGTGCAATTTTAACAATATTAGTCCTCAACTTATCATTTGTCCATATGCATTATGGATCAGATCTACAAAGACACTAAACACTGAGGAACAGGCAGAAAAATAGTTCAAATTGTGCTTAATTTGCTTTAGACGTTTCAGGTTGTTCATATTTGTTCAGGTTATTCACATTTTATTGTTACAGGATAGTGTGTAAATGTGAATATTTTCATAATTTAATGTTATTTTTTGCACTAAAACAAAGACAAAAATTTAAGTTGTTAATTCTAGATTTTTTTTGGCTTAATTGGAGATTTTTTTTTACTTAATTGAAGATTTTTTTTTTTTGGCTTAATTTAAGATTTTTTTTACTTCATTGAAGATTCTTTTTTGACTTAATTCAAGATTTTTTTTTACTTAATTGAAGATTTTTTTGGCGTAATTCAAGATTTTTTTCTAAATTTGAGATTTTTTTTTTGCTTAATTCAAGATTTTTTTTACATAAATGAAGATTTTTTTTTTTTGGCTTAATTCAAGATTTTTTTTACTTAATTGAAGATTTTTTTTTTGGCTTAATTCAAGATTTTTTTTTACTTAAATGAAGATTTTTTTTGGCTTAATTGAAGATTTTTTTGGGGGGGTTAATTCAAGATTTTTTCCTTAATTCAAGCTATTTTTTTTTTTTTTTTTTTGCTTAATTCAATTCAAGACGGTGGAATTTTTGCACTAGGCAAAAACATCCCAGGGGCCGAACTGTAACCTTTGGCGGGCCGCATTTGGCCCTTGGGCCGCATGTTTGACACCCCTGCATTAAAATGTTTCATCAATGGAACTTTAATGACTGAAACTGTGAATAAATTACACAGGAGTTTAACGATAACGCTTTGCTTTTACAAAGAAGAGGGAGTTTTTCTGTCTTGATAAAAAGACTAGAAAACGTGCTACAGGTTGTAATATGTCTGAATTTTCACGTTTCCATCTGGGTGATTGAATGACACACTGGATCTCCAACCTATGTCTGTTAGTGGATTATTACGACGGCATTGACTGAACTCTCAGCCTGGGCCTCTATGGCTTGTTAACTGGGCTCAGTGTAGCTGATTGATCATCTCTAACAAGGGTTTACTGTAGCACGCTGCCGTCTCTCTCCCTCTCTTCGTCTTTTTTTTTCTTCTGTCGTGACCTCGTGTGCTTCAATGTTCTCACTTTCTGACTTGTTTTGTTTTGTCTTTTCTCTTTCATTAGGAGCCGTTCTCTTTTCAGTGCTATCATATAGTCAGCCTTTCTCTCTTCTTCTCTGTTGCTTTCTCTGCTTTCCCATGTGCCTCTGTGAGTATACCCCCCACCCCCCTTTTCCCTCTTTCCAATCTCTTTTCTGTTCCCCTCCTGGTCTCAGGATGGGCCAAGAGCACCGTCCTGCTGGACTGCGCTTCAAAGCTGCTGTAATTGGAACATGCTGAGACGGCTGTGCACATGAAGTTTGTCTCTTTTCCCCTGAACCTTTTCATCTCTGCATCTTTCAATCTTTCATTTTTTTTTTTTTTTTTTTTTTTTTTTAACCACCGCCCCCACACACACATATACACACACTCACACACCCTTGGCCTCATTCATAACACCAGGGCTGCGCAGAAAGACAAATTACACTTACTCTGTATTTTCATGTAGGCACTGCACTATGGAAGAATGGGCCTTGAAAAGAAAATTGGTAAAAACGGTAACAAACCCGAGGCCACCAGCGCTCTCAGTATATGTCTTGCGTTTACGGTCTTTTATCGGTTTCTAAATGAGTGTACTAGATTTCACCAGATTCATTGAAATCATGTAAATATACACGGACTCAAATTAGTTATGAAGTCTGTTGTAAAGCAGGGTTTCACGAGGATCCATTGTGGTTTAGACCTAAAAGATTTGAAAAAAGATAGATGATGATGATGATTCAGTTTAATATCTGACTATGTGAAGTAGAGAATTCTGTGTATACAAGCTATATGCAAATAAAAAACATGATTGATTCTGCCCCCTATTGACTGATTGATTCAACAACAATGGGAAACAGTTATGATGAAGAGATTTTTAACACATGTACAGGTATTATTTAGTTTCTAGTACAGTATAGAGGTCAACCAAAGCGAGTTTTTAAAAGATGAAAAAGTTTAATATCTGACTGTGAAGTACAATTAATTTGCTGAGAATTCTAGGTAAACAAGCTATATTCAAATAAAAACATGATTGATTTTGCCTCCTACTGACTGATTGATTAAACGATAGGAAACAGTTCTGATGAGGAGATTTTTAACACATGAACTGGTATTATTTAGTTTCTAGTACAGTATTAAGGTCTGTCAAAGTGAGTTTTTAATATAATATAATGGTAATGGAGCATGAGGAGCAGGTAGCACATCAATTAGGCCAATATCCCCCCATTCCACCTGCCCTGAATAAAAACTTCCAGAAGTTTATAATCACTGGATAACTGTGGAACCTATGATGAAGAATGTACTGAAAGCGGGGCTGATTTTTTATTTTCTGAGCTTTTACGCTGTAAAAGTAAAATGCTGCCATAATAAAAGATATGAAACTTTACCAAATTTGAAAAGATTTCTTTTTCTTTTTTGTCAGACAGATCAGAATCAGAATCTCTTTATTGTCATTGTACAAGTAGAGCTCTCCTACTGGGCGCAGAAATTACAAGGCACAACAAAAGACAATAGAAGGCACTCTATTTACAATAGGAAAAATAAAGTAAAAAGATACGTAGATTTGGTAGCGCAAATATTTTGACAGTAGTGCAAATGGAAATGGAAAAGTGCAAATGACATGGGAATTTAAATGTTGTAGGATAAACAGAGTGAAAGGATAAAATAATTTAGAAGGCTGTAAACATTACACAGGTATTGCACATGTTACAGGGTATAGTGAGGTTAACATTACTACAGTGGACTAACAGTGTCCTTGCGGGTGTTTTAATGATATTTTGTTTGGTTGTTTATTGTGGTGATGGCTTTTGGGATGAAGCTATCCCTGTCTGTTTGTCCGAAAATGATGGAAAAAGATGGAAACAAGTAGATTTTTTTTTTTCTAGTTTACCTTGATATGTTTCGGCTACAACCTGTAGCCTTCCTCAGAAGGGTTACTTAATGTTACTGTGATGTGTCATTGCCAGCATTTTTATCCAGGTTTGCCAGGCAACAGAGGACAATTATGCCCCCTGCTGCCTAGCATCCCACGGGGCATAATCGTCCTCCGTTGCCTTGCAAACCTGGATAAAAAGAAAATCTACTTTTTTCCATTTGTCGGACAAAAAAGAAAAAGAAATCTTCATAAGTTCAGTGCACAGCATGAACCTAATCAGACTATTTACCAAATTTGGGTCACAAACAAAGAAAAAAATAAGTCAAAAGTGCAAGTAGTTTTTCAGCAGTAGTTTCCAAGAAGCAGAATTGGGTCAAATTGTGAAATTTTCTGATTTAATTAAATAATGGAAATTTTGTTTCTGAGCTAAAACACTGTCTACACAATATAATACATTCACTTAACTGTAACTTTGATAAACCTATTTTTATATATATATATACATATATATACACACACACACACACACACAGGGTGGGGAAGCAAAATTTACAATGAACATTTAGTTGTTTTTTCTCAGCAGGCACTACGTCAATTGTTTTGAAACCAAACATATATTGATGTCATAATCATACCTAACACTATTATCCATACCTTTTCACAAACTTTTGCCCATATGAGTAATCAGGAAAGCAAACGTCGGAGTGTGTGATTTGCTGAATGCACTCGTCACACCAAAGGAGATTTCAAAAATAGTTGGAGTGTCCATAAAGACTGTTTATAATGGAAAGAAGAGAATGACTATGAGCAAAACTATTACGAGAAAGTCTGGAAGATACTATTAAAGAAGAATGGGAGAAATTGTCACCCAAATATTTGAGGAACACTTGCGCAAGTTTCAGGAAGCGTGTGAAGGCAGTTATTGAGAAAGAAGGAGGACACATAGAATAAAAACATTTTCTATTATGTACATTTTCTTGTGGCAAATAAATTCTCATGACTTTCAATAAACTAACTGGTCATACACTGTCTTTTAATCCCTGCCTCAAAATATTGTAAATTTTGCTTCCCCACCCTGTATATATATATACACACATACACACACTAGGTAATAACACTTTATCATACATACTGAAAACATGAACCAATCCACACATTTATCATTTCTTTTCTAATTTATCTCATCAAAGTAAGCAAATACATGATTAGAAATGTTTTATCTCAGAGGCTTTGTAACCCAGTGTGTCCTTCAAGTTCAGCAGTTGTGATGGAAAAGCTTCATATCAGCTTTAAACTTGTGAAACTCCTCATTGGCATTGATTAATTCTGGTTATTCTCCTATATAGTAGTCCAATTACACCTAATTAAACCGCTGGTCTGTTTAAGTCTATTTATATTTGTATTAAGTTAATTAAATTGTTCAGATTCTCATTTAATATACACTTAACCTGCAGAATGCTCCTCTAAAATGCAAAATCTCATGCACTTTTTTTGTGTTCAGGCTATGAATACACCCTGTTTGAGGTCTGATCTTTGTTACAGGAGTCGTTTCCATCCTCTCTTATCTCTTTGTCCCTCTGAGTTCAAAGGTCACCATCAGTACATTCCTATTTCTTCTCTTCTTTTGACAGGTAAAATGCTTTAGAACAGATGTAGAGCATGCACGGATCTAAGTGATGTACGGTATAGGCATTAGAGAAAAGGTTTGAAGTGAGGCAAGAAAAGCCTGAGTCAGGAAAGCAGGTGGGAAGCTGCATACCGAGGAAGGGGAATGAAAAAAAAGGGGTGTTAACAGAAATGGTAATAATAGTGTTTTGTTCCTGGCATTTAACATTAGCTCCTATGCAGATAATTGAAAATAATACACTGGATCTTAAAAATTCCTAAAAAATACACCTGCTGTAACTTAATAATATCACTGTAAAGTAAAGTGCTGGTGTATTTCTAAAAGTTTCAGCTCCGTCTTTTCATATTACATTTAGAAACACTCACAGACCATTTATTTTAGTCTTAGATCGTCATAACACGGCGTAGCTCACAAACCAGCCTAGGCATGTCAGTAAGCATAAACACAGCGGAGTCTGAAGCCGCCGTCATAAATCTTTACAGTTTCATTTATTTGATGTGATGGAGATCATTCCAACAGCACCTGGTAAACGCCGGTGCAGCTGCTAAAAAAAACTCACACACTACTTCCTGTTCTTGGGAACGCTGGTTGTTAGTCTTGGCCTGGGGCTGCTATGTAAAACAAAACAGACCCCAAGATTTATTTAACACGAGGGAAACCTGTAGATTTGTAAGAGGAGATGCTTAGTAATGAAAGATTACGGCACCCTGTATGGAGTCAGCATTTATTCAGTCTGACTGAATAATAAAACCTGAAGAGAAACACAAAAATATAGGGTTACTTATCCACAACTATGTCTGAGCTGCCTATTCTCTGGGGAAACTGTTCAGTCTTATCAGATGTTTGGGTTTGCATTTACTTCTCAAAACTGGTAGTTATTTGTTCTTAGTTTGAATTCTCATCCTATGTTTCTCTGCTGACTTTTACACTGGGCCATTTGTCGGGCTAACATACACGGTGTCCCAAAAAATGTATACACACTTTAAATAATTGTAAAGTAGGTGTTTGTTGAAATTCATTTAATGTTTCAAAATGTTATAGAATTTAAAAACATCATTTTATTGTTTTGTCTGTTCCGCCTGTTCTCAAACTGACGTCCGTTCTGGTCCAGACACTGCTGACAACGCCAAGCAATGGAATCGCACACATCACAAAACAATTCCAAGGCACTGATCTGCCTTGGCAGAGGTCTGCGCTCTCTGAGTGCTTCTAGTTGAAAATGTAACAACAATGACAATAATAACTGTTGGCGTTGTTGTTACATTTTTTATTCAGCTGAATTAAATTTCTAAGTTCAAGCAACTACCCTAAGAGTTCAACTAACTAACAAATCTGGGTCCAAAAAACAAAGACAGAGGTGCAAACAACAAGGGATATTTCATTGAGACAACATGATGTACACGATATTGCCAAAAGTATTTGCTCACCTGCCTTGACTCGCATATGAATTTCAGTGACATCCCATTCCTAGTCTATGGGGTTCAATATGACGTGGGTCCACCCTTTGCAGCTATAACAGCTTCAACTCTTCTGGGAAGGCTGTCCACAAGGTTTAGGAGTGTGTTCATGGGAATTTTGGACCACTCTTCCAGAAGCGCATTTGTGAGGTCACACACTGATGTTGGACAGAAGGCCTGGCGCTCAGTCTGCGCTCTAATTCATCCCAAAGGTGTTCTGTGGGGTTGAGGTCAGGACTCTGTGCAGGCCAGTCCAGTTCATCCACACCAGACTCTGTCATCCATGTCTTTATGGACCTTGCTTTGTGCACTGGTGCACAGTCATGTTGGAAGAGGAAGGGGCCAGCTCCAAACTGTTCCCACAAAGTTGGGAGCATGGAATTGTCCAAAATGTCTTGGTATGCTGAAGCATTCCCAGTTCCTTTCACTGGAACTGAGGGGCCAAGCCCAGCTCCTGAAAAACAACCCCACACCATAATCCCCCCTCCACCAAACTTTACACTTGGCACAATGCGGTCCGACAAGTATCGTTCTCCTGGCGACCGCCAAACCCAGACCCGTCCATCAGATTGCCAGATGGAGAAGCGCGATTGGTCACTCCAGAGAAGGCACCTCCACTGCTCTAGAGTCCAGTGGCGGCGTGCTTTACACCACTGCATCCGGCGCTTTTCATTGCACTTGGTGATGTATGGCTTGGATGCAGCTGCTCGGCCATGGAAACCCATTCCATGAAGCTCTCTGCGCACTGTTCTGGAGCTAATCTGAAGGCCATATGAAGTTTGGAGGTCTGTAGCCATTGACTCTGCAGAAAGTTGGTGACCTCTTCGCACTCTGCGCCTCAGCATCCGCTGACCCCGCTCCGTCAGTTTACGTGGCCTACCACTTCGTGGCTGAGTTGCTGTCGTTCCCAAACACTTCCACTTTCTTATAATACAGCTGACAGTTGACTGTGGAATATTTAGGAGCGAGGAAATTTCACCACTGGATTTGTTGCACAGGTGGCATCCTATCACAGTTCCACGCTGGAATTCACTGAGCTCCTGAGAGCGACCCATTCTTTCACAAATGTTTGTAAAAGCAGTCTGCATGCCTAGGTGCTTGATTTTATACACCTGTGGCCATGGAAGTGATTGGAACACCTGATTCTGATTATTTGGATGGGTGAGCCAATACTTTTGGCAATATAGTGTATGTTAACAGAACGCCCTTTCATTCACGTTACACAAAAATAAACAAAATGTAAAAAAATATCACGCCTTTAAATGGAACAGTACGTCACAAGAACAGAATAGACAAAAAACGCATTGAGAAAAGCCTATTGTGTAGCCATCACCACCTTACCAAGCATGTATCAGACTGAACATACAGAGCAAGATTTACAACAGGAGGGGTTTACATATCACAAATGTTTGCAGTTACTCATGCTTTCATGACACTCGCTCAGATAAAATCGATGGGAAAAGCATGTGAACGACTCTTAATTTATAGCGAGATCGTACAGGCTTTGAACACAACATATGACACAATAAATAATCAGTGGGTGCTCCTGGTTAAGCGGTGGGCCAGTAGTTGTGTGAGCTGCTGCATGGCTCTAAACTGGACTAATCCCAGTCAGATGATGTTACTGTGCTGGTCAATGCCACAATCCTTTAGTTACACTGGAGCAGATCACTGTTCAGTACCATGGAGATGCAACACAGACCTAAAAGCGAACCCATTTCTGCACAAAATGATATTACATGAGAACGTGATGTTACAAACATTTCTCTTGCTTCTCATAGCTACACAATATGGACAAAAGTATTGGGACACATTGAATCCAGGTGTTCGTTTTCTAACAGGGTCTGAGCTACAAAACAATCACGACAAATGGCATAATATTGTTTTATATTGTGATAAATACCATTGCATTGGTTAGTTTTGTTTAAATTATCTTTGTGTCCAAAATGCCCCAGAGATGGTTTTTACTCAATTTCTCTTGACAGATTTTTTTTATCCATGACTTTGATTTTAAATGTTCTACCGCTACATTTCTAAAACATCGGACTGTAAATAATAATTTTCTACCACAACTAGCACTCTACTTTCTTCACATTTTGCTTAGATGTGATTGATACTTATAAATCATATGGACAAAAATATTGGGACACATCATGTCTACAGCTCGTAAAATGTCCAGTTCATACTGATTTGAGATATATACATTAAAAAAATCTCAGAGGCATTTAGGAGGCAAAGATAACAATTTAAGTAAAACGAAACAATGCAATGACATTTACCGCAATATAAAACTATATTACAGGGTTTCTGCAGGTCATTAAAAAGCATTAAAACTCATTAAACAGATTTTGTGAAAATTAAGGCCGTAAATGGCATTAAAAAGCATTAAATTTGATGTCCAGAGGCATTAAAAAATTAAATACACTTGATGGAAAAAAAACATTGTTATTCATGATTTATTTCATTTTATAAATATTTAATAATTTTGATCGGAAGTATAGTGCGATGATTGACATACAGAACCTTTTAATTGACTATTGTTTATGGCTGATACACGAAGTCACAACACTGGATGCTTGGAACGCAACATACTGTGAGCATGCTCATGCTGTGGCGAAAGAGCGGAGGGAATATTAGCAAATGTTGGAAAAATGGGAAAATGCAAGTTTCAGTAGAAATGATTGGAGAAGGAACTATTCAGAACCTAGTTAAAGCCTGTCGAAGGTAAACCGTTGTAAAACTATATATAAAACTGTATCTGCAGTTGGACATGGGCATTAAATTTGTTTAAAGTGGCATTAAAAAGCATTAAATTAGATTTGCTGATACCTGCAGAAACCCTGTATTCTGACATTTGTCATTATTGTTTTGTAGTTCAGACCCTGTTAGAAAAGAAACACCTGAATTCAACATATCCCAATACTTTTGTCCGTATAGTGCAGTGTTTTTCAACCTTGGGATCGGGACACCACGTGGGGTTGCCTGGAATTCAAATGGTCACCTGAAATTTCTAGTAATTGATTAAAAATAAAATAAAATTACTAATAAACAATATATGGTGAGTTGACAGAGACAATCCCAATACGTAAAAGACATGACAACCTGTGAAGCTGAAACTGAAGCACTGTGGTACTGTTTATCTATCAAATGTTCATTGTGGTCGGTTTCAGATGCTGCAGCTCTTTCATAATTCATGGTCTGAGTTCTTGTTTGTTCAGTAATAATTGTCAGTCTTGTAAATCCAAGCTGGACTGACTGTACATATCCTGACCAAGGAAAATAAAATTCTCACTTTGTGTAGTAATCTACACCTGGCTTTTCTGCCTCCATCCAGAATAATATACATTATATAGATTAAATGTAGTCCAAAAAATTAATGTTTATTTGCAACATAGTATAGCAAACTATTACATGATCAAAAACAAATTATTTTGTCAAAAAAAGTCCGTTTTGAATGTCTGGGGCCAAAAAAGTTTGGGAACCACTGCTGTACAGTATCTGCAGATTACTACAAGTAATATAACTCAGCCATGTTTCAGTAGTAGAACTCTTAAAATCATCTTGATGCTTTTGTGCAGTAGTTAAGTGCATGGTGAGCGTCCGTCTTTCATGACCGTCCCTCCTACCTGTGTAACATATGTTATTACAGACTCTTTTCCCAACACTAATTGGCTACAATCACAGTTGGCATACTCCTGTCCTGTTTGTCAAACACACCTCATGTGGCTTCGGTCTGTCCCGCTGTATCTGAGGGTTAGACTCCACTGTTCTGCTCCACTCTTCGCATTTTAAGGACTGTATTTCCCAGCTGCGACTGTACCTGTTTGTCTGTCAGCATGTCCTCCCATTACACCTCCGACTGGTTTACAACCTGTCTTTCTCGCCTCACATCTTAGCTCACTGTGTTTATCGGAAAGTCTGTCTATTTTTCTGTCAACCGACTACTGGTATTGACAGGAAATGAGTCCTGACAAGCCAAAAGCTAACCAGATGTGAGCCGAGAGCTACTTCATTTAGTAGGCACGGGAGATCTGACAGTTGACGCTATAAAAGAACACAGTTTTGGCTGTTTATATAGAAATGTGCAAATCCTTGACCTGCAGTCTGCTGTGCTCTATGTGCATATGTATGTCTGGATGTGATTGTATCTGTGCAAAAACGGAAACAGAAACACTCACACAACAATATCTGTCTGTGATCTTTGTGCAGAACCATAACTGGGCTGGACTCAGTTCAGTTATGGAGCCAAACTCAGTCCCTCGTGGCTTCTTCCCACAAATTCCCCATAAACCACAGGGGCAGAAACACTAAAAAGGAGAGAGCAGGAGAGCGGGCGAGATCAATGGTTACTGCCACCCATCATGCCGCTGCTTGTCAACACTGACAAGAGAAAAAACAGGAGCTGAAGGGGAAAATCAAGATGGCAGAAGAAAAGAGATGAAGAGGAATAGTGAGAGTATTAGATAGAAAATAGACCGACACCAGGAGCAACAGAGTAACATCACACAGGCCCTCTGGCAGTGTCTGTGAAGCAGATCACCAAGGCAGACAGGTGTAAATAAACAATGTGGAACATCAGAGAGTTGGGTTTAGGACTGAGTGTGTGGCCCGTCAGACGCTAAAGGAAAGGAGACATGAATGTGAAACAGTTATGAACTCAATGATAGACATGCAGAAGAAAAAAAAAAAAACACAATATGTTCTTAAGCGGGAGCTGTGATGTTTTCAATTAAACATTCCCACACTGGGCAAGGATCCACAAGTATGTCAGGAGATATTATTGGAGTCAAATATCCTCCTGAGACCCAGTAGAATAAAAATTTTGGCTTTTTTTTTTTTTTAATTGAAAATGCCGTGATGCAACAAATTTTTCAGATACATTTTTTATTTGTATTTTTCATGGAATATTCTTTGCAGTGGACAGTATTCGTTTGTTATTTTAGTAAAGCTGTAAAACTCTTGTCCCCCACAGAGAACAAAAATGCATTGCTGGGTCTCAGGAGGATAACTTCGCTTTATAAACTGTTCTATTTTTTGTGTGAATGAATGTTTTATTTCAGATATAATAAACACAATACAACTATCAACAGAAGTGAACACCCCAAGCAAATCAACTACATAAAACAAACCCAAAAATGTATAATATTATACTAAAAAAATACTTAATATAACGTTAGTGTTATCTACACATCCAAAAAGGAGTGAGGAGAAGATAAATACTTATTTAATCCCACCCCTTTATTACAATACCACACACAAACTATATCAATCTAGATTAATGCAACATGTATATATGTCTATATCAATCAATTTTTGAAATGGTCACTGAAATAATTCTACATCATAATCCACTTCATACTTGCTAAACATAAACCCATATGAATAGAATATACAACTGGGTAAAATGTATCATTATTTACAACTTTCCTTACGATTCATACTATATGTCGAGGCCCAAAACGGAATCTGGCCCGATTCAGAATCGGGCCGGCCCAGAATGGAATTCTATTCTAGGCCGGGCTAGAATGGAATCCTGCTGCTATAATGTTATTTTTATACCTTGTTTAATGCAAATGATCCATAATTCCATAATTTGTCATAATTTTACATTTTCAGTCTTACATACCTTGAGTAACTATTGTCAGTTTCAGTCGATTTCACTGTACCATATATTGGTGGGGAGTACCACTAGGTTCTATTTGTAAATAAAGTGTATTATAGTTTACAATTAAAATGTTGTTTGTTTCATTTTTTTTCAGATATTTGCAAATTCCATGTATTGATTTTTGTAATAATTTAGATCATTTGCATTAAACATGGTATAAAAATAACATTATAGCAGCAGGATTCCATTCTAGGCCAGCCTAGAATAGAATTCCATTCTGGGCTGGCCCGATTCTGAATCGGGCCAGATTCCGTTTTGGGCCTCGACATATATATGATTATCTCAAGTATGTTTTTATATAATTCACAACTACATCAGTTTTCTATAAATATATCAGCCGGCCAATATATCAGACTTGGACATACTTTGTCAAATTTGCATCAAAATGAAATTATGATGCAATGGCTCAGTGCACAAAAGGAACAATGACAGTTTTCATATAAAAGGAAAAATATACATATTTAAAAATTTAAAAAAAACAAAAAAAAACCTTGAATAAAAGATAAACGAGGATAAATATCTAAATATATTCTAAAATAGTGCACAGTCCAAAAAAAAGGCAGATATATTGTTTTTTTTTTTCCAATACGGGCCCATTCCTTTTTTTTTTTGAAAGCCAATATTTGATCGGTAGTAAAAATGTTATAAGATATTTGATCAGGCACCTGTGTGGGCAGCACTTGAAGTTCAATAAATGTTAAAAGAGTACTATGTGTACGTGTATGAATAATTTCATTTATATTGCTACATAAAAATCTTAATTATCTGAGTGTTTCAATAGTATTTTACGGTGAATGTGCTTCTAAAAAAAAAAAAAAAATCTGCCTTAAATATTGGCCTCAAAATTCAGCTGTAGATATCAGCCATCGACTGACCAAATTTTTTAAATCAGCTTTGGCCTTAGAAAAACCCATACTGGTCAACCTCTAATATATTCAAATCCATATTAGCCAAACCACTCCATCCAACCTTAATGCCCTGCCCCAATATTCACCCTCTGCCCTAAAACTCTTGAGCAAAGCAAAGCAGGTTTTACTGATCAAATGGAAAAATCAGAACCTGTCCCCTCATCTTAAATGCAATTACTTGGTATTAAGAGGTTTTCAATTGCACATCCATTAAATGAAGTGATTTAGCAAACATCCACGCACTGGCTACTTTATTAAGTTAAGGGTAAATAATCTAATAGGCCAAAATCACTTTAGAGCAGCTCACTGCATTTAGGCACGGTTGGTGGTGCCAGAGTATTTGCTGATCTACTGTGATTTTCTTGCACAATCATCAGTACAGTTTAAAGAGAATTGTCTAAAAAAAAAAAAAACAGAAAATATCCAGTGTGTGGCAGTTCTCTTGGTGAAAATACCTTGTTGATGCCAGAGTTCAGAGGAGAATGGCCAGCTGAGGTATACGAAAGAGCATCTCCAAACATGCAACACGTCAAACACTGAAGCAGATGAGCAACAGCAGCAGTACAGTGGAGGGAAAAAGGTTCTGGACACCCCATATATTGCATTAAGAATTACACTTAAGTCACTGAACTCTGCCAAGTACAGTACTGATCCATTCTACAAACCCACATGCTGCCTTCTGCACATGCTCTGTTCTGAGGAAGTCAAAATTAGATACTTCAGCAAAATAATACAACACATCCTGGGCATGACATGTTGAATCTGTTAAGAATTTAGTTTAGTTTTGTTTTTTTTTTCTTGTTAACAATATACAACAACAAAAGAAACACTTGCGTTTTTGTGTCTGTCTGATGCAGCCACGTGTTTTGAAACGTAGAAGGCATTTTTCCACAAATATTTCATGATAATATTTGAGAGAGTGTAAAATTTTAAGGCTGTCCAAAAACTTTTTCACACGACTGTATATAAACTCAGAGGCCACTTTATTAGGTACACCCAGCAATAGCAAAGTGTAAAAAGGCCTAAGGGTGTACATATCTTCACAATGTCAGGTTTTTCTGTGCATAATAATAATAATAATAACACTGGGTTACAAAAAAATGGTTTTTGCAAGTTGTCTAGGTTTTTTCAACTGAATTAGGACCATTTTGCAGCGCTAAATCCAAAAATGACATCTGTTTTTCCTCAATCAGGTCAGGTTTTTTTGCTAATTTGATTTTGAAAAATGTGATCTTCTCACAAAATTGATTACATTTTTGTGACTTTATCAGTTGATTTTTTATATAGTTCTCACCCAAAATAGGTTTTAAGAGAAAAAAAAAAAATTTTTCTATCAGGATTCCTGTTTGGTACAATGGTGTATTCACCACAGATGTAACAGAATACGTCAGGCTTATTTTTGCAAGATCTTCTAGTCAAAGCCATTTCATTCACCTGTAATATTAAAAAAAACAATCACAAATTGGCAAAAGTAAAATCTTCAGAACTTGTTTATTGCAAGAAATATGAAAGAATTTTGTATCATATGATGTGAAAATGCCCATAAATGTAAGCAAAAATGTTAAAAAGCCAATATGTAGCATAGTTCAGAAAGTTGACCTGATTGAGCAAAATTAATGTGATTTTTGGATTCAGCACACCAAAATTATCCTAAATCAGCTCAAAAAACTTAAACAATAAATTTGTTGTTGACCAGTGTAATAATTATAATAATAATAATAATAATGTTAAAAAGCCTTGATATGTTATGAAATGGCAGCTAATACTCAGTGTATGTCAATTTATGCAAAAATCTATATCTTGTCATGACTCAAGATTCAAGAAATGGGTGATAATAGTAGCCTATGTCCCAAAAAAAAAAAAAAAGAAGTTTGGAAAACACTGCAGTGCAGACTCCAGGTCTCTACACAAACATGTCCTCTAAACCCTTCCTCCACACTTGACCTTTAGCAGGAGATCGGATGTGAGACAAGGGGAGACTCGCTGGTCATTATGTCATTATCCCATCGCAGAACGCTTTGTAGATCTAATTTACAGACCTCATTAGATGGAGTTAATTTCCTGCTATACTTAACTTAAAATTAGTTTAAAAAAAGGCCCTTTCATACAACAAATTTCTAATACATTATGCTTCTATGTCTTAAAAATGTCCTATGTAGTTTCCCTCCACAACAGCAGGTGGCACTATGAGGTCAGTTTAAAAGAACTACTCTTATGCCAAATTATGCCTGATAATTTATAGTCATGGAATGTTTATTTTCTATTATTATAAGGATCAGATAATGTTACTCATGTTATATTTTCGGTTATTAAAGTGAATTTCATGTAACACTCATAGGTGCTATTGAAAACAGCCATAAAATCAGCTCTGTTTAATGCATCCCCTGAGGAATTAAATGCAGAAACGAGTAGTAATGAGCCAAAAGCTTCAGGCAGGAAATTAGCTCCATATTACTGCAATATTATGAGCCACTGCAACTTAACTGATGATGATGAATGAATATTGTAAAAGAACCGTACTATGCTGTGTAAAGGAATAATTAAGAAAATGGCTTCCATATGGTGGAGGCTGGCAATGTTTTCCATGCCAATATCAACACAACACACTGTTTTATTACTGTTATTGATATAATTCGGTTCACCCTGACTCTTTTTTAATGGATAAAATTTATTTTACATGATGCAACAAAAAAAAAAAAAAAAAGTTAAACATTGTGGTGAAGTGTGCTGTAACACAAGGCAGCAGCTGCAGGAAATGGATATGCACAGAATTCAGTGCACAATAACAGTAACATTCACAAATGAAACTATAAGAGCCATAGATTGTTTCTTTGTGCTTCCAACCACCCACCCTCCCACCTCCCCATTACCTCCGCCCACTACGATTATAACTGCCAGAATAAATTACAGTGTGTCAAAGTGTGTTGTAATACTACAGTCAGCGCCAAACATTTGCTTTCATTTTTCCTGTTAGTTTATAAGAGCGTTTAGTAAGTCTGCCAAATAAACAGCACTGTTTTAATGATCATGTGCAGCCCACAAGCTGATTATCTAATTACTAACATGGTGTTAAAAAAAAAAAAAAAAAACACCCCTCTAACTCACTCTCTCTGGAGCACCCTGATTTGTCAAATTAATGGCTCAGGCTGGAGATTGAGACCAATCCACCCACGTAACTAAAAAACTTGAACAGACATAAATTCAGTAAAAGTCAAACTGTCAGTGACTCAGCATGAGTTCTCATCCTCATACCAAGCATCGTTGTTGGTAAAATTGGAACCACAACTATGACTGCATGACATTAACTTGGTATGAGAAAAGAAGGTTATTACCCCGCCCCCTTAAGGGTGGGGCAAGGGGTACTGTTTTTGGTTCGGTTTGTTACCTCCACCAGGAGGTATTGTGATCACTTTGGTTTGTGTGCATGCGTGTTTGTTTGTTTGTTAGCAAGAAAACTCAAAAAGTTATGGACAGATTTTCAGGAAATTTTCAGGAAATGTTGATACTGGCACAAGGAAGTAATGATTCAATTTTGGTGGTGATCGGGGGGGGGGGTTGGGGGGGCAGATCTGTCATGTTTCATTGTTTGTTAACACTCTAGCAGCAAAACTAATGGTTGAATTCATACCAAACTGGGTTTATAGATTGCCAGTGACCCAGAGTAGATCTGATTACATTTTGGGAACAGTAGGTGAAAGTTCAAATTTGTTATGAATTTTTTAAAATCTTTTTTTCCCCCATTTACTTATAATGGGCGAAAATTCAAATGTCTGTGGCAGCAAACCTATTGGTTGTATTTATACCAAATTGGGTTTACAGATTGCCAGTGACCCAGAATAGATGTCATTACATTTTGGAAAAAGTAGGTCAAAGTTAAAATTTTTTAGGAATTTTTAAGATCATTTCTTTCCCATTTACTTATAAAGGGTGAAATTTCACATGTCTGTAGAAGCAAAACTGTTATTTGAATTCATACCAAATTTGGTTTATAGATTCCCAGTGACCCAAAATAGATGTTGTTACATTTTATGAAAAGCAGGTCAAAGTTCAAATTTTTTATGAATTTTTAAAGTCTTTTTTTGCCCAATTTACTTATAATGGGTGGAAATTCAAATGTCTGTAGCAGCAAAACTATTGCTTAAATTCATATTCATTTGGGTTTATATATTGCCAGTGACCCAGAATACATGTCATTACATTTTGGAAAAAGTAGGTCAAAGTTTAAATTTTTTAGGAATTTTTAAAATCATTTTTTCCCCATTTACTTATAATGGGCAAAATTTCACATGTCTGTAACAGCAAAACTATTATTTCAATTCATATCAAATTTGGTTTATAGATTGCCAGTGACCCAAAATAGATGTGGTCATATTTTAGGAGAAGTAGGTCAAAGTTCAAATTTTTTATGAATTTTTTAAATCTTTTTTTCCCCCCATTTACTTACAATGGGCGAAATTTCAAATGTCTATAAAAACATCAGTTTTGTTTCAATTTACCTCAGACTTGACACATATATAGAGGCAATTGATATGCTGACATCAGCACATGCATAGACATGATGACATCAGCTGGATAGATGCCAAAATAAGATACAATACATGTGAGGGGCGGGACTTGTTACTTCTATTATTAAGTATTAACTTCTATGACTATTATTAAGATTGTCCTCAAAATGACAACAACACCAGCGTCTTCTACAACAGCCTATAAATGAAATATCTCCTTGTTATGTTCACCAGTAGCTGCTATAAAAGTGACACCTGTTCATTTATTGCAAGTATAAACTAATTATGTATTTGTTCTGTCTTTCATTTTCCATAACTGCTTAATCTTATATAATCCAGAGAAGAGCAATGTCCCAGTTAACAGTGGGTGAACGCTGGGCTGATGTAGAACCAGACAACCACTCACTCTCTCTCTCACATTCACACCAGATTAAAGTGAGCACTTCAGAGTACCTATTAATCTGCATGTGTCTAGACGGTGGGAGGACACCAGAATGCACTAATACAAGAGGAAAACACGCATACTCCACTCAGGGAACCCCCAGGAGCATCTGGCTGTGAACTACTGCACAACCTGTTTATTTATTTGATACTTAATAAGTAAGTTGCAAACATACACACATACACACATACATACATATATGGTTATTATGACCTAATTTATTTTAGAGAGTAATTGTAGCTTCTACAGCCTGTGTTGCCATGGTAATGTTATGTGACGCTTGTAGTAATATGCATATGCCATACATCCACGTAACATGAAGAACGTCAACTGAAAGCTCAACAAAACCAAATATCGGACAACAGAACACAATCCAAACAACAAACACATAAATAGGCAAATATCTAAACTAGTGGCAAACTCATTTTAGTTTAGGGGCCACACACAGTCCAATAATAATAATAATAATAATAATAATAATAATAATAATAATAATAATAATGATAATAATAATATGAATGAATGTTTTTATTATTGTGTCTTGCATAAAAAACATGCCCAGCCCTTACATGGGCTTATAAGACACCAAAAATACAAATCAAAAATCAAACACCAGACAATAGGCACAATAGATATGAACAAAACAAAATACTGACCTATTTAAACAAACATATCTGCCGCTTTTTCCAGGCTTTACAAACAAATAATGCTAATTTATATACATTAGAACTAAACAACCATTTCATTTTGTCATCATCAGTGCTCCAGAACATATCAGGATTTCGGATACACATATCATCAAACAAAGGGGCTTTCAGTTCATCATATAGAGGACAATACAAAAGAAAATGTGATTCATTTTCCACTTCCCCCAAATCACACAGTCTACAAAGTCTGTTTTCTTCTGGGGTTTGGGTGAATCTCCCAGTTTCTACGGCCAAGGGAAGGATTCCTGTTCGCAACTGAGCAATTGCGGACCTTTGGTTCCTGGTCAAATTTGCGCTGACATAAAATTCTGTTTTATATGTGTTTTTTAGTTGAATGTATGTCCGCTGCTTTGGTTTAGTCAAGATCCCACTCATCCATTTTTCTTCAAACGCAGACATTAGGTTAGCTCTGATCTTATTAATACTACATGAAAGGTTATTGTGAAATACATATTGAAGTTGTGCTTCTGCAAAGACAGATCTGACCTCTGCCGCCCAAGGGGACCTAGTCTTACTCCAGCCAAATACTTTTTTGGTTATTCGATTATCTGGCGTATTAATAATGACCAGGAACCCAACCCATGTCACCCTGCGCTGCCAAAACTGGGACAAACTTATGAACCCCAAGAAAGCAGCAGATGGCTCTGTTTTCAACAGCGTCTAAAGTTGGACATTGTTTGGCCCCCCACACACCTGCAGCATAGTTTAGAACAGGACTTACACACGCATCATACAACTGTGAATATGTTCCAAAACCAAGGTCTTTACAGACTTTCAGCTTGTTTATGACAGAACCCAGGGCTAATAATAATAATAATAATAATAATAATAATAATAATAACTCCACATTTTTGTCTTTGTTTTAGTGCAAAAAGGAAAATTACATTATGAAAATGTAATTATGAAAATGTGAATGACCTAAACAACCTAAAAAAATAAGTGAATTTTAACAATATCATGCCCTATTTTATCATTTCCACATGTACAATGGCACAAAACACTTGCTAACAGACAACTGGAACTGACGTATATATTATTTAACTTTATTATCAGAATAATATCTTCTGCTAATAACTTATGTGTCATTTTTGTACTTTGCCATTGGCCGTATTGGACTCTTTGGAGGCCCTTTTTTGGCCCGCGGCCCTTATGTTTGATACCCGCGATCTAAAATAACATCAGTCCGAGACCAGGGTATGTTATGAATATTTTAATAGAGTAATAGACTGACGCGACAAACTTTGCAGCGTGAAACTAACACTCACACTAGCTATTTCTCTAGCGCTAAAATTCACTGAGTGAGACAAAGAAGAGTAAAAATAAGTAAATGAATAAAGGTCGCATTGTGAAGCGATAATTACGAAATCTGTCTTACCTTTGTGGCTGTTTTCCGATTATAACTTGATTTGAGATGCTACCAGGTGCTCAATTAGTTTGTGCTACGTTGAAATGGTTCCGACTGGAAACAAGTGGCCCAAGGCTTATTAAATAGAGAGTGAATTAGAGTGAATATGAAACCAACTTATGAACTAGCTTCTCTGATAATGATGTATTCAGTTTTATATCATGACTGTCAAAGGGGATGTCTCTCTATATAATAATTCACAAACTCACCTATGACAAAAATGGGACTTGACCTAAAAACCCTGAATATCCTCTGAAGACCCAGCTATGATTATTTATTTATTTATTTTTTGGTCCACTTTTAGGGACATTATAAATAAAATAAAATAAAATAAAATAAAATAAAATAAAATAAAATAAAATAAAATAAAATAAAATAAATTTAAATTAAATTAAATTAAATTAAGCTGTCCATTGAAAAAAAAAAAACATTCCTAAAATAAAATACAAATTAAGGGGGAAAAAAATTGCATCATGCTGTTTTCACCCAAGACTTTTTTTTTCTTGCTAAAAAGCAGACTCATACAGTCCTGGGTTTTAGCAGGATAAGCATGAATTTCCCCATCAGCCTACTATACCTCTATAACTTGCTTCTGTGCATTCATTAGAGTAACATTTTCTTGGGATTTATAGATCAACAATCTGTTATATCCTGTTTATTAAAAAATATTCTTTATCACTTTTGCTCTGAGTGGTGAAAAAGCTCCTAATGTTTGATGATGATGATGAAATTCTTTATTCAGTCATCACATAATAACCAGTGTCAACAACAACACTTCAAACATTACAAACATTACCAACAGGTTAATGACTGAAAAGGCACAGGAAGAAGCAAAATGCTTATATTAATGCCTGCCCTACATAACAAATTCAGCTACCCAGCATCCAATGTAGGAAATAGAAAAAACAAACAAAAAAAAAAACAATGTATCCAAGCAAACAAACAAGCAAAACATAAAAAGGTGAAAATAAACCAGAGAAATAGAAAACTTAACCACCAAATTAATGGTAATTTAAAGTAGACTCAAAAATAAGTAATTTACCTATTACTTATTAGAGCTTAACAATTGTATCCTTCAAAAATTGCCTTACATACCATTTTATTGTACAACAAATTTACAAACATCTCTCGTTTCTTCATAATGTGCTGACATGAACAGACTTACATTACGTGTGCAGTGTAAACTATGCAGTGGAGAACAATGCTCAAACTCTGACGTATCTCCAGTTCCAGAGTATGTGCACTATCTAAATGATAAGGCAACGTGAGTAAAGACATGTCCCTAACACCCATATACAAACCTACATTGTTGGTTATAGTTCTGTCCTCTGCATATGTGGAAGAAGCAGATATGGCACAGGTCATATCCCTATCCGCCTAAAAACAGTTAGTAATACAGGGTGTCCGGAAAGTCTCTTTACAATGTATTACAAAAGCAAATAAATAGACAAATCTGTGGAAATTATTACAAAATCGTTATATCTTATCCAATGCCAAATCCATTCCTGGGCAGTGCTATTTGCTTCCTGAAGGTCTTGGTCAGAGCAGTGAGCACCAATCCAATGTGTTCCATTGATTGGCATGCAGGGCTGGTGGTGAATCCCCACTTGTGGCAGTTGTCATTAGTTTGGCCAACCTTTACTCTTGCCCTATTCAGTGTAACCCAATTCCTCCTGGAGAGGGATGTTCCACTGGGCAAGCTTTCTTGGATCCTTGGTACCACCTCATTCTGTGGCCGCTGATCATTTTCATACCACTTCTCAAGCCAAAATGAAACATAGACATTGAAGTTTTTTGCCTCATTTAATACGTCTCCATATGGAACCATTAGTTGCACGAAGCACATCAAGATGGTATTGGATTTGTTGCCATGTTGGCTGTTGCATAGACTCATCAATGATATCAATGGCAACAGGGATTTCTGGCTTCAGGTTGTTGATGTCCCGTATCTTTGTTCCATACACGATAGTTTTAAACATAACCCCTTAGAAAGAAATTCAGGGGAGTGATATCTGGTGAACGAGGTGGCGAGGTGGTGGAATTAGGCCACCCCTTCCAATCCACTGGTCTGGAAATGTTTGATTTAGGACTCCACTAACATCCAGTCCCCAATGTGGTGGTGCACTATCCTCCTGGAAAATGATGTTTGGTTGAAGGTCATCCAGTTGTAATGTCACATATTCAGTCAAAAGCTCAAGGAAAATATTTACAGTAATTGATCTCTCGTTGAAGAAAAATGGACCAATGATAGATAGATAGATAGATAGATAGACAGACAGACAGACAGACAGACAGACAGACTTTATTCATCCCAAACTGGGAAATTACAGTGTAGCAGGAGCATGACACATTCAATAATAATATCAAACCACAGCAAAATTGAATTAAGACAAATACTGTACACCATAAATTAGAAGTATAAAAAGATCTGGGAAGAATCTGGAAAATAATTGTAATGTGTTGAGAAATAACTGTAATATGCTGTAAGGTGCTAAACAAGTTGAAATATTCCAACCGGGAATGTGCAAAATGACATTTAAGTGCAAATGGATTTATGACCGTAGACCTCAGACAGAGGTGAGTTTATTGTACAGTGTTATAGAATGTGGGAAGTAAGATTTACTGAACCTGTCCGTTCAACAGTGGAGCTCAGGCGGTCTTTTTGAGAAGATGCTCCTCTGTCTGACTGATGATTCGATTGCACATAATCCCACAATGTGACTGAAAAACTTTGACAACCACTGAGTACATAGAACAAATCTGATTAGCATATCTCATCAATTCTTTTTGTAGTATTTTTTTTAAATTGTAAAAAGACTTTGCGGACAGCCTGTACTTGCAGTTGCTGTGTATGTACTGAGGGCCCCCTATAGGCTGGGTCCGGCCCTGGATGAATCTCTGCGACACAACTGGAAAAATTGAACTGTAACTTGAACTCTCCCTCTGGCTTGTTCCACAAACGCAAATACAGTATGAGAAAATATGTTTAGTCAAGTGCAGCTGTGGGATTTTGTTCCAATAATCCCAACAATAAATGACTGATTATATTGTACCGCAAAACTTGTGATACTTAATACCAGGAGTGCCAAAGAATCCAGCGAGCTCTGCCCTGAAGAGAGCTGCCGCTAAATGAAAAAAAACAAAAACAAAACACCACTGTGATACAGATCCCATTGTGTTAGCCTCTCCAAAGCTATGCAAGACCATATCTTCTTAGCAACTGTGGAAAATTGTGCGTATATCAGTGTGTGTACGTGCATGTTTGCTTGTAGGCGACTGTACACTTCATGTTGCCAAGCTGTTGAAGTGTGTAAAGGGCTTGGCTCAAGGTTCTGTGGCCTACTTTTTCCCCTCATAGACTCTCAGGGAAGTGTTTGCTCCCACTGTGAATCACCTTCTCGATTCAGGTCAAGACGTTTGCAGGCAGGCATGCACGCTGGAGCCAGGCCTAGTGTGTATGAGTGTGTGTGTGTGTGTGTCTTTGCCTTGCATTATTGGGATCATTACCTATCAGATGCTGTGCTGCCCTCTGGTGGTAACAAACTACACCCTCTCTCTTGTCTTGCAGGACTATGAGTATCCAAACCACTCCCAGTCTACGCAGCACCAGAAGAACGACAGGTGTCCGCCACCGCCTCAGATGCTGCCAGAACGGGCCTGTGAGGTGCCAGGCTGTCGCTCAGACTCGGAGTGTGAGCGTCATAAGCGCTGCTGCTACAATGGCTGCATCTACGCCTGTCTAGAGTCTGTTCAGCCCCCGCCAGGTCAGCAGAACCATCAGACCCATTGGTTCAACAGAAGTACACAGTCTGCTGCTAAAATCAAAGCCTCAATGGACTTTTTTTTTTTGTGCATCATTTGGTTAACGTTCTATAATATTGTAATTTAACACATTAACACAATTTAGACACAGAAAATGTAAGCCAGGGGTGTCAAACTCATTTTAGTTCAGGGGCCACATTCAGCTAAATTTGATCTGAAGTGGGTCGGATCAGTAAAATAATAATGTATAAATAATGTCAATTCCAAACTTTTCTCTCTGAAAAAAGTAAAATTACATTACGAAAATGTTTACATCTACAAACTATCCTTTTGAACAATATGAATAACATGAACAAACTGAAAAAAAATAAATTGTAATTTTAACACTATTGTGCTTTAGTTGATCATTTCCACATGTACATTATAACTTACAGATCACAGTGGATCTACAGATACACAAAATATTTAGTAACAGGTGGAATATTATTAAAATTGCACTTCTCTTAAGACGTTTCAGGTTGTTCATATTTGTTCCGGTTATTCAGATTTTTTTGTGAAATTATACTTTGTTTTAGTCTAAATACATGAAAACATTTACATTTACGAAGAGAAAAATTTGGAGTTGTGAGTATTCATAGGTTATTATAAGACTGGATTGGTTTGAATGTGGAACCTGAACTAAAATGATTGTTAACATCTTAGTGTAATTTTTGCATTTCATAAATTCATCCCAGGGGCTGGACTAGACCCTTTGGTAGGCCGGATTTGGCCCCGGGCTACATGTTTAACATCTGTGTCATACAGCAATTTATTTTCAAGCAAAAAATATCAGTAAAATAATGGCAGAATAGTCTGAAAATAATGTCACCTCCAGTTTCTTCTTTTATTTTAGTGCGAAAAAGTAAAATTACATAATGAAAATGTAATTATAAAAATGGGAATAACCTAAACAACCATGAACAACCTGAAAAATAAGTGAATTTAACAATATTAAGCCTCAGTTTATCATTTATACATGTGTATTAGATATACAAAGGCTCAAAACACTTGCTAATATGCATTTGGAACTGAAATACATATTATTTAACTTTAAGAATGAAACAACTTGTCAGGATTCAGTGACACTATTGGCTGGATTGGACCCTTTGGTGGGTTACACTGGTATACAAGTAAAATGCTTCCAGAATAAAACTAGTGAAATTTTACCATGTGTCAATCACTGATAAAGAAAAATCAAGTCATAAATGCTGATTGGCTGAAGTTTCCAACATACACTTTTGGGTCAAAATGTGAAATTCGAGAATTAATGAAAGAATGGGTTTTACTCAAAAGGAAAATTTGTGTCAGAGCGACAGATCTACTTCAAAACACTGTCTGCACATTACAATACATTCACTTTACAGGTTCTATCTAGTGGAAGATTTATAAATCTGTTGTATAAATGTACATAAATCAATATATGTCTAATAACACTTTATCATATACCTTGAAAACATCAGCAAAAAAACACTTTTGTCATTTGTTTTCCAATTAGTCTTATTAAAACACATAACATTTAGTACATTTAATCTCTGAAGCAGATAATTTCTAAAAAAGAAATTGTAGACAAGTGTTATTTTTTGTTTGACATCCTTGATCTAAGCCATTATGGAAAATCTGATCTCTTTACAAAGAAATGGAGGGAGGTGAAGGTAAGTGATTGACAGCTGTAATGACCAACCATTGTGCAGAACCTGTCAGCTGCAGCATACTTTTCAACAGGAAAACACTTCTGTTCATGTACGTATTATTGTCAAAATGCAAGGGAAGTTCACCTTTTAGGTTTTTTTGTACAATACACACCGTTGCCAATAAAGTTGGAATAAAATATTTTTAGCTCTTCTCATGAAATGATTAGGACAATGTGATTTATTCTTGATAGATAAAGTGTAACTGGGACTCAGTATGTAATCATTACACTGGGTCAAAGGTGATTACTGATGTGTATAAATAGGAATAAAAAGTGAAATGTGTCTGAAAACAAAATAATTACAGTTTTATGGGAAACAGTGTATTTAGAAATGTTATATTTAATGTTGTACCAATCCATGACCATATTTCCTTTTGATAAAATGTGAAATAATATGTGTATGTGTGTGCAGTGCTGGACTGGCTGGTGCAGCCCAAGCCTCGGTGGTTGGGGGGTAACGGCTGGCTGCTGGATGGTCCTGAGGAGGTTTTACAAGGTGAGAACAGACACAAACCAGATCAGACTAATGCACTTTAACTTCTGTGAGGATGAATGTGATAGTACTCAACAAAGCACCTTTTATTCATAAAGTGTTAGATAATTCTGCAGGGAGGTTTGTCAAAGGAACTGACACACAGGAAGTATGTCTCAATGACTTTCAGCATTCTGGAGAAAAGTGGACAAAAGGAGAGCTGAATAAATTAACAAATTGATTCTTTTTTTTTTTTTTTTTTTTTTTTTAATCTTTTTCCAGCATCGTAACAGCAGAATGGTGGTTTGGCTGCCTTGTTGTGCTGAACAAATTTGCTTTACCAAGCGGAACTTCATAAAGTATACAGGGTGGGGAAGCAAAATTTACAATGAACATTTAGTTGTTTTTTCTCAGCAGGCACTACGTCAATTGTTTTGAAACCAAACATATATTGATGTCATAATCATACCTAACACTATTATCCATACCTTTTCAGAAACTTTTGCCCATATGAGTAATCAGGAAAGCAAACGTCAAAGAGTGTGTGATTTGCTGAATGCACTCGTCACACCAAAGGAGATTTCAAAAATAGTTGGAGTGTCCATAAAGACTGTTTATAATGTAAAGAAGAGAATGACTATGAGCAAAACTATTACGAGAAAGTCTGGAAGATACTATTAAAGAAGAATGGGAGAAGTTGTCACCCGAATATCTGAGGAACACTTGTGCAAGTTTCAGGAAGCGTGTGAAGGCAGTTATTGAGACAGAAGGAGGACACATAGAATAAAAACATTTTCTATTCTGTCAGTTTTCTTGTGGCAAATAAATTCTCATGACTTTCAATAAACTAATTGGTCATACACTGTTTTTCAATCCCTGCCTCAAAATATTGTAAATTTTGCTTCCCCACACTGTATAAGGCTCCCCTTGATATTCCACTGTTTTATTTTTGGTTTTTGTTCACTACAAAAATCTAAATCTTACCAAGTGTATTTTTCTCATTTCTAGTCACAATATCGCATCACACTTAAAATATGACATAATCACCTAAAGACTAACTTTTCAGTAAGATATAGTAACATATTTTTTGACAATAGATCACGAAAATGTTATCATACCAAAATAATTTTCATTTGTTCTATTGGCAGATTTTTTGCTTGAATTAAGCAAAAAAAACAAAAAAAACAAAAAACCGTTGAATTAAGGTAGATTCAGATTTTTTGGCAGATTTTTTTTTTTTTTTAATTCAAGTTTTGTTTTGTTTTTTTTTTTGTCTTAATTCAAGGTGTTTTTTGTGATTTTTTTTTTTTTTTCTTAATTCAAGCAAAAAATCTGCCAATGGAACAAGTGAAAATTATCTTGCTAAGATTTCTTGAAATAAGATTTTTAAGAT
This sequence comes from Sphaeramia orbicularis, assembly GCF_902148855.1. Classification (NCBI taxonomy): domain Eukaryota; kingdom Metazoa; phylum Chordata; class Actinopteri; order Kurtiformes; family Apogonidae; genus Sphaeramia; species Sphaeramia orbicularis. The sequence goes on from NC_043962.1 coordinate 15,421,917, forward strand.
CTATTATCTAAAAATAAGTTCTTATATCTCACTGAAAAGTTTCTCTTTAGATGATTATGTCTTATTTTAAGTGTGATGAGATATTTTGACTAGAAATGAGAAAAATACACTTGGTAAGATTTAGATTTTTTTACAGTGTTGAACCACATTTTGACACTGGACCTAACAGGAAGAAACAGGTGGAAAGAGAAGAAAGGGAGAAGAAAGAAGGAGAGAGCAAAGGGGGGTGAAAAAAAAAGAAAAAAAGAAGACCCTCATACAAGAAAATATCAGCAATAGCAACAATGATAATTATAATGATAAACTATAATAACTGACAATAATTCAAACAAATTGATTCTTTAAATGTCACTAAGTGCCACATCTGTCTGTCTGTTATTGTGAATATTCATTTCATCTGTGTGTGTTTTTGTGCTTGTTAGCTGAAGCCTGCAGTACAACAGAGGATGGAGACGAACCTCTGCACTGTCCCACAGGCTACGAATGCCACATCATCAACCCAGGAAACCCAGCCGCTGGCATCCCCAACCGCGGACAGTGTATCAAGCAGCGTGGCAACACTGGTAAGACTAAAAAAAGGATGTCATAGTAATAGAATCATTTGATGTGTGATTGACATGTGGCTTGGAACGCATACTTATGACACATACACTCTCTTATCCTTAATGTATTATCAGATCTAATCCTCTGTTTATTTAATCTAATTAAAGTCATCTACGTAATAAGTGTTTTTATAAGCGCCAAATGACAGATGAAGGATCTGAGTCAAACCAGCAGCTGCCTGAGTCTGGCCTGGTATCCCCTGGCAGATTAGATCCAGATAGATGCCAAGATCCTCCTATCGAATAGATCCAAAAATACACTAATTGGTGAGGCCTGGAAACTCTGTAGACGTGAACAAGATGATCTGGGGTTTAAGCTTTTGGCAGTAAGAACAAACTCACATTTTAATGAAAAGAACAGAGACTTTGTGTTTGATGTATCTTTTCGTCTCTTAATTTGGCCTTCAGAGTAAAATGTGTATTATGTGAGGATCAGGTATGAGTATTTACTTTGAAGTGACTTTTTTTGTATCAAATTCACAGATGGACGTGGTCTGAGGCACAAATACTTTAAGGACTACAAGGATTACTTGGGTAAGATTTCTCTTTTTTTTCCTGACTTTATTAACCCTTTCATGCATAGCGGTCACTACAGTGGACAGCTGTTCAAAGGCGTTCTCTTATATATTCATGGATTTTGTTGTTTTAGTTCCATATCAGCCAACACAGTGGACGTTTATACATCATCCTAAACACTGTAATTCATACCATTACTGTAACTTTGCTATTCTAGATGATCCTGATCTGCACTAACATGTTTGAGTGCAAAAAAAATGCAAATTGTTATTAGACTGCAAATAACAGTTGTTTTTTTTGTTTGTTTTTTCTTTTTAGCTTTTTTTTTTGCATATTATCTCCATGAAGTAAATAACTAGTATTAGAATATGTTAAAATATGAGAAAACATCAGATTAGCAGCATTAAACATGTTTTTATTTAATAGTTTTCACACAGTACATCAGTAAATACATATTTCTTTGCTTCTAAAATTAAATACATGGTGTCCAGCTGAGTGGACATTTTTGTAACTCCATGAAAAATAAGTTGATAAATAGATAGATAGATAGATAGATAGATAGATAGATAGATAGATAGATAGATAGATAGATAGATAGATAGATAGATAGATAGATAGATAGATAGATAGATAGATAGATAGATAGATAGATAGATAGATAGATAGATAGATAGATAGATAAAACAATTCAATCACATTTTTTTCATGCGTAAAGAGGAATAAAAACACCCAGGAAAAAAATCTTGATTAAGGTTCTCATAATTCATGCATGAAAGGGTTAATAGAAAATTTTGAACATTTTAGACATCATAGCATAGGGCATAAAAATACAGAATAAACATTGATTGTCACACCTGAATGTCAACTCCCTTCTCGCCCACCACCCAGGGCAAATCAAAACCCAAATAAAGGACAAAGAAATAGTTAAAGAAAACAATTCAACTAAAAAAAGAAAAAAAAGAAAGAAAAATAAAACAAATAAGGAAAAATTGTGTATATGTATACACACAAACACACACGCATACGCATATGTACACAAACACACATATATACATAAATACTCACGTACACTACCAGTCAAAAGTTTGGACTCACCTGTTTTTTCTTTATTTTCATGACTGATTACTTTGTAGATTCTCACTGAAGGCATCAAAACTATGAATGAACACACATGGAATTATGTGGTTAAAAAAAGTGTGACATAACTCAAAGCATGTTTTATATTTCAGATTCTTCAAAATAGCCACATTTTGATTTATTACTGCTTTGCACATTCTTGGCATTCTCTCGATGAGCTTCATGAGTTAGTCACCTGAAATGTTTTCCAAAAGTCTTGAAGGAATTCCCAGTGATGCTGAGCACTTGTTGGCCATCTGTGGTCCATCTCATGCCATTTAAATGAGATGAGTCCAAACTATTGACTGGTAGTGTATATACAGGGTGGGGAAGCAAAATTTACAATGAACATTTAGTTGTTTTTTCTCAGCAGGCACTACGTCAATTGTTTTGAAACCAAACATATATTGATGTCATAATCATACCTAACACTATTATCCATACCTTTTCAGAAACTTTTGCCCATATGAGTAATCAGGAAAGCAAACGTCAAAGAGTGTGTGATTTGCTGAATGCACTCGTCACACCAAAGGAGATTTTGCAATGAATCTGTCAATTCTGCGGTTCAGAACAGCATCGACAGTGAAGATCTTTTCATCTGAAAAGATTGTTACAATGGAGGACTTTTTCTTGAACCATGTAATAATTTTCTTGCACCTTTCCAATCTCTTTTCCTTCATAGCTGTTGTCAACAAGTGTTTTGGTGTTCTTGTGTAAGATTTTAACTTCAAATCATATTTTACAGCATTTCTAACGGTCTTGTTGTCTACCTCAAGTTCAATCGCAATTTTTCTCATGGATTTGGTTGGATCCTTTAGGATTTTGGATTTGAGAGCTTTAATAAAAGCTTTGGTACGTTTTTTGTTGCTTCCTCCACTTCCAGACTTTAACTTTACTTTAATAGTTTTGCTCATAGTCATTCTCTTCTTTCCATTATAAACAGTCTTTATGGACACTCCAACTATTTTTGAAATCTCCTTTGGTGTGACGAGCGCATTCAGCAAATCACACACTCTTTGACGTTTGCTTTCCTGATTACTCATATGGGCAAAAGTTTCTGAAAAGGTATGGATAATAGTGTTAGGTATGATTATGACATCAATACATGTTTGGTTTCAAAACAATTGACGTAGTGCCTGCTGAGAAAAAACAACTAAATGTTCATTGTAAATTTTGCTTCCCCACCCTGAATATACACACAAACATATATAAATTAAAAAGAATGAATAATATTGAATAAAACTAGAAAAGCACTCGGAGAGCACAGACCTCCACCAAAGCAGATCAGCCCCATCACCAACAAAATTTAGTAATTTGTTCCTTGTGCCAGTATCAACATTTCCTGAAAATTTTATCCAAATCCGTCCATAACTTTTTGAGCTATCTTGCTAACAGACAGACAGACAGAAAAACCCAGATGAAAACATAACCTCCGCCATTACACTTAGCATAAGTAATAAATAGCAAAAAGTAAATAAATAAGTACACATATCAGTCCTCCTTTGGGTAAGATTTCTTATAAACTTGTATCAGGCCTGAACCAAACAGTACCAATCAGGCTAATGTGATGATGGTTCTTCTATAACAGGAACCAGCTCTAACAATGCAGTAGGCTACGAAAAACATCATCACAAGCACCTGGGATGAAGTAAGTTTTCAGCCGCTCGATCTATCATTTCATTCTAAAAAATATCAATACAATATGTGTTTAGCATCTCATAAAGGCTTTTTGTTTTTGTGCTACCTGCTCTCAGATGGACCTGACCTCAGCCTCAGCTGTGACCATATCACAACCTCAGACTTCAACCCGCTCATACTCTCATCCAAGCTGACCCAGGATCAGATCAGATGGTGCCTCCAAACCAACAGCTGCTACCTCCTCTGTGCAAAGCCTCTCCCTGGTCATGATGTCTTTTGGGACGCAGGTCTGATGTATTTAGAATATATAACCAAAGAAAAAGTAGTTTATACCCCTGTCTGATTGAGGTTTTTTTAAAGAAAGCACAGGATCAGAGCAGAACAGAGCACATGTGATTTTTCTTTGTCAAACTTTTCATTGAAGAATTGATCCCAAAAACATCCATTACAATTTGTGCTCATTTTGAAAATCAAACACGGAGTAAACAAACCAAAAGTATATCAGAAGAAAGCAAACACCACAAACACACACTTAAATACCCTTTATAGTTCACTCATAGAAACACTCTGAAATTCAACATTTCAACCTTACTGTGTTATTGGACATAAATTTTCAATTTTTTTATTGTTATGTAGAAAATCAAGGTCAATGAAGTTACCATATTTGGTTCCTTACCCATAAGTGGCAAAAAACAGAAAGCAAATCCAAGAAGTAAATATAAAAAATATAAGAAAAACACGTGTATGGTGAAAGGAACATGTATTTTAGAACATTACAACATCAGTGTTGATCCAGAACCCTGTCCACATCCACATTAACCCTTTGAACATCATTCCTTACATTAGTACCATTACTTCATGGTACCTAACAAAGCAGGTACACTCACTGTTCATGCAGAGGTGGACCTTACATACCCTGGAGACCACATTGGACCTGAGATTGTTGCCTCACTGTCCTCACTGTAATTGTTGAAATGACCAAAAATAGTCACTTGGTCGATAAAGGGTTAACAACCCATGACTTACCACATAAATTGTAACACAATACGGTTGAGTTATCAATATACTATAGAAGGAGGATGCCAAACCTTATTAAACTGGTGTAGTTTATTTAACAATGAGAACTAGATTCTCTCCATATTAGAGAGTTTGACTATTTCTTCCAGCTATAATTCAACTGAAGGAACTTCTGCTTTTTTCTGCTACAACAAAACAAGTCTTTTTTTCTATGATAAGTGTATGAGATAGCAGTTGATAGTGGTGTTTGTTAAGTTGAAAAAACTGATTAGACTCCAAGTACAACCAAAACTGGATCAGGTTTCAACTCTATATGCAGAGCGTGTGATTTTTCATTTCTTCACAGCTCTTTCCCTCCCAAACTTAAAGGGGTCATATTTTGTTAAACCCACATTTATTAGTCTTTGGTTCATTTACTTTTGTATTTGGACCCTTATAGTTCATAAAGTTTTAATTTGAACCCTCCAGGTGCTGCAAAGCTATCTTTATATTCATTGTGGCAAAAATCGAGTGGATTTCTACAACCTGTTTTAATTCCTTCTTAATTTGTTACGTTTTATAACTAGTTACGTCACAACATTTGCACATATAAGGTCAAGACTTCCGACGAACATTTCTCCGAGTACGACATCATTGTTTGTCAGCAGCAGCGGTTGTAGTAAAAACTGAAAATGTGTTCAAACTTTGAGCCGATTACCTAAAATGTTCAGTTGTTGGTTGTATTAACGAACACAACTAGCTGAATGGGACAGAGCAGCACGGTCAACACCCTGGAGAGAGGGGGTGGGGTATGAAGTGGCTCATTTGCATTTAAAGGGCCAGCGCTCAAAACCACCTTTCTGGTGTCATTACTCAGAAATAGTGTTGAAGATGGACCTGTGGAGTTGAATTAATGAAGAATTCAGACCCAAGTATAGCATTTACAGTTTATGTAGACCACAGGGAAATGTTTTAAAATGTATAATTCCATTAAAAAAAAAAAAAAGAAAAATATCACTCCTTTAAGGCAGAACTAAGAAAATATCCTGTCTTGTATTCTCACAAGGGCCTTGCTCAGATTATCTGTTTGGAAATCTGGAAAAAATGGGGGAAAATTTTATACCTCTGAGTCCAATCCACCTATAAGTAATATTCTGATAAATAAGTAATTATGAGATTGAATCCTCTGTGATGATTGTGATATTTTTATGAAAAACAAAACTATATTAGAAAATAATAAAATATAAATAATGAAATATTCACCCACTCATTTTATCCTGCTTTCAATTCCAACAAATGTATTTTCTAAATAATATACGTGCACATAATGGATGATAATTAAAGGGGAGTTGGAATTTAAGTGATCTGGTCCCAAAGTTTATCAGACCAATCATGAATAGCGAGGGGTTTTGCACCGAGCAGATGTTTAAAACTGGTCAACAGATCTTAATCTCAAACATTACTTGCTTTAGTCTTTTTTTTTTTTTTACTTAACTATCCAAAATACTTAAAGGTATGTGTATCCGTTTCTTGTTATCGGTTCAAATGGTGCTCAGTTTTATTGCTGCCTATAATTACAGGAGAATAAGCTGCTCTGTAATACAAAGACACATAAGCTGAAGGTATGAAACAACAGCTGTAACCAATCTCTGTGTTGTAATTGTTCTTCTCTGACTGGTGCTTTAATGCTGCCTTGTTTATTCTGAATAAACTTCATTGTTGAGATCTGGCTGTGATTTTGAGTTTCTTTAGCAAATACAAACTGCAGCATGTATTCGTTTTTTAACCCATAAAGACCCAAACATCCACTGGAGACCAAAACTATAGTCATGTAAACTATTTAATACCTGTTGAGTCACTAATTCTATCAAAACATGTAAATGATTGGTGTAAAATGCAGTTTGTCATCTTTTCATGGTCATCAGATATGACCCATTTAGATGTTCTGAGGCTCCGTAGTGAACGTGGAAACACCGTCATCTTCTACAACATTGATTCACCAGTGAAACCCTTGGAGTTGGATCAATGACAGTGGGTGGAGATGCTTATTTTACATTCAGTTAATGATATATTTTACAGAAAAAGTCACATTTTCTTCACTTTTGTCTGTTTTGATATAATAGCCCTCAATGGTAATCTAAGCCTTAATGAACATTGACATGATCAGTAAATTAAATATCCTCCTGAGACCCAGCGATGCATTTTTGTCCTCTGTAGGGGACAAGAATTTCACAGCGTTGCTTCAAAAAAAAAAAAAAAAAAAAACACTGTCCAATGCAAAAGACATTCCATAAATAAAAAAAATAAAAAAAAAACAATCTGAAAAAATCATTACATTATGCTGTGTCCAATCAAGGCAACTCTTTAAAAAAAAAACAAAAAAAACAACTTACTTTCCTGGGTCTCAGGAGGATACAGAAAAATACATGATTTTTACTGGAAAAAAACAAAGTACAGAAGATAATGTTATAATAAATGGTGATAAATCACTTAAGAAAGGTTCAATACAGAGAAAAATTTGGGAATGACCACAAAAGTAGGACTGGGCTTGTATGGGTTAAGTGTGTTTTGTTTTTTCAGGAAAATAACCTTTTTACTTTTCTAGAAAGAAGCACATTGCATTGCATAGACTACAGATCCGAATCAAGGGGCAATGACCTGCACCTGCATATCCAGCATATGCAGCACCGCCATACACTAGCATTTTAGTTCAATAAATTGCAAAATGTCACTCAAAATGAATTTCGTCCACACCCGCCCAGTTTGCATGATATAAGTGTTAGGCACATTTAAATGATTTTGTCGGGATATTTGTAAAATGGAAACCAGGTACAAATGAGCATCAACTAAAGACGATGGTGATGAGTGTTGGTTCCTGCAGCTGGAAACTGTCACAACCCACAAGCACAAGAGTCTGTCTAAACACCGCTGAAGAATTCTGAGTCAAGCTGATGGCCTCTGCTACTTCATTTTACTTGATCCTCCTATCTGTAAGTAAATTTGACCAATTTAGCACTTATTATCTTCAGATTGTAAATACACCGTTAAGTGCATTGATGCAAGAATGGAAAATAAGTGTATTTTATATGTTCATACAGTCATGGAAAAAATTATTAGACCATCAAAAGTCATCAGAAACATTGATTATGCAATCAAGTACTAACTCCTGTGTGTATCATGTGACTAAAACAGACAGAAAAGAAAACAAGGAATGCCTAAAAGCACTGTTTTTGGCAGTACAATGCCATAGATATTGATGTAAGTACTTAAGTGATCTTGGTTATTATCAAGAAAACCATGAAAAATGGCTAGATATCAGCTCTGAAATTAAACTCTTATGAGCTACTTTTGTTATCATTATATTTGTCCAAACAAATGCGCCTTTAGTTGTACCAGGCATTAAAATGAACAAGAAACTGAAGAAAACAAGGGTGGTTTAATTAATTTATTTTTTCTGCAACTGTATGTCTCAAAATCTGGACTTGTTGGAGAAATAGTGAACTTAGATTTGGGTCAAAATACCTGATTTACTTCAGATCAGGTTATTTTTCCAATAGAATAACCTTTGTTATCATTGTGCGTATAATAAAATTAAGAGTGCAATATTAACAAACACCAATGCTACAGAAATAAGAATAGAGCGAAAATAAAATGACAAAAACTAAAAATAAGATAAGAAAATCTAATAAAAATTTGCAATTTAAGAAAATAACATAAGAGCAGAGATCAGTAAAACTGGAAAAAATATTGATAGATGCAATTTACAGTATTAACAGAATGTGACAGTATGTATTTCTATGAAGGATATTAACAGTATGTATGAATAACAGTATATCTATGAAACAGTATGTATCTCTATTAACAGTATTAACAGTGTGTATTTACTGTAAAAACAGTATGTAGCCTATATCTATGAAACAGTATGTATACCTATGAACCAAATAAAAATAGTACATTTATTATTTTACTATAAATATTGAATAGATATTGCATTGTTATTGAGGGACAGAAGATTAGGCTATTGTCGTAGTATTAGTAGTAGTAGTAGTAGTTGATTCGGTCATTAATTACTTTAAACAACAAACAAAAACAACATATCCATTGTTCCATATACAATGTGACCGAAAGGGTTTAGGCTGAAGTTCAGATTTATTTTGCCTAACCCCATTTACAATTAACACAATGTTTCTACATGAAAACAAACAAACAAACAAAATTTCAATGTTATCATTGCAAGATATACAACAGAAGAGAATACATATTTAATTTTAATTCTGGTAAATCATATCCTTATCTCAGCTGCCAATGTTGATCCTAGTCTTCTAAATAAATATTTTCTTTCTAATATTGCACGGTTATTCTTCTTATTGTACATAATTCATGAAAGATTATTGCATATTATGGGTTTGTGTTGTAAATGTGACCCACTATAAAAAAAAAAGAAAAAAAAAAAGAAAAAAAATTCATGGACCCCCAAATCCCTCCTGCTGATTGTTTTGACTGTCACGTGCTTGTGACTTTTTGCGCACAGACTGAGTTGTGTTTGTGTGTTGTGTTACTGTTACTGTTACTGTGTGGCCGTGGGCACTGTTCTGTGAGCGACAGGACGTGGAAAACATATAGCCCAGTGGGTGCCGTGCTGCTTTTGTCTCCCTCGTCCACTCCCCATCTCTCACACCGCCGCGCACGCGCAAACACGCACGCACGTTAAGCACCTGCCTAAAAGCTGCGTCAGAACAAAAAAAAAAAAAAAAAAAAAAAGAGAGAATGGAATTGACTGTGAGTACTTAGAGTGGCGGATATTACAGCCATTGTGTTTTGGATAAACCCGACACACACACACACACACACACACACACACACACACTGTCAGATGGGACTTATCTCTGGGTTGAGGACTACTAACTATCTGGCATGTCACGCGTGACCGCTTCATCACTCCGGCTTTGTTGATTTATTTCACCATGAGCGCGTCAAACAAACCGTCGGACAAAAGGTTAGTAAAATATTGTTTTATAAGTTTGTATTTGGGTACATTTTTATTAACGTAACAGACCTTTGTCATGTTTTTGTTTTTTTTGTTTTTTTTTTATACGGAAGAGTTTATAATAATAAGTATAAGACGAGTCTTCTACAAATATATAGTCTATAGAGTTTTATTACGTATTACTAGTATTATTACTTTCTTTTTTCTTTTTTTTTTGTTTGTTTTTTGCACTACCTTATGCATGCACATATTCTTGCACTTTATCCTGTTGCTACTTTCACCAGTGAATTTCCCCATAGTGGGATCAAGAAAGTTTCATCTATCTATCTATCTATCTATCTATCTATCTATCTATCTATCTATCTATCTATCTATCTATCTATCTATCTATCTATCATGGTTAGATTTATAGTTAAATATCACAGAATGCACAATTGCTGCCTTATACATTTCTTTCTTTCTTTCTTTCTTTTTCTTTCTTTCCCTTTTTTAAATTCAGACATGCTCTTGTACAACACCATTATTAAACTCACACAGTTTTACATGTTCGCTAAATAAGACCAACCCTGTGCCCAGAAGGTGTCAGTGTAGTTTTTGCAAACAGGTTATTTCACTTGTCAGCTGTAGTTGCCAATAAAAGAAATCAGCTCAAAAGAATTCGTGTCATCTTAATATTGTGTTTCTAAAATATCTCTCGTATCGGGTTTTACTTATTCTTCTGTACAGCACTGTTTTCTTTTTTGTACAGTTCCATGTCTTTTAATCCATTTCTATATCTTTTATTCTGGTTTTAATTATTCTTCTGTACAGCACTTTGGTCCACTGTAGTTATTTTAACCTCCTGAGACCCAGGAAATGTCAGCAAAGGACAAGCTTTTTTTTTTTTTTTTTTTTTTTTTTTTAATTAAATAAGTGCCTATATTGAAAACATCATGATGCAACAGTTTTTTCAGATGCAGTTTTTAAAATTTTTATGGAATGTCCTTTGTGATGGACAGTTTTCTTTTCTTTTTTTTTTTGTATAAAGTTGTGAAACTCCTGTCCACAAATATGGACAGAAAACCCATAGCTGGATCTGAGGAGGTTAAAGTGCTTTACAAATAAAGTTGGATTAGATCTGTCAAGGTCAAGGGCAGCATGAGTTTATTTATTTATTTATTCATTTATTTATTTATTTATTTTCAGCCCTCAAGTGTTCCATATTGTAACATGACCGAATATTTTCCCAGCTTTGTCTAAATTAAGTTATTTCTTCACACAGAAATAGCACCAAGAATAAGCTGGACAGGCTTTTAAAGGACAGAAAATGCACTTTTCCTCTGCTGATCAAGGTAGGACAACATATATCTTTGTTGAACATGTTTGCGTCGCCTTTAATAGATTTATTTCTCATCGGCCTGACGCTTCTGACACCTTCAACTTCAAGCGGTGCCAATGTTTTTGTGGCCTTTACGTAATGCTCTGAGTAACGCTACACCCTGTGTTGTGATGCAGACCATTAAATAAATGTTATTTAGGTGATTGTGTGTACTCAGCAGAAGTGATTTATTAGGGAACATACTCTCCCTTGACTTGAAGGTCTTGGCGCGCACCGCTGAAGTATCTCATAGAGGTGCCCTTTACTCATTCACACATGGAAAAAACAGAGGAACCACCTGATCCAAACATTTAGGCTCTGTTTCGAACATCTTCATTCCTGATACCACCTGTGTCGACCCCATCGTATCCTCTTCTTGGAAAGTCCTACAACTTTCACATTTGCCCTATAAGGTCATGTTCATACAGCAGGGGACTGATTGACACCCCCCCCCCCCCCCCTCTGCGTGGAGGTATTATAGTCTTTCAAAGCCTCTCTGAGCTCCTATAGGACACGTTTCTACTCGCTGTTGATTAAACTTTTAATACAATTTGGACCTCTTTGTTATTGGAGTAGTTGGACTGGTGCAGAATGACTAAATCCCTTTGATGTGAAACGGTACAGAGCACTGTCGGTTGTCCCACTGTAAAACTACCTGTTGTCTGGGTCTATTTTTAACACCATGGTGCAGATGGTTTGATGAGGAAACAAGATGAATAGGGAGGAATAACAATGTAGACAGCATACTGTATTAATATGGGGAATAAGGGACGTTAGGTTTAAATAAAAGGAAGGAAATTAATGGCAATACCCCTTTGTGTGTACACGTGCGTGCAACGGGGGACGGGGGGAGGGATTTTAATCAACTGAGGAGGATAAGTCGCAACAACACTACGGATCCAGGCCATTGTCAGGTAAAATAGAACGCTCAGCCTGAAAAACTCATGCACTCTATGTGTTCTGTAAGGGGTGTTTGACCGCACTCTTTAATGTTTAATCTCATCATGACCCTTTTATGTGCTTTCATCTCCACTCCTTCACATTGATGTATTCATTAATTTACAATTACACTTGCCCGAGGGGGGTGGGGGTTAAGTCAAAAGACACAGTCAAAAGATAAGAGCACAAAAAAAATCTTTGAACTCAAGGAATTGAAAAGGGCAAGAATCTGACAAGTCATTTCAAGCTGTTGGAGTGTTATCTAAAGGCTAAATTCATAAGAGTTTGTCTTTTTATAAGTCGGAATATCAATAGAGAGCATTTGCGTCATTACAAAGAACAGACGTAAGCAACAGCTCCCAGCAGATGCACTGTTGCAAGATGTAGAATGCCTCCAGTCTCTGCTGCGAGCTTCATATGTGGGGGATTTTACGCACAACTTAAGACCAACTTTGGCAGTGAAGCTTTGGTCTTATTTTTGTAACGCAAAAGGCTGTCAGGCGTTATTTGTAGGCATTCATGCACATTCTGAAGACTAATCTTAATCTTATTTGCAACACTGGTGTATCAGAGCTGGAACTTTACCTCTTTGTCTAATCATTTTTGTATCTTTACTGTAGCTTTGGCGTCACTACTGGCTTTTCCATGGGAGATCTGTGCAAAACTTTACCGATATTTAGTAAATGTCGAAAAAACAGAAGTGTGTAATGCCAGTTTTTCCATTAAATCACAAATGCGATGATTTGTTTATTTATTATCACGAGATGACACAAGAAATCATCCCATGAACATGGTGATGAACATAAATATCACGTTGATTTACAAATATGTTCATTATTATTGTTATATATTACCTCTCTACCCCGTACTTAATTTAAAAATTTCTCAGTTTCTTTTCAAACTCTTCTTCTTTGCTTGTTGTAACATCCGTCAACATCCAGGTTTTTTTTTTTTCACGACTCTGGTTACGGAGAAAGGTCTTTCTATTGCAGTTTTGCGCGATATACCAGTTTTGCTATGCCCAAAAACCCACCTCTTGCCAAAAACTTTTCATCAAAAAACGAGTTTTGATGAAATTGTTGTTTTTCCATTAGGCAAATTTTTATGCGCAAGTTATATTTGCGCAATTTGACGGTCAATGGGAAAGCAACTACTCATATGTCTGTCCTGTATAGCAATATAATGAAACAGGCTTAGAGCATTTTTTATTCACCATACATTAGATCATACCTTTGGTTATTTAGTTTGTGTTCCATGACCAGCTCTAGAGGATTATTCCTAAGGGCAGACCAGTGCACTTACCTCGGCCTTTACCCCCTGTGGAACAGGGAGTGTGTCGCCCCATTATTCTGATGAACCCTGCCCCTGATAGAGTTTCTCATCACAGCTTTGTCCCTTGTTGACACCGGACCCCTGAATTAAAGCCGGCCATTTAGAAAGAGAGCTCACATCCAGTGAATTACAGGGTGATATCAGTGTCACCGAGCACAGGGTTCACTATGCCACTGCTTGGCCACCGCTGCACACTGAAATCAGACTTTCCTATTTAAGCGTGGATTATAAAAGAGTTCCCTGATTCTAATAATGTCCTGGCTTATTACTTCTGCATGTGTGCGCACATAGGAATGTGTTGCCATGCGTGTAGCTTACATTGGTTATGCTTGCAAGCGTTTGTGGTTTGTTGTCAGGGGCATCACATGGGCTAAGCTTTAAGACATGTGAATCTCTGTGTTATGTTCACACAACTAAGTAACATGTAGCAGCATCGCGTCCACACATGACTGTTAGGCCTCGTACTGGTCTGAGCAAGACTGTGAAAGCCCGGGTAGAGTTTGGCTTCATTGCTGAGCTTGTACACCAGTGTTTTTCAACCTTGGGGTCTGGACTCCACGAGGGGTCGGCTGGAATTCAAGTGGGGTCACCTGAAATTTCTAGTAATTGATAAAAATAAAAAATAAAAACTTACTAATAAACAAGTGTTCAGAGAACGCAAACCTCCGCCAAGCACCCCGAACAGTGTGCATGTGTGGATCGACTATTTCTTTTTAAATTAAACAGTTTCAAGGTTGTTCCATACAGCAGAAAAATTGAGGTCAAACACGGTAATAAATTTTTACAGGTTTTAAATTTTTATAGTTATAGTTTGACTGAATTAAAAGATTTGAACTGTAGGTCTTCAGCACAGGGGGTCTGTAGTTTGTTTTTATTTATTTATTTATTTCTAATGAAAAATGTGTCGTAAATGGGATTTTCAATGTTAAATGTAAATGTCCACAGAGTCCACATTCCACTGTGGATGTGGACAATTTTGAGCCAGATACAAGATATTGTTATAAGCTACAGGTGTATTAAATTGGAGGCTAATCGGAGTCGTTTTGAATGTTTTATGAATTTTCTAAAATTGCTCAATGATGAGAGATAGGAAAATTGGACATTTTGTGACCTTGCTGTGACCTTAAACTTTGGCCTACTTGGTCCAAAATTTAATGGGTTGGTCCCAGGGCCTAGGCCTATCTGTGGGTACAATTTGGTAAAGATGGTTGTAATAGTTTTCCCGTAAAGTTGCAAACAATCAAACAAACAAACAATCAAACAAACAAACAAACAAACAAACACAAAGCAAAGTGATCACAATACCTCCTAATAGTATAATAATACATGGGAAGTTGAGAGAGACAATCCCAATCCATAAAAGACATGACAAACTCTGAAGCTGAAACTGAAGCACTGTGGTACTGTTTATCTTTCAAATGTTCATTGTGGTTGGTTTCAGATGCTGCAGCTCTTTCATAATTCATAGTTTGAGTTCTTGTTTGTTCAGTATTAATTGTCAGACTTGTAAATCCAAGCTGGACTGACTGTACATATCCTGACCAAGGAAAATAAAATTCTCACTTTGTGCAGTAATCTACACCTGACTTTTCTGCCTCCGTCCATAATAATATACATTATATAGACTAAATGTCGTCTAAAATTAACATTTATTTCCAACATAGTATAGCAAACTATTACATGATCAAAAACAAATTAACTTTAGCAACAAAAAAATGTCTCCGTTTTGAATGTCTGGGGTCGCCAGAAATTTGGGATGGTAAAATGGGGTCACGAGCCAAAAAAGGTTGGGAACAACTGCCGTACACATTTGGGTCCCACACAGCTGCAGGTTTCCATGGTGAGGTGGTGTTGTGGTGCTGTTCCAGTCGGGACAGCTGGACTGAGACACTCCTCAAGTCTGATAAACATTAAGTGATTTTACAAAGAATGCTGGGTAAACAGCCACCCAGGGAGTTTTGTTAATGAGTGCCTGGCTTGGTTGCATGAAGTGTCTGTTTTTCTTTAACGGTGAGTCATGCGATACAGAGCTGCTAAATAGAGTATGCCAACGTCCTCCCCCGTCACACTCTCTCCTTCCATCTCCATAGGTTCACGGTTGTTGTGTAATAATGTCAGATCTTATCTATCTAGAGAAATGTTCTTATATAAGAGCATCCTGCATTTGCCTCCTTAGGCGTACAGTCCAGTCTGTCATAAATGCCATTAATAGTAACTGCATAACGAAATTACATTTACGTTACACATGTTCATTTAGACTCACAAACATGTTCACATGCTGCTATAAGCAATCATGATTTACTA
Source organism: Sphaeramia orbicularis (assembly GCF_902148855.1). NCBI lineage: Eukaryota > Metazoa > Chordata > Actinopteri > Kurtiformes > Apogonidae > Sphaeramia > Sphaeramia orbicularis. The sequence goes on from NC_043962.1 coordinate 15,437,704, forward strand.
TTTCATCCATAATTAATAACGTTATCTTTGAAAATAAATGCTGTTACTCAAAATAAGAAAACAGCAATTATAATTTAACGTACAACTTTAACCTACATATAATAAAATATGATAAAGTGATGATAAAGTACCCAAACTGCTGTACAAATCTGCAGATTCAAATACAAGATGTATTTAAAACTACTAAAATAAGAATAAATATAAGATATACTAAAATTAACAAAAAAAAACAAAAAACAGATACACAGAAATAGCATCTAAAAACACAACCAGAAGAATAAAACAAATAAAAGTCACACACTTGTATTAAAAGCCAATGCAAATAGGTGCGTCTTTAAAAGAGATTTTAAGTGCCCAATTGACATGTTGGATCAGAGAGTTCCAGATCCTTGAACCTGCTACAGAAAAGGCTCTGTTGCCTTTTGTCTTCAGGTGGGTTCTTGGTATGTCTTAAAGCAGGCGATTTTAACCCTTAGGTCCTCCTCGAGCCTTTTTTGTACATTTTTCCAAAATTTTCTTTATTTTGATTTGATGCACCCTCTGGACACCTTCATGGCAAAAGTGTACATGTACAAAAAACTGCTACATCAATGTTTTTTTCCATCTTTTTTCCATAAATCTCTTAAACAACTTCAATGTCAAACTTGCTCAAAACTCTTGTTTAAGGGATTTATGACAAAAGTGGGAAAAAAATACTTATGTACGATGATTTTATAGCATTTTTTTGTGCATGTACATTTTTGCCATGAAGGTGTCCAAAGGATAGTAAATTTGAGGATGGCACAAGGGTTAATCTTTTTCTTAAATATATAAATCTTTTATTAGATTTTTCGCACACACATAGCAATATCTGACATGTACAACGTTTCTAGGTGTTCTAGTTGAAAAGTAATAGGAAGTTGTCTTATATAATGTATCTTTAGAACAACAGTTTTAACCTAAGCCAGAACGTCTTCTATGAATGAACCATAATTGTTCCCTTCCCACCCACTATTAAGAAAAAAAGCAAAATAAAACAAAAAAAAAACACATGACCACTGCTGGATTTACATTAAAATAAATGTAATTAAATAAGTGATTAAAACAAACAAGAGCGCGGATGGAGGGGGGCCTCTAGTCCCTCGTTGGGTGAATAGTAATTTTATCTACAAATACTCTATGAAGGGCTACCAGGTTTTGTTGAAAACATTACAAGAAGAAGGTTAATCTTTTAGTCATGTCAGTTCCAGGCCAGGGTGTGTCACTATATACCTGAGGCATCTGTTGATTGACAAAGGCCATGGAACCAGTTCAATACACTTGAGCTGGGTCGGACTTTATCTGTCCACTGTGTTTTTATAACACCATGTGGAACTGTATATCCTCTAGTGTTTGGCACCCAAAGACAACAAGTGTTTCATTTCCCTTTGTCCACATCTGCCACACATGTCACCAGATTAAGTCCTGTAATTTGTGCTAATTGTTACAATTTGAAGGCCGTGTATTGTCTGTGTCCGTCCAGCTTGGACATGGGGTCTTTTGTGACCTGCTGGTGACAAAAGGGGATCACCTTGCAAAGTTTGTTTTGGAAGGTGACAGGAGACCTAGTGTTTAAGAAGGGCTAACATTGCTCATCTTACCAGGGTGACAAAGCCTATCGCTGCACATCAGCCCTGAAGGACCATGGAGATTTAAGCGGGAAGGAAAGCAGAAAAAAATGGTGGATCACTATTGTTAAAAACACTGGCGTCTGGTGAAATTTTTTTTCGGTGGGGCGTAGTATGTAAGTCAGTTTTCGGATGCACTACAGCCACATATTACCACTAGGATACTCTAAAGCACATGCACCACTGTTACAACACAATAATTTAGATTACAATAAAAATACACAGTATGTGTTTTCAGTCATTTATTTTTGTGTCTTTTTCACTGATAACATGGCCAGTGCATTTAGACAAAGGGCAAAGTTAGTGCAGGTAGATCACAATGACATTGTTGTTACAGCTCCTGCCAGGATTCAAATGCTGGTCTCCTGCATCAAAGTCAGAGGTGTTACCAACGGAGCTATCCAGTTACTAGTATATGTGTCAGTAGTGTTACCTACTGAGCTATCCACTGATATATATATATACATATTTATATTTATATTTGAAAATAATCTTGGTCATTTTAAAAGTAGCTCACAAGCTAAAAAAAGTTTAGACGATCTTGTGGGACATTGCATTTCTGAGGAAGGTCTTGATTCTTTTCAGATGTGTTGTTTCTCCTGTGGGTGGTGCTTGGGCACAAATTTTTTACACCCTGAGGCTCTCCTAAATCTTGTTTTGAGGGGTGTCTACTGCACAGGCGCCATTTATTACAAAAGTCTATATGATAAAAGAAGAGACCTTGGGTGCCCCAAACAGGAAACACGTCACTGGACTGCTCACTTGGCCTAAATCGGGGGAGTTTACGTAATTCTACAAGTACACAAGTGATGGACCTGTATGTGGAGGACGTGGTCTGTTATAGTGCTCTGTAGATAAAGCTGTGAGAAAGTCGAAGTGAGTTCCTCCCACCTTATCATTGACAACTGGCTGCCCCCCAAACACAAATTTGCGACCAGGCGGGGCACATACATAAAATGTGCCAGACAATATGGACCTGTATGTGGAGGATGTGTAGATGAAGACGTGAGAAAGTCAAAGTGAACTCCTTATCACTGACTATCTGCTGCCCCCCAAAAACAAATTTGCGATGGGGGTTAGAGAATCACTGGCCTAAACGACTGAAAACATTTTTAAATTACACTTGAATGCAGATTATACATGGTGCATGGGCTGTACAATGTGTAGCTTGGTTATTTACCCCATAAAGACCCAGTGCTAGTTTTGAATTTTTCTCACTATTTAACCTTTCTTAAGTGATTTATCACCATTTATTATAACATTATCCAATATATTTTTCACTTTTCACTATAAACCGTGTATTTTCCTACATTTAATTTCCTATACTTACTTGAGATGCTCATGAAAACTCAGAGTAAAGTGAGAGATTATTAGATCAAAACAGAGAAAAATGAAGAAAAAGTTACTTTTTCAGCTAAATCTATCATCAACTGAACATAAACCAACTGTCTCCAGCCACTGTCATTGATCAAATGTCATGGGTTTTACTGGTGAATCAATGTTGTAGAAGATGATGGTGTTTCCATGGTAACTGCTGAGCCTCTGAACATCCAAATGGGTCACATCTGATGACCATGAAAAGATAACAAACTGCATTTTACACCAATTACTTACTTGGATTGATAGGATTAGTGGATCAACAGGTATTAAACAGTCTAGATCAGCAGATGATTTTGGTTGACGGTGGCTATTTGGGTTAAATATTCATGTTTTTGTAAAATTCTGTTATGTGAGCCTTAGCGCCCTCTGTTGACGAGTCGCCACTGGTTAAAAATGGAAATGAGATGTAGCGATATAGCTGTGATCTCTTGAGGTTTTTGGTTCATGGAGGGCGATACCAGAAGCCATGTGAGAATACAGTGTGTGGCCCCAGAGCTGCCTGAGATACCGGCCGATCATCACTCACCCAGGCCTGGCTACAGGAGCAGGTCTCCTCCATCCTCAGGTTGTCAGATCTGGCAGGGCAGAGTCTGGGGCATTCAGGTCAACACTCCCACTGCACATGATAGGGGCTACAGCTTGCAGTGCAGTAAGCATATTCAGGACAGAAACCTATGACACATGCATTTTAATTATAGAGATAAAGTCAAAGGCTCCAGCACAGGCGCATAGTTGATCATACGCAGTTTTGACACCACACCTGCTTCCACAGTGTCTCAGTAGGTCAACTTCTTCAACTGGTCATTGAGGTTCTGTGGTGTGAGAAGAGGCAAACATGGGTCCGTGGGTCAGGTCTCAGTCTAGAGATATGAAGCAGAAGATTATCGATGAGAGAATGATTAATGAGGTAAGACGTCCCGAGCTTTTGCAATTTGGAAAAGAAGGATATGTGATTCCTCAGCAAAATCTGGGTCACATCATCTTCAGAGGAGATTGAGGGAGGCATGGAGATTTCCTGTTGTGTTTTCTCTGAATTAACTGGATGGAAGAATCCAAATGCTAAAATAGAGCAGCTCAAGTTTTATAGCAAATATTAAATTTTACTTTAATACTACTTTAATAGTACTTTGTTTCTATTTTTCCACACACATTTTGGTTATATAATGTAAATACTGTCACATGAGTTCATTCTAATTTGGTATAGGCCTATTTTGTTCATTGTTCTGTCTTGAAGTCAAAGGACAGGAGTGAGTATTTAAAACGTTATTATGTTAAGTTATTTGATGATGAGAATGGGGGTGGGATTAAATAAGTTTTTCTTCTTCCCACTCCTTTTCAAATGTAGATGACTGATTTTGGAATTTTGAATTTGCATGTATTCTGTAAATGCTCGAAATAAACAAACAAATGAATGAATGAAGGAAATTAAAGAAGCCACATCAGTGAACTATACGCACAGTAAACCTGCTCGTGTTTGGGGGATTTTGATTGTTAGACATTAAGAAGATAATTAAGACCAGGAGTTTTACATTTGATCATGACAAAAGAGTCATTTTCTTTGTGTCTAATTAGGGTTGGGTGTTACATGATCATCATTCTTAATCGTTCCACTGTTTGACGTGTTGATCATGTTGTGACCAAAGCGAACAGTTCATAACATTCCATTTCCTAGATTTTCTCTCAGGACCAAAGACTAAAAGTAGTAATAATTTGCAATTTATCTGGATAATTACTCATATTACCTGTTTTTTTTTTTTTTTTTTTTTTTTTATGACCTTTAATTGTAACACAAAGTTATTCTTATGACAGTAGCTGAACACCACACTACTATTACTCATCAATAACACTCAGGAAAACCTTGCAATATTTCAGTGTTTCTCAAACTGTGGGGTGGGCCCCCCAGGGGGGGCATGAAGGCTTGCCAGGGGGGTCATGGTCATGGGATCACTCCTGGGTGTTTTTTTTCTTCAGGTTAGAACATGTAGCAGGTGGAAGTAATGGTTTAGTGCTGGAGCACCCTGGACTCATTTTAGGGACGTACAACAAACAAATCTACTGCTGTGGTGATCTGTCACTAGACTGGACAAAGAGTTTAGGTTTGGAGAATGGACAAGGACTGGACTGGAAAAGAAAAATGTGCAATGTTTCTGTTTTTGCACAGTTTGTACTTTAATGTTATGAGATGTGCAATGGAAACGGGCTCACTGCAGCCACTGATGTTGTTAAAATGTTCATCTTTGTTACCAAAATGTGTTTGTTGTTCTAAAAAAAAGTAACTTTATTGTCATTGTTTTAAGATAATTTGCATATTTCCTACTTTCATTTTTTTTTTTTTAAGTCTTGTTGAGTTTATTTGTATTGTTTAAGCAAAAGTTATTTTTAATTTGCACAACAAATTATTCAAGGACAGGCAAAAGGTATTATTACAATACTGATGTTTCTTTCAATAAAAGTTATAGTAGCACCACTGCTAGAATGTTGTTGGGGTTGAGGGGGCCTGGAGATTTTTCATCCTCCAAAGGGGGGCCCAAGAGAAAAAGACTGAGAACCACTGCATTATTTGAAACCAACTGAAGGAAGTCAACAGTAAGAGTTGTAGGGACGTGAACAGATGTGATGAGGATTCCCTCTGCTACTCAGCTGATGGTTGTCTGACACGTTGTGATTTCGGCCTCAGGACACAGGATTAAGGCAAAAATAAATAAATAAAAAGGGGGGGGGGGGGGGGGGCACGTTTTGTCTGTATTTTAGATTAGCCTGAAATGTGAGGGATTTAGTTTACAGCTCTAGAGTTGAGAAAATGGGGAAAAAGGCTGTTGTTTATAATATTAGTGTAGTCCAATCATGTACAAACAAGGCCAGAAAGATGACCTGTATGGCCTATTTCTGCAGATTCTGTGATAGTCTGGGCCTCTGTCTGACACAGAGGACAGACAGTAAGCCTTTGTATGGTCTGTCTGTGCTTAGTACAGTACATGAAATATAACACATTGTATTATAGAGCATGAGAGGATTATGTGTTCACTGTATGTAGGTGGTCTCAACGGGGAAGGCCCAGTGACACAAATATGACGGAGTAGGTCAAACTGCGGACATTAGTGTAAGTACATAACAGAAGAGTGGTGGAAATTTTTGGCAGAAAAACAGATCAGTGAAAACAGTAACCAAAGCATAAGAGATAAGTTTGTGTAATTTTGGTTTTCATTCTATATATAGGGACTTGTAGAGATTATGTAAAAATAAGATAAGATGAGACGAGACGAGACGAGATGAGACGAGATTAGATAAGATAAGATAAGATAAGATAAGATAAGACTTTATTTATCCCACTGTGGGGAAATTTCACAGTTAGCAGCAGCAACATACAACAAGCAAGTGCAAAGAAAAAGACAGGTAGAAAAACCACAAACGAAATGTGAACAATTTAAATATAAAAAGAAAAATAAGAAATTTGGTATTGATATAAATATTTGTATAACTATAGAATTAGAATGGTAGAATTAGGTTGCACATGCACATGGTGTGTGTGTGTGGGGGGGGGGGGGGGTGGTGACTGAGGACTGTTGTACAGTCTGAAATAATAAAAATAATTAATTGTTTTGATAGTGAGTTGTATGTGATATTGAATGAATTTGTCATATTTGGGCGCTGTCCTTTAACCCTTTGTAGAGCAATACTATGAAATCCAAAATTTTAACCATAATGTGTTATTGCAGGACATAACAAGACTTTATTACTTATGTGAAATTTTAAAATTTTTTTATTGTCATGTAGAAAATCAAGGTCAGTGAAGTTACCATATTTGGGTCCTTGCCCATAAGTGGCAAAATATATATAGATATGTATCCATAAAGTGTATATGTAAAATACAAGAAAACACATGTGAGGTGAAAGGAACATGTATTTTAGAACATTAGACCAACATAAGTGCTGATCCAGACCCCTGTCCACATCCACATTATCCCTTTGAACATCATTCCTTACATTAGTACCATTACTTCATGGTACCTGACAAAGCAGGTCCACTCACTGTTCATGCAGAGGTGGACCTTACAGACCCTGTAGACCACATTGGACCTGAGATTGTTGACTCACTGTTCTCACTACAACTGTTGCTGTCATTGTCTCGTAATGTGTGCAGAAATGACCAAAAATAGTCACTTGCCTGATAAAGGGTTAATTTGTCTCTTGTGTTTGACTCTTGCGTCTAACCGTAACCTTTGCTAATCTAAGCCAATGTTTCTGTTATTGGACAAAAAGATGAATTAGGGACCTGTTTTTTTCTTGTCTCACCTCATTCATCATGGGAAAAGAGCCTCTCCACATGGCTAATGAGATTTGGCTTGTCCTGAGCCATGCTTAGGTTTTTTAGCCTCATCCACTTCTACAGTCACACACACTTACAAAGACTCACAAAGAAACTAGGAAACACACAGTCACCCACTCAGTCGCTCAGAATCAGAATAATCAGGCCGACATCCAGAAACTCACTTGACAATAATAACAGCTTGCAGACTGGGTTTTGATACACTGACTTACTGGGGATTTATTTATTTATTTAATTCAATTTATTTATTTATTTGTGAACCACCACAAATCACAGTACTTTTCGTCATCTGTGCAAATATACATCTTTCTTGAGGAGTTTTGTTTTGTTTTGTTTTTTTTAAATGATCCGTCCAAAAACCTACTTACAGCAAAGTTTTTACTGTTGGATTCTTAAGAAATAATAACTGTGTCAATAATTAATTTTACATGCGTCAAAGACTATGCGAACCATGACTTTTCAAAGTGTTCACAGTGTTCCTTTGAGATTTTATTCATTTTAACAGCTGGATTTAAAGTAGCAAGAAACCACAGCTAGCGTTGGAAATAAATTGTTTACGTTCTTTCTTTATTGCCAAGTGCCATTAACATATTAAATGTAGCTCAGAATGAAGCCTATTATCGCCCGTGTGGCTGTTGTGTAAACTTGTGAACTCGACCCACATGGTGACATGCTGTCACTGAGAGGCCTTCTGTGTGTCTAAAAGTGCAGATGCTTCACTCCACCTGCCAGCCAGGTCAAACTACCCTCACTGCTCTCGGCCAAATGGCACGAGTTACTGATACTGTCTGTTTTGGCTGGCAGCTTATCTCGCTTGGGTTTTCTTCATCTGGCACACGGCAGCTTTTAGCCAAGGGCCTAGCAGAATGTAAGGCACCAGATCCAGGTCCACTAAGAAGAGGTCATTTGGCCTTGGTTTGACTGAGTCTCATCTGGCCTGGTCCGCTCAGTCCAAACACCTGCTGTTCATTCTATCCAGATCTGACCGCTTGGCTCAGAGACTTAAGCGCAATCCCAATTCACCCCTTAGCCCTCCCCTTTACCCTTACCCCTACCCCTTGGCCCTTGCACTTGGCACTACCCCTTGAAAGGGTTGAAATATTCCCCTGTGTCAAACATGCGGCCCGGGGACCAAAACCGGCTCGTAAAGGTTCCAATCCGGCCCATGGGATGAATTTGCAAAGTGCAAGTTAGGGCATCAAAGTCAAAAATAATATCATAATAACCTATAAATAATGACAACTCCAAATTGTTTTAGTGCAAAAAATACATTTACAAACTATCCAAACAAAAAGGATGTGAATAATCGGAAGAAAACGGAATTTGTCAAGAAATATAAGTGCAATTTAAAAAATTTTCTGCCTGTTACTAAATGTTTTGTGCATATGTATTAATGATAAGTTGAGGCAAAATACTGATAAAACTTCTTATATTTCCCAACAAATTCTGTTTTTTTTTTCAGGTTATTCACATTCTTTTTGTTCGGATAGTTCGTAAATGTAAATATTGGCATAACTGAACGTTATTTTTTGCATTAAAACAATTTGAAGTTGTCATTATTTATTAGTTATCATGTTATTATTTTACTGGTCCGGCCCACTTCAGATTAAATTGGACTGAATGTGGCCCCCCGAAGAAAATGAGTTTGACACCCCTGCCCTATGAAATGAGACAACCCTTCGAGACCTGTTACGTCATCAGCAGTCATCAATGCCGCTACAAACAGATGCGACAACTGTGTTTCTGAAAGAATTCACCATGCCGCCAGCAGCTGTAACCGTCTCTGTGGCATGAGCTTTGGGTGTGGCTATCAACTATAAACTGCAGAAATGTCTATAACACATTGAAATGGCATTAAATGGACGATCAAATGATTAAGTTATGAAGAAAATACATACATTTGTATCAAAAAATTCATGGGAAGGAATGCTTCTCGGACCAAAAAAAAGAGTTTATTCGAAGTGCTCTTTGGAAAAAGGGATTCAAAAAGTAGAGATCAACTGAAAGAAACATCCAAGGCACTCTCTTTAAACATTAAAATGCCTTTATTGACATGGCACGGTCATATCTAGACCCTAAATATTACCATGCCATGTCAATAAAGGCATTTTAATGTTTAAAGAGAGCACCTTGGATTTTTCTTTCAGTTGATATCTACATACATTTGCGTTTCTTTCGTCACATTGCTGCACTTTTTTGCTGTGTTTATCTCCATCTTGCCGATGATTTGAACAGAATTATGGGAGATTTCTCAGATTTCACCCCTCCTGGTCCTGAAAAATCTCAGTTTCGGGGGCCAAACAGCCCTCCCCTTTAGCCCTTTCCCTCCGACTCATTGAGAATTGGGACACCCCTACCCCTTTATGTGAACATGCAAAATGGAGGGGGAGGATCAAGGGGTGAATCGGGATTGGACCTTAGACTTTGACAAACTTTATTGATCCACAAGGGAAATTACTTGGTTACAATAGCTTTGTTGCATACAATAGCACCCTTGAAAAACACTAGCAAAAATGCAAAAAAAAAAGGAAAGTAAGTGTGAAGAGATAAAAGCACTAAAAAATATAAATAGAATACCTAATAAAGCAGAAAAAATACAAGAGTTGTACCAATCTACAGGAAATGGAAGTAAATATATACATACAGGTGTGAAAGAGATGTGGGAAAGGAAACCTGCCTGTTAAATGTTTCTGTTATAACTGGATAAAGAGCAGTGGGTTAGTTATTGCAAACCACAAACCTAAGACACATAGGAAGAACAGACACAGAGCTCTCATCACTCTCTGCTACAAGCATCAAGATCAGCTGACAGTGCAGTAACGAAATACAGTAGCTTGGGCCTCATGGGACAAAAATAGCTGCATTTTTCCTGTCACCAAAACAAAGTGATTTACAGATTTTATTTTTGGTGAAGGGGTAGATCACATGCGAGGAAGCGGACTTGTGTAAGAAGGTATAACTTTTAGAATAGAACGGAATTTCAAATGCAGCCACGCACTGTACCCTATGTTTTAATCTGCAGTATAGTCACAAACAGAGTGTTGCATCCTTATTTGATCACTTCCATTGACTCAAATAAAAAAAGAGATAATTACAACACCTTCTTATCCTCTTGTAGACTACTGTCACAAATTCGACTCAATATTTCACTGTTTTTATATTGAGATACTGTTCAACATTCTTTCTGAATGTACATATGTTACCTACGAAATTCAACACCCTGTTTCTGTAACAGTCTATTAATTAATTTCATGTCATTCTACTGATTTTTGGATAATGTTTATTTTGTTTGGATTGTTGACTGGAATAACGGCTCAATATCATCATCAATGAAATAATCTACATACGAGTGCTGGAAAATGTATTTAACCCATAAAGACCACATTTGTGGCAGTTCCCAAATTAATTTTTCTCTATATTTAACCTTTCTTAAGTGATTTATCACCATTTATTTTTATTTTATCCTCTGTATTTTGCATTTTTTTCAGTGAAAATAATGTATATTCCTATATTCAATTTACTGACCATGTAGATATTCATAAAAGCTCACAGAAAAATTGAGGGTTATTATTTGAGAAACAGAAAATTGAAGAGGAAATGACTTTTTCAGCACAATCTATCATTAACTGATCATAAACCAAACATCTCCATCCACTGTCATTGATCCAACTCCATGGGTTTTACTGGTGAATCAATGTTGTAGAAGATGACGGTGTCTGAACGTCCAAATGGGTCATATCTGATGACCATGAAAAGATGACAAACTGCATTTTACACCAATTATGTCAATATTTTAATAGGTTTAGTGGTTCAGAAGTTATTAAACATTTTAGATCAGTAGATGGTTTTGGTCGCTGGTGGCTGTTTGGGTCTTTATGGGTTAATTACTATTACAACACTAATGCCAATTATGCCTAATGTCACTAATTTGCAACATAGTAATTGCAGGTGCTGTATTCAAATATACACTTAATTTGGGATCTGCATCACAGCAACAACACAAATAATTTTTGCTCTATAATTATAAATACATTTAGGCAGTAAGCGGCTTTCTGTAGTCAGTTAATGTCTGCAGTTCTGTACAAATTTGAGGTTCTGGTTTTTCTCTTATTTCCACATCACAGACAGAAATATTGAACTTCTCATCATTTTTCATTCCCTTCTTGATGTTGATGACAAAGTGTGGATGTTTGTAGTAAACTAAAGGAGTCTTAAGTGTTCTTTTATGTGTTGAAAAAGTTCTCCTCCTTAAGCTGAATGTACTCTTCTTGTATTTACTGGAAAATTTGTCACTAAACTGAAAACAGACTTTTTTTTAACTGAAAAGCCGACATTCTTCTCAATGTCATACTACTTTAACCCATAAAGACCAAAACATTCACTTGTGACCAAAAGCGTCTACTGATCTAAACTGTTTAATACCTTTTGATCCACTAATCCTATCAATATATGTAAATAACTGGTGTGAAATGGAGAATTTTTTCCTCTTCTCATGTTCATCAGATATGACCGATTTGGACGTTCAAAGGTTCTGTAGGAATGTGGAAACACCGTCATCTTCTACAACATTGATTCACCAGTAAAACCTACGGAGTTGGATCAGTGACAGTGGATGGCAGTGCTTGTTTTATGTTCAGTTAACGATAGATTTGCTGAAAAATTTACTTTTTCTTCAGTTTTCTCTGTTTCTGATATAATAACCTTTGAATTGACTGAGTTTTCATAAACATCGAAATGTAGTATAGGAAATTAAATACAGGCAAATACATTATTTACAGTGAAAAATGCACTTAGATAAATGACAGTGGATGGAGACACTTGTTTTTATTTTACTGAAAAAAATCAATTTTTCTTCAGTTTTCTCTGTTTCTGATGTAAAAACCTTCAACTTTAATCTGGGCTTTTATGAACATCTACACAGTCAGTGAATTAAATACAGGAACATATATGATTTTCTTTGAAATATGCAAAATACAGAGGACAATATTATAATAAATGCTGATAAATCACTTAAGAGAGGTTAAATAGAGAGAAAAAATCTGTAACACTGACTGGGTCTTTATGGGTTAAGTACATTTTGCTGAAAATCGCCACATATTTCTTGACTTAACTAAGGTTTCGAATGTGGAACTCCTTTCCTCCGCCACTGCCTGCAGTACAGTCAGCCTCTGTGTCCTGTCCTGCTGCGGACTCTGCAGTTCCCTGCTGCTGCACGGAGCAGGCGGAAGGCCAGGGCCAGCCGGGGCGTGGTGGGATAAGCTTTCACCTACGTGCTATTTGTCAGCAAGACTGTAGCTTCCCGCAGGGGTTTGTGGCAGCAGCAAAGCAGGTGGAGAATGGCAGAAGAGATGGAAGAAGAGATAAGGAGAAGTGGGGGATGTGGGTGGGGTGGGTATATGACAGCCCCTCCGGCTTTGTCTCCAGGATACAGTGGCAAGTGAGACGGCAGAGGAAAGTTGCAGGCATCTATGGAACCACCTGGGAGGCCCATTAGAGCTGCACCTCCTCCTTGTCTGACTTCCTCAGCCCCGTGAAGAGCCCACCTGGGAGGGTGCATCCACAGTGTCTCTACCTTTTTCTAACCCTGTCTCCCCACTCCCGCACCCCCTTCCTCCTCCCCCCCGTACTCCCAGAGGCCTCTTTTATAGGATGCTAAGTGCCAGGCCCCTGCTGCTGTGTCTCCGGCTCAGGATGGGTCCCTTGTCGAGCCCCATCCATACGTCACCGGCAGCAGCGAAGACCGAGAGCACTCCCTCACTGATTATAGCAAGAGCACAAAGCATCAGCATCTTTTCTGTCTGTCGGTAATCCTGCCTCTCTATATAGTCTGTGTCCTGTCGCAGAGAAAAACTGTTTGAAGGAACTTGAGGAGGAGGAAAAGCGCAGGGGCACCGAGGTCGTAAAACAACAGGAATCTCGATTTCTTTACTAATAAACGATGCAGAAAACTCCAGAGAGTGGAGGAGAGTTGTGAGGAGCCACTGGAAGTTCTGCATTTACTCATGTAGAGGAAGACGATGGAGATGTAGCAGGTGAACTTCACAGCATCAGCCTCAGTGTGAACTCACTGAAGAATTGCGTCATGTACAAGTGAATGGGAGTGGAGGAAATGTAGGCCCGTTTGGAATCACCTTCATCCTACTTGTATCATCTCTGACCCTCCTCTGGCTGAGAATGGTGTCTAGAGGCTGAGGTGGGCTTCGGTGGGTGGTTGTGGCAGTATGGAGGAAATGTGCTATGTGGGAAGACAGGACCTCATCTGCCTGCTGTGGCTTTAGCCTCCTCCAGGGCTGCTGTTGGGGCAGGAACAGGAGGGTCCAACCAGAGGTGGGTCTAGATATCAGACACTTATTTCATTTTTTTCACTTTACCAACATGCCTCAACTTGCTCGCTGTCTATGTCCTCTGTCTTTTACTTCCTACTCCCTGCACTTAATTCTATATTTAGAATCACTTTGCTCAGTGCTCATTTTGATTCTGGCTGACATTTGTAAACTATGATGCTTTGTTTCAGTGGGTTTTTTGTTGTCATGGCAAGATATTCTATTTCTGCAATGTTTTACCTCGGCTGCCTTCCTCTGCCAATGCTTTGTCACCTGGGTGACAAAATCCACACAGCGTAATGACTCTCCCAGGTGAACTGTGACAAGGTTTACTATGGCTGACTTGCTGTTGGACTGTGTAACATGAAGTCGGAAGATACCTTTCACTAGAGCATGACTTCTGTTTTTCCTGTTGTCTACATCATTCGGTTTGAATCTATATATTTCATTTGGTCAGTATCATCATCATAACCTTTATTTAAACTCGGAGATATACTGAGGATGCGACCTTATTTACAATATAGCCGAGACAAAACGAGACATTTGACACATCCAATGGACATTTCAGAAATACCGAAAAGTAAAAGTGACAAGGATGAATTAAAAACAGAGAACTTTACTTAAAAACAGAAGCAGCTGGAGGTAAAATAAGATGGAATTATGGATTTAAAACAAAAAATGTTTAAAACATACAATGCCATATTAGAAGTGCCAAAAAGTAAAAATGATAAAGATGAGCTAAAAACAAAAACATCTACTTAAAAACAGGAGCAGCTGAAGGTAAAATAAGATGAAATTATAGATTTAAAACCCAAAATATTTGAAACATACAATGCCATATTAGAGGTATCAAAAAGTAAAACTGATAAAGATGAACTAAAAACAAAGACGTCTACTTAAAAACAGGAGCAGCTGGAGGTAAAATAAGACGCGATTGAGGATTTAATTTCTAACTTACTAAATTCATTTGGTAATATTATGATTCTGTTTATTTTTACAGCTTCTACTTCCAGCTATACTGCAGTGCAGATGAAATTAGATACTCAGTAACGCACGGTACGACAGCTGAGCTTCCCCAAATGAACACAAGTCAAAATACATATTATGTGATTGTGTTGTTCTAACATTTTGCCAAATCAGCAGTTGCAAACAACAGCACAGTGCACTTTCTACTCCCAGTGAAATCTAGGTTGTATAAGATGAAAGCATCTTTATGCAGCTCTTCTCATTTTTTAATCAGGCCAGATTGAAGATCCAAGTGTTCAATGCTTCCTTCTGGGTGTTGTTGTTCATCCTCTGTGGACCCTTTTCATATGAAGGGCTACTCGACCAGCTGGGGCCAAACTGTCTGCAGCTCCAATAATCCTCAAACTGTTTGTCAGCTCTCACATTTTTACATCACGTTTTACATTATTCCATTATATTAATTGTTTTATCGTATTATTAAGTCATGAAAAAACACTAGAAAGAGATTGTACTGATGTGGACACGAGTGGATTTTTCCACCCCGAGGCCTTTTGCTGATTAGTGAAGTGTCCGTCACCGTGGCGGAACAGCTGTCGTCTAATCATATTCAGCTCCTGTTCTTCTTACGTCTCCTCCTCAGAAATTGATTGTTACCTCTCAGTAATGGGGATTAGTCACTGGATAAGAAATGTCTTCTTCTTATTACCGCAACATGGGTGTTAATGCTGTAATGTCTGGTCTCTTGTTACAGCGGTGGATAAGATGTGATTTCACATATCGTTTCAGGTTATAGGAAAGTTTCGCAATTGCAAGTCATCACCATGTTTCTAATTAAATTGCAAGATATTTCCTTCTCTTTAGCTCTATGAAATATTCACCATGCATGGTTTTATCAAGTTATTTTAAACACCACTGAATCAAAATTGGGATTTTTTTTTTTTATGGAACCATTTTGGATAATTTAACCTAGGATTCCATTTCCATTTCTTGTATTTCTTCTTAATGCTGCTTCTATGTTAGTTAATGTAGTAGTTGGTTAGACACAGATATGTACATATATAGATGTTGACATTTTTCTCTCTAACAGTAAATGTTAGGGTCTGTGTGCAACATTATGGAAATATTTATCAGACAAAGTACTGAAAAAACACCTTATTTTGTAAATGTGACTTGTGAAGTCATCAGGATTTTCTTATGTGCAAATGTGAGTCAAACATCTGGCTTTAGACACATGAAATGTCTGCTTTACAAATTGAATAAAGAAACAAATCATGTTTAATTGAGTGGCACCAAAGTTACAATTTTCTCAATAACAAGTAACAGATAAATGAAGACCATCTCATGTGGAAAATTATTAACTCATAAGGACCAGTGCTACTTTGGTGCCAGTTCCCAAATAAATTTTTCTCTCTATTTAATCTTTCTAAAGTAATGTTTCACCATTAATTATAATAGCATCCTCTGCTTTTTGCATTTTTCACTGTAAATCATGTATTTTCATGTATATTACATTTCGATGTTCATGAAAACTCAGTCATTTCAAAGGTTATTATATCAGAAACAGAAAAAACTGAAGAAAAAGTAACTTTTTCAGCAAATCTATCATTACTTGAACATAAAACAAGCACCTCCATCCACTGTCATTGATCCAACTCCATGGACTTTACTGGTGAATCAATGTTGTAGAAGATAATGGTGTTTCCACGTTAACTACAGAGCCTCTGAACGTCCAAATGGGTCAAATCTGATGACCATGAAAAGATGAAAAACTGCATTTTACACCAATTATTTACATGTATTGATAGGATTAATGAATCAACAGGTATTGAACAGTTTAGATCAGTAGATGGTTTTGTTGCCAATGGATGTTTGGGTCTCTATGGGTTAAAGTCATTGTGCTCTGTTGAGGTTTTACTGTTATATATCGTCTCCCTCCTAAAATAATTGCCGAAGTCATGACTTTTTTTCTGCCTAAATCATCAGATACTCAGTTCCTGGTTTGTTTTTTGTGTTTCCTGAAAAACCTGAAAAAAAAATATTACCTAGGCAATTATTTTAGGAAGGTGACGAAATTGTTGTTTTTAATTTCACATTTTGCTAAAATCTATCATTAAGTGAACATAAAAGTGATTTATCATCATTTATTATAATATTATCCTTTGAATTTAGCATTTTTTTCCCAGTGGAAACCATCTATGTTCCTATGTTTAATTAACTGATAATGTAGATGTTCATAAAACCTCACAGTAAATTCAAAGGTTATTACATCAAAACAGAAAAAAATGAAGAAATAGTGATTTTTTCTGTAAAATCTATCATTAACTGAACATAAACCCAGTGTCTCCATCCACTGTCATTTATCCAACTCCATGGACTTTACTGGTGAATAAATGTTGTAGAAGATGATGGTGTTTCACGTTCACTAGGGAGCATCTGAACGTCCAAATGGGTCATAGCTGATGACCATGAAAAGATGACAAACTGCATTTTACACCAATTATATACATGTATTGATAGAATTAGTAGATCAACAGGTATTAAACAGTTTAGATCAGTAGATGCTTTTGGTTGGTGATGGATATTTGGGTCTTTATGGGTTAAATGAGTGGCACCAGAGCTACAATTTTCTCAATAACAAGTTACACATGAATGAAGACCATCTTAGGTGGAAAAGTATTAATATCACAAGAGCAGAACATAATAGAATTAATATTGAATGGCCTTGATCACAGATGGTCGATAGATTTCCAAAGCTGTAGATCAGGGGTGTCAAACTCATTGTAGTTCAGGGGCCACATTCAGCTAAATATGATCTGAAGCGGGCCGAACCAGTAAAATAATAACATAATTATATATAAATAATGTCAACTCCAAACTTTTCTCTATGTTTTAGAGCGAAAAAAGTTGATTTACATTAGGAAAAGGTTTACATCTGCAAACTATTTTTTCAAAAGATGTGAATAACATGAACAAACTGAAAAAATAAGTATAATTTTGACAATATTATGCCTCATTTACACATGTTCATTATAACTTACAGATCACAGTGGATCTACAAACACACAAAACATTTAATAACAGGCAGAATATTGTTAAAATTACACTTACTTCTCCAAAGACACTTCAGGTTGTTCATATTTTTTCTGGTTATTAACATTTTTTGTGAAATTATATTTTGTTTTAGTGTAAATACATGAAAATATTTAGGTTTAGGTTACTTTATTTCAGACACAGACATAATACAAAACATATGGAACAAAAATAATAATAATAACAATAAACAATACACAAATAAAAAAAATCAAACAATAGAAAAATAATAATAATAATGATAAACAATACACAAAAAATCAAATAATAGAAAAAAAATAACAACTGTTGTGCCTGAAAGGGAGTAGAAAGAAGCGACTGCTTATCCAGTCCTACCTTCTGATTCCAGTCCTCAGACCGTTAGTGCTTAATCACTTGATATACAACATAAGATTGTGATTATCTATAAACACACCCCTACCAACCTGTACCCCCATACAGTCACATACACATATACATACACACATACAGTCACATACACATCTACATACACACATACACATCTACATACACACCAGTTTATGTCTACCGCTGTACACACACGTCTGCACCCCCATGTTTATATACACACACCATACAATAGAACAACCTGACAATCCAAATAATGATCATACCCTTCCTTGAGCCAGATATTGTGAAAATAACATTTCTTTGTACATTTTCTTGAATTTTTGAATATTTGGACACTGCTTGGGGTCTATCCCCAACCCATTCCAAAGCTTGACCCCACACACTGACACACACAAACTTTTCCTGGATTTACATTTACAAAGAGAAACATTTGGGGTTGTCATTATTTATAGGTTATTCTGATAGTATTTGACTGGTTCTGACCCACTTGAGATTGAATTGGTCTGAATGTGGAACCTGAACTAAAAGGACTGTTAATATCTTCAGTGTAATTTTTGCATTTCACAAATTCATCCCAAGGGCCGGACTGGACCCATTGGCGGGCCGGATTTGGCCCCCGGGCCGCATGTTTGACACCTGTGCTGTAGATGTTTATTACATTAGTTAGTTCGGGGACTATTAGTTGAACCTGTTGACAAGGAAGGCTTTACTATTTCCCATGACTTAAAGAGGTGTCTCTGACATGCGCTGCTAGAATTTCATTGGTTTCCAGTATAAATCATTTGAAAATCAGCACCGAGGTCAGAGTCTTTTTATAGTGAATCGTTAAAAGCGCTGCAAACGCTTCAACTGGAAACAAGTGGAACTCTCAAATCATTCTGTTGGACTGAAGTGTGTTGAGACTGCGTAATAACATCCACGCTTTTTGGCACCACAGAGGTACTTGTTGTAGTTCTCACCGATGGCATGGACTGTGCGGACTGTGTGTGGTCGGTGTCTTGTGCGCGCTCGGCTGAGGCCAGTGCGTGCGTCCGTCCGTGCGTCCGTGCGTGCGTCGGTGTAAACCCTGTCCACGGCGTCGGTGTTGGAGAGCGCATCAGTCATAGCAGGAGCTGTAGGTGGACGACAGCAAAACGATTAAAAAAAACAAATCTATATCGGGAAAGCCCCAGCTGTCAGCAGCAGAAACCTGAACAGGTGGCTGCCTCGGTGTCTTAGCAGGACGCGTCAAGGCGCAGAGACCCTCAACAGCTTGTGTCGCTCACTAATCTTCCCTCTGACGACAGCGCATTTACTCTGTCAGTGTAAAACCGGCAGCACTGGCCAGGTTTGGGTCTGTGAAGCTGATCAGCCGTCGGAATTTACATCACCCTTTACTGATTCACTGTGCATCACGAAGTTGGACTGGTGGAAAGTGTATTTTTGGTCTTGAGGCTGGACTGTCAGAGTGGATGTGATGGCTGTCTATTGGATTTTATAATCATCATTTTTGGATTTCTGTTTTGGTTTTTGTTTTTTGTTTTTTTGATGTTCCAGCAACTGTAAAGATTGATATTGATAACACAGGATGCTGCCAGAAATAAATAACAAGGTGAGGCAGTTAAGATGTATTGATTTATTATCTGCTCAAATGTATGTGTTTGGGATGTCAAACTTATTTTCTTTCAGGGAACACATTCAGCCCAATTTGATCTCCAGTGGGCCGGACCAGTATAATAATAACAGAATAGCCTATAAATAATGACAACTCCAAATTTTTAGTGCAAAAAAATAACATTAAATGATGAAACTATTTCTATCCAAAACAAAAAAAGAGGTGAAAACCCTGAAAAAAAAAGACATTTCAGAAGAAAAATAAGTAAAATTTTATCGATATTATGCCTCAACTTATGATTTATACATGTGCATTACAGATCAGGTCTACCAAGGCACAAAACAGGCAGAATATTGTTCAAATTGCACTTATTTTTCTTTAGACATTCCAGGTTGTTCATATTTGTTCATGTTTTTGACATTTTATTGTTAAAGGATATCAAAATTTAATGTTCTTTGCAATAAATCAAAGAGAAAAAAATGGTGTTGCCATTACTTATAGGCATAATGTCATATTATTTTTCTTACATTAAACCAAGAAGAAAATTTGGAGTCATTATTTCTAGGTTATTATGCTATTATTTTTGAGTTTGATGCCCTTGACTGTTAATATCTTCAGGGTAATTTTTGCATTTTGCACTTTGTAAATTCATCTTGCGGGCCAGATTGGAACCTTTGGCGGGCCAGTTTTGGCCCCCGGGCCACATGTTTGACACCTGTGAATTAGAGGGATGTTTTGATTTGTTTTTCTTGCACATATTGCACGTTGCTGTATCTTCCACAGAGCTGGAGCACAATTTCCTTTTATAACTTTGGATTTCATGTAAAGTAAGACTCTTTTGCCCAGATACAGGGCTTACTTCCAGGTTAACTCTATTTTGGGAGAAACCCCTTCACAGGTATCTTTTTACACACATGATCTACCTGTTTTGATCTATGGCAGGAATGTAAAGTTATAGTCGCTTTTGGATGTATTTCCACTTCTCCCCCACAAGTTATCCCACTTCAATGCTTATTTCGTCGTCCACCCCCTTTCTCCTGATCGCATGCCAAGTTCTGATGAAAAATCTGATCCATTTCTATTTCAGTCGTTGTTTAGCCTACTTACTTCACTGTTTGTGCGCTGACAGATTCTGTAAGTCTATATGCGTTCTGGTGTATTTTTCACACCTTACATGGAAACTGATATAAATTTATCCCCTTGCTGTTTTTGGATCATAAATGGGAATTCCACATTTTAGTTTGATTTGAGAAGTGGCATGATTTTGCGCTGAAAAATGACATGTGACAGCCACCTATGTCAGTGAGGGCAGTTTTACAGTTTGTTGATGTTTACCCTCACTTATAGTTTTATTGCTTTGATGACCTTCTGACCAACTGACCCTGGAGGACTGTAATGAGCCAAAGCTTTTCTCACATGCTACCCTGGGATGATCTCCTTTCCAGCAAAGACCCCTACTTACAAAGACAGAGAGCTGGTCACTAATGCTCCAGTTGTAGGTCTTTCACTGTGTTCACATTATTTATATGCTGGCAAAAAAAGAACACAGTTTAGATCAACAAAACTATTCATCATAATAATTTAAAATTTTTAATCAACTGTTAAATATAGTTGCGGAAAAAATTATTAGACCACCCTTGTTTTCTTCAGTTTCTTGTTCATTTTAATGCCTGGTACAACTAAAGGTACATTTGTTTGGACAACAACAAACAACAAAACAACAAAAGTAGCTCATAAGAGTTTAATTTCAGAGCTGATATCTATCCATTTTCCATGTTTTCTTGATAATAACCAAAATCACTTCAGGTCTTTTATCAATATCTATGGCATTGTACTGCCAAAAACAGTGCTTTTAGGCATTCCATGTTTTCTTTTCTGTCTGTTTTAGTCACATGACACACGTAGGAGTTAGTACTTGAATGCATAAAAACTGTTTTTGATGACTTTTGATGGTCTAATAATTTTTTCCGTGACTGTAGAGTGCTATAAATTCAAGTTCCTCATATCATTTAATGCAGTGTGATTTTTATTTGATTATTATATTATACTGAATACTAGGAAAGCAGACCTTTCCCAAGGCAGATCAGTGCCCCCCCATTCACCACCAAAATTTAATCATTTCTTCCTTGTGTCAGTATCAACATTTCCTGAAATTTTCATCCAAATCCATCCATAACTTTTTGAGTTATCTTGCACACGGGCAGACAGACAGACAAACCAACACCAGCAAAAACACAACCTCCATGGCGGAGGCAATAATGAAACAGTCACTGTTTGTATCAGCACTTGGTTTTGCGTTGTGTCATCAGCGGGTTTCCACGGGCACGGTGCTCATTAGTCAGGCTTACAGCTGACTTCTACAGGTGATGATTTAGAAACCAACCTGCCACGGTGACCTACATGCCTCCCCTTCCCACCCCCCTGAGATTGTAACATGACTACATTATCTTTATTCTTCCTGCCTTAGACCGGTTTTATTGAATGACTGACTTTCAAATTCAATGTAAAGAGCAAAGTTAATGAGTGTTCATAAGATCTGTGTACTTTGTACTCGTACCCAGTGAGATATGCTCCATAGAGGTTTATTGTGAAGCGCAGTGTTCATGCATCAGCTCTGTTTCCCATGTAGTTCTGTTGAGCCCAACCTGGATGGATCAGTTCCTATCCTTCCTCCCATCTTGCTATGACACTGATCTGATGTTGAACTTGTGGTAAATCTTAAGATTATTATAAGGAACCACGTCCTCCTTATTGGACACACCCAAATCAACCTGTTTAACCCCCCCCCCCCCTCCTCCTCCTTCCCTCTTTGCCCGTCTGGCAGAGTGAGTTTAGCCTGTATCCCCATATGGAGCTAAGCTTTATTTCACCCATATGTTGCACGCTCACCCTCTGATTAATAAAGCACGTGTAAGCTGGCTTGGTGTTTGACAGAGGCGTGCAGAATCATCCCAAATGCATGAGCCACAGAGTTTTTTTCTTTTTTCTTTTTTTTATGAATGTCTATTGCTTTTAACAATTCCCTGTTGTCTTATAATACATTTTTAGCAAGTGGTACAGGGTCGGAGGCAAGTGTACAGACAGATACATGTGCACATGTGCATAAACCTGCTCAAACCAGCACATACTGAGAGAGAGAGAGAGAATACTGGACTGTGAGACAATAACTGTTGCTGGGTTTTTGCAGGAGTAATCTATTTTAAGATCATAGAGTCTAATGTTGGAAACTCTGGCTGTTTTAACTGTCCATAGATGTGTGTTTCTGTGGAGACAAGAGAATCCAGCCAGAACAAAACCAGACAAAAATGTCATCATTATTTTTATATTCCTGTGCACAATACAAAGTTGTTCCACCACAAATATGATTAATATGATCTCCTATTTTCAGCATGTTGACAGAGTGATATAAAAAATGTGAAAAGATGCTATTTTTTCCCATTTTCAATTGTGTATTTTGTTTGAATTAATCTCTTTCCACCCACAGACGTCACGACCAGAGGCTTTCCCTCATCCTCACAGACTCGCTACAGAAGGCAACCGCCTCAGTACAAACCGACCTTGCTCGCAGGTTAGCGCCTCTGCAAGATGTTGTAACAGAATGTTCTTTCAACAATGTGAATGGAAGTGTATGAATTACATAAGGTGTGGTTTTTTCAACCCCTGAAGATAGGTCTTAAGAAAATATATCCCTATATATAGTAATATAGATACTTATATTATATTAATACTTAATTAGTCAGTTAGTATCTGTTTTCAGTATCTATCAGTATGCATCTAATTTAACTAAAAACCCAAGGCTTTTAGTTTTGGTACATGCTGGAAAGAGAAACCTCCCTCTGCCTATTGCTGTCAGTCATGATTCAGTTCCTCTGTGCAGCCAATTATCACATTTTCTCCTGAGATCTTTGATAAACACCAGCGTGACTATGCACATCTGTCTCCATGTATGTGGTATTGTGCTGTAATGCAGTTTTCCACACCATGAGACCGACTGATTCAAGCATGTCTAAAAGCAGCATGTCTCCCAGTTATGTACAGGCACGCAACTGTGTTTACTTCCTTTGCCTGTTGTGGCAGGTGCTTGTAACTATATTTAGCCCTATCTCTATGCATCCTAACCAAGTTGGCAAATCCTGCAGTAGCTCTTAACACGTGAGGTGAAATATCAAGATTCTCTACTGTATAGAGGGGAAAGCCTTTTTTCCTGGAACCCTGCTGATAAGTGATGAATTCATTATTTTGTCAATATCGTACATTGTTAAAGGGTAAGTCATGCAGTGTGTAGAAACAGTGCCATTTAAATAAAGCACTGAGACAAAGGGCTACTCCTTTAGTATATTTTATTTTTTTCCCAGCAGCCTGGCATAGGACAGAGGTCTAATTTTGCCCATCACTGCCAGGGATGAGCCTTGCAAGGTTGTGACACATGTAATCATGCTCTTAGAGCAAGTAGAATGGCAGGCAGAGAAAAGCAGGATACAGCTCTTCACCTCCCCCACAGAGCCTCCAGAGACAGACTCTGTCAAATCCGAGGCTCATGGGCTTTGTCCCCATTTCACTCTCACCGCGGTCAGTAATTCCAACCACCACCTGTGGGGGGTCCTGGTCACCTGAGCCTCCATAGACCAAACAGACATGGAAGACTTGTAGCTAGTTAGCTGAGAATACAAACCAAACCTGATGAGCTGCATGCAGATATAAACATATATAGAACTCCTGAGAGGTGTTAGCTACAAAAAGGATATAATTATATACAAAAAGATTAGAATACACATAGACTCCATATTTGTTTTTGTTTTTTTCTGAAATGTAAAGTAGTTTATTCCCTAAAGAACAAAATACTGTTAAAGGCTTCTGGCTGTTTTGTTCTTTTCTTTGTTTTTGTCTATATAAGGATTGATCTGTTCTGTATTGTTAATTCGTTCTTATCTCTGTCAGTGGGCCCAAAGGCTCTAGGGTAATGTCATTGAAGTAATCCTTTTGTCTTGCAGAAGTTTGGCCCTGGTGTAGGAACTTTGCCTCAGCTTGAGCCACCTGTGGTCCAGGTGGTGGTCAGCAATGCCAAAAATCAACACCAACAGTCGGAGAACATCCTGCCCCAGATTGCCAACAAGGGAGGCCACAACAACTATCAGACACACCCGGTGAGGCTCTTTAATTTAGAACTTTTAGTGTCCTGTAACAGCCTATATGAGATGTTTTTGTTTTGTAGTGTGAAACATTCAAGTCTACAACGAATAAGACGATAAGAGAAGATGAATGTATCTCAAATGTGGCTGTTATGACAAGCACATAATAAAGTTCACACTGTGCAGATTGCAATAAGTCTTGAATTTCTCTATGTTTGTCTATGTGTCAGGATGAAAGGCCAAAGCCCACCCAGCAGTTCACCATGCGGTTTGGCGCAACCATGGATAAAGTGTCTGTCTCCCGCAACAGCAAGATTTTCAGCAACAAACTGGAGAAGGAGAAAGCATACGAGGGACAAAGGCTACCCATGACTCCCACTGGTGTGTTATTCAACTGCATTGAACACATCAGCATTACAACGGCCTATGTTTTATTTCATATTTATTCTTTTTTATCAGTGATTCAACACAAACATGTAACTATTTATTTTTACTTTGCTGATGAATTGAAAATAGCATGCTGCCGCTGAATTTGATTGTTCACCATCCCCAGCTCTTGGCAGAGGTGCTAACAATATGAAAGTGATAAAAGTGACTCATGCTGTCCTCCTCCTCTTCCGCCCTGTTTGCAGAGGCGCTGAAGAACTTCCAAGATCGGCTGACGGAGTTTGAGCAGGAGGAAATCATGGACTATTCTGAAATCTGGTTCCTGGGTCTGGGCTCTCAGAAGATTGAGGGCTCCCAAAGTTCTCCGCAGAATTCCGGATATGATGACGAGCATGGGAGCTACGTCAGGGTAAGAGGGAGTAAGAGGGAGTAGGAGGGAAGGCTAAAGGACCAACCCAGTAGTGTTAAAGACATGTAGGGTTAATCCTCCTCTCAGTGCCTTCAACCAAAACACCGTGGAAAAACACAAGGATCAGTGTTGGGAGTAATGCGTAACAAAAGTAATGTATTACAGTAATAGATTACTTTTTGCTGCAACGCAGTAGTGTAAGCCATTAGTAATCAATTTTCAGTAATATTTTACTTGGTACATGTTCAGTAGTGCTTGCATTACAGCACACTTTTCACCCATAATTTAATTGCTCAAGTGAAAAACAAAAACAGCAAAACCTTAAGGAATCTAAGGTGGGGGTGGGGTTATTATTTGACTGTGGGGGGGTTCTACTGCGCATGTGCCATTTATGACTAGAGTCTGTATGTAACTCAAAAGTAATACAGGAGTCATGTAACGCATTACAGTTCTGAGACAGTAATATTGTAAGGCAAGGAATTACTTTTAAATCAGAGTAACAAGTAATCTGTAATGGATTACAGTTTGGAAGTAACTTGCACAACAATAACAAGGATGGGTTAAAAATGCAGAGGTTGAATTTTAGAATTTATAGACAGGGTTTTTTTTAAAGTGAATTTTACTTATTGTTGGAGAAGACATTTGCGATTGCTGTAGAAAATTTAATAGTTTCAGTTCACAGATCTTGTGTGAAACCAGTTTGCAAAGATGGAAAATGTTTGAGATTGATTATTCATTTTTATATCACTCCTAGGCTGTTATTATTAAATGCCATAAGAAAATAATTAGTGTTACTTATGTGAAGTGCTGCTGCAAAAAAGTGCTGCATTCACAAACTGGCATGTAATCATTAAACACACAATAATAGTATTAAATAAAGGTAATTTAGTGGCCAACATTAAAGTCTTGCATAATAAGAAGTACTTAACCCTCCATGCATGAATTATGAGAACCTTAATCAAGTTTTGTTTTTCCTGAGTGTTTTTCTTCCTCTTTTATTCCGATTGAAAACTTTTTTATGAATCTATTTTTCATGGAGTTGCAAAAATGTTCATTCAGCTGGACACCATGCACTTTATTCTTCAAGCAAAGAAACATTATTTACTGATATATTGTGAGAAAACTATGAAATAAAAACATTTTGAATGCTGTTTATCTGATGTTTTCTCACATTTTAACATACTCTAATACTAGTCATTACTCACTTCATGGAGATAAAATGCAAAAAAAAAAAAATTGTTGAAAAAAAAATTTGTAAATTACAGACTAATAACAAAAACAAGCAATTGATTAACACGCAAACATGTTACTCTAGATCAGGTTTATCAAGACCAGCAAAGCTACAGTAATGGTATGAATTGCAGTGTATGGGATGATGCATAAGTGTCCAATGGGAATATATAAGAGAGCATCCATGAATGCATAAGAGAACAGCTTTGAATACCTGTCAAATGTAGTGACCAGTATGAATGAAAGGATTAAAGTTTAGCACAAACTGCCAACAGCTGCTGAAGTCAACTTCAAGCAGAAAATGTGCCTCATGTTTAAGTTACATTTATAAATTCTTTTAACATAAAATGAAAAGGGGGGAGGACACGAATGTAGATTGCTTTGGTTATAATTTAGCATATTCTAGAGCCTATTAAGCCGATTAAGCTGTCTAAACCAAACTAAGCATGAACAGATGCCTTCCTTTGACCTTATCCTGCCAGTTCCATTCTCTTTAACTGACTTGATTGCTGACTACATTGTTTGGTACACTGTACTAAGGTCACCCATGCCTTAGTGTAGTTTACTGTCTTGTTAAGATCAACCAGTGCAGGCAGGCACGGGTGTCTTGTGTCATTTTATAATGAATGAGCTGTTAAACGCTGAGTAGCTGACCATTGTTTAGACTTTTATATGTTTATAAAGGCTCATCTCACTGTCACAGCTTTGATTGACAGTTACAGCAAAGCCATCGTGCATTTAATGGTGTAACTGCAGTTTGATAAACAGAGGGGTACAATTAAGCATCAAAGACTTATTCCGTTAATAGCATGCAGTGGGAGCTAATTAAGTAAATTAACCAAAGGAATGTTATTACTGCTAATTCTAGTAAAATGGAGTGGTACGTGTTAAAACTCTGTGTGGGTGTGAGTGTTTATGTCTTAAAGGCAGTGTAAACTATTCTAATATATTCTGCTTTTTGCCAGATTCAGTAAATACCTCCCTGCAGCCTGGTAATTGTCTATTCTGTGTGTGGACAAGAAAAATCTCATATAAAACCAAAGAGGCTCAAACTGGGAATATACTCCCATGATTTAGGGATGATTGCTGAAGTAGAGTTTTTTTGTTTTTTTTTACTGTTAAGATAAAACATCAACAGTGTTCATCTTATTCCGCGTTTAGTTGAAACATAAAAATGTCATAAAGCTGTAGTAGTTTTGATATGTTTGCATTTGAGCTCTACGCTGATGGACGTTTTTATTTCCACACAATCATGCATGTCAGTGAATTCTCCTCAGATGCTCACAAGTAATATGATCTTTGTTTTTTGTTTTTTTTTTTTGTACAGGTGCTACATGACCACATTGCCTACAGGTTTGAAGTGCTGGAAGTCATTGGAAAAGGCTCTTTCGGGCAGGTTTTAAAATGTCTGGACCACAAGAACAATGAGCTTGTAGCCATTAAGATGATTCGCAACAAGAAAAGGTACGTTTATGTTTGAATTACCTTACTCAACCTCTTTTTTTCCTAACTAAAAAAACACAATCGTTAATTTAAACGGTCCTACTTTACACAGTTAAAGTTCACCATACTTTAGATACTAAATAGAATGAGTTATTTGTCACATTCAAAGAGTCAACTCTTGCCCCTCATTTGAGACAAGATATCCTCTTACATTTAGGCGTCTGCCAAATCGTTGAGATCCTGATTTAGAATGATAAAAGTCGGGAAGCCATGGTGTTACATTACCTGTCCTTCCTTACTGTGTATCACAGTGGTTGAGACTGCCCCAGACTTGCTGGTTAAATGTAGGGGACACTGGGCCTTACCGCTACTTGAATAATGTAGAAAACAAAATGGGTGCAAACTCACCACCTCGTAGCCACAACACCAAAGATCTGATTTCTTCTGGTGAACTGTATGTGATAGAGTGTATATATAGACAGAGACGGAGCTATACTTTGTGTAAATAGAAAATAACTTTGCGGAAAATAGCATTGCGTATACATGTCAGTCAACACCTGTTAGTTTGCAAGGAAAGCAGAAGTTAAATCTAAACACACAGATGCACTATTTAGACCTAGGTATCAAACTGATCCACCTGTATTTAATGACTGCAGGTTTCATCATCAAGCTCTGGTTGAACTGAAGATCCTGGATGTGATCAAGAGAAAAGATAAAGACAACCTCCACAACGTCATCCACATGAAGGAGTACTTTTACTTCAGAAATCACCTTTGCATCTCCTTTGAGCTCCTCGGGTAAGTACCAAGGTTATTATCGTTAATGAAAACTAACGAAATGACGAAAACTAGAGTTGAAAAAACATTTTTGTTAACTGAAATAAATAAAAACTATAATTAAAAGAAAAAACTACAACTAACTAAAACTGTACAGGGTGGGGAAGCAAAATTTACAATGAACATTTAGTTGTTTTTTCTCAGCAGGCACTACGTCAATTGTTTTGAAACCAAACATATATTGATGTCATAATCATACCTAACACTATTATCCATACCTTTTCAGAAACTTTTGCCCATATGAGTAATCAGGAAAGCAAACGTCAAAGAGTGTGTGATTTGCTGAATGCGCTCGTCACACCAAAGGAGATTTCAAAAATAGTTGGAGTGTCCATAAAGACTGTTTATAATGGAAAGAAGAGAATGACTATGAGCAAAACTATTATGAGAAAGTCTGGAAGTGGAGGAAGCAACAAAAAAACGTACCAAAGCTTTTACTAAAGCTCTCAAATCCAAAATCCTAAAGGATCCAACCAAATCCATGAGAAAAATGGCAATTGAACTTGAGGTAGACAACAAGACCGTTAGAAATGCAGTAAAATATGATTTGAAGTTAAAATCTTGCACAAGAACACCAAAACATTTATTGACAACAGCAACAAATCCAACTTTAGCAATTTTTGGGAATCATGTTTATGGCCGCCTTCTAGCCCAGATCTAAACCCTCTGGATTATGCTGTTTGGGGCGTTTTAGAACATGCTACCAATAGAACATCACACAGCAATGTCGACTTTCTTAAAGATACTATTAGAGAAGAATGGGAGAAGTTGTCACCCGAATATTTGAGGAACACTTGCGCAAGTTTCAGGAAGCGTGTGAAGGCAGTTATTGAGAAAGAAGGAGGACACATAGAATAAAAACATTTTCTATTCTGTCAATTTTCTTGTGGCAAATAAATTCTCATGACTTTCAATAAACTAATTGGTCATACACTGTCTTTCAATCCCTGCCTCAAAATATTGTAAATTTTGCTTCCCCACCCTGTATTGTGTGCTTACAAAACTAAAACGTATAAAAATTATGGATAAAATTCCCTTCGTTTTCATCTTGTCGGAATGATAGGAAATTGATTTATTTCACTCGAGCAATTTTAGCTGGCGGCACTTCACGGTCCATCACTTGTCATCACTTGTGGTTTAGAGTTGCTTCTCATCTCCACTCTACCTGGCAACATGGAGACTAAAGTTTGGAAAAAGCAGCAGAGTCCTGTATGGGATTTACTTAAATACAACAGCGAGGAAGATAAAAGATATGAAAAAACAAAAACTAAACTCAAACTAATCATTTAGACAAAACAAAAACTAGTAAAAACTAGCAAACCTGCACTAAAAACTAAATAAAACTAACTGACTTGGAGAAAAAAAAACGTCAAAACTAAATAAAACTAAACTATAATGAAAAATCCAAAAACTATTATAACCTTACGTGTACGCACTCAAACATTCCGCTCACAAGTAACAAAAAAACTCACCTGGATACTCACACTCACAAATATTTGCAAAAGCATCCAAAACAATACAAGAGACTTTAAAGAAAATACTGAATAATTGATCTGTTTGTCAAAGGTATTCAAGGTTAGTCACCTTTCACCAAGTCAAAAGCAACACTCTATAGTTTCTTCTCACTTTTGTCTCGTCGTTACTTCTATCACTACATGTTACAATCAATCAGGGGTAAGTGACTACCTGTGTACCTTAATCCATCTGGGTTTCATCATGAATTGCCAATGATATCTATTTGAGTATAGATAGTTTTGTGTGTCACCCTGGCTGAATGACCTTTAGAGGACACCTTGGACCGCTACCTTGTCTTACATTACAGTCACCGAATCCTTTAGTTAAGGCCTTGATTAGGGCCCTATCTCTTTCCCCTTCTTGCTTCATGGTGTGAAGGCTCTGGTTACACAGTCTAAAGAAGTTAGTGCTTATCACAAGTAGCAAGAAATAGCAGGGCAAAATTGTCTGTGTCTGTCTTCCTCTGAAGGTAAGCACAATAATAGACTATTTTCTAAGTATGAGATGAGCAGCGGATGTTTTATTATCGGAAATATGAAGAGCAGTCTATGTTAAGATGCTTCTTTTTTGAACGTTTATTTGAGGAACATGGCTCATCTTTATTTATTTTATTTTTTTTGGTGTCTTTATTGAGCGGCCCCTGTTACATATAGTCGCGGAAAAAATTATTAGACCATCAAAACTCATCAAAAACAATGGTTATGCAATCTAGTACTAACTCCTGTGTGTGTCATGTGACTAAAACAGGCAGAAAAGAAAACATGGAATGTCTAAAAGCACTGTTTTTGGCAGTACAATGTTATAGCTACTGATGTAAGAACTGAAGTGATTTTGGTTGTTATCAAGAAAACCATGGAAAATGGATAGATATCAGCTCTGAAATTAAACTCTTATGCGCTATTTTTGTTGTTATTATTATATTTGTCCAAACAAATATACAGGCATTAAAATGAACAAGAAACTGAAGAAAACAAGGGGTGGTCTTATAATTTTTTCCGTGCCTGTATTTGATTTCTAAGTCCAGAATAAAAACAAAAAAATAAAGAAGTTGAGGTTTTTTTGTTTTTTTTGCCATCTTCCTATTTTTCATTGCTTTACAAACTTACTATGCATTGTGTTTTCCATCTCTCAACAGGGTGAACCTGTATGAACTCATCAAAAAAAACAACTTCCAGGGCTTCAGTCTCGCTCTGATCCGTCGCTTCGCCCATGCTCTCCTCAGATGCCTGCAGATGCTGCACAGAGAGAAGATCATTCACTGCGATCTCAAACCGGTACTAACATCCATAGCATCTGAGTCTATTTTTGATATTATCTACCTAAAAATAGTCAAATCTACAAAATATGATGTAGAATGGAGCTCAGAACTGAATCGCTGAGGAGGTCTGTGATGGTGTGGAGCTCCATCTTGTGGGATATTTTAAAACTGCACCCATGCACCCTGGTGATTTTTAATTTTTTTTCTGAACAGGAGAACATCCTTTTGTCCCAGAGGGGGCCGGGGAACATCAAGGTGGTTGATTTTGGATCAAGCTGTTATGAACAACAAAGAGGTGGGATCATAACTTCATCTATCATATGTGTCACAAAACTATGAATAAGCTTGGTCCAGTACATATCAAACATCCCATCATCTCATCCTTTAGTGTACACCTACATCCAGAGCCGCTTCTACCGCTCTCCTGAGGTCATCCTGGGACACCCCTACAGCATGGCCATTGACATGTGGAGTCTGGGCTGCATCCTAGCTGAACTCTACACAGGATATCCTCTCTTCCCAGGAGAGAGCGAAGTGGAACAGATAGCCTGCATAATGGAGGTAGGACTAGATGTTCGACAGGCTCAGTCTGCCTGTATTGAAATCAGGTCTAAAAATGCACTTTTTCTCGTTGGCTTTTAATCAATGAATGAGATGTTTCTTTTTATATATATATATATATATATATATATATATATATTCCTATGCTGTTTTTATCAGATTTTAATTTGTCTTTGTTTTTAAGATGGTTGTATTTTGTTGTCCTTAGCCCACTTTGCATTTACTTATTTATTTCCTTGTTTTATGATTCATGTGCGTCACTTTGGCCAGCTGTAAAATTTGTACAGTGCTTTATAAATAAAGTTGGTATGGTAGGATTGGGAATCATTTGTGTGTGAATGTAAAATTGCCTGTCTGCATTTGAGTTGGGAAGTTGTTTCGATTCATTAAATCATCCTGATATTGTCACCAACAGGTTCTTGGAATGCCTCCAAATGATTTTGTTCAGTCAGCATCAAGAAGGAGATTATTCTTTGGTGAGTTTCTTTTTTTCTTTTCTTTTTTTTTTTTTTAAACCTTCTCGTTATTGTTTTTTTTTTTTTTCACATATAAAAACAAAGAATATCATTCCGTTTGATCCCAAAGTCAAACAAATAAACAAACAACATGCAGAACAAATCCCCCTCCCCTAGCACACATCCCCTCCAGATTACAAGAAAGACAAAATAAACAGTAAATAAATACAAAATAGAAGTACAAAATTCCCACTGTAAATGTTACCAAAAAAATCAATAAATATTAATAATAGTAGTAATGATAAATCAAAACTGCTAAGGCACACCAATACTATATAATACAATACGAATAGAATAGAATAGAATAGAATAGAATAGAATAGAATAGAATAGAATAGAATAGAATAGAAATGGGGGGTTGTTCAGTCAGTGGGGCTTTCTCAGTTCAGCTCTTACTGTTTCTCTTATTTTGATTGTGAATTGAAGGATGTGAGAAATTGAGAAGTCATTGCTGTATTTTCAATTCTTTTCAGACTCAAAGGGGAACCCCAGGAACATCACTAACAGCAAAGGAAAGAAGCGGAGACCCAGCTCCAAAGAGCTGTCACTTGCACTGAAAACAAACGATGCTTTGTTCTTAGACTTCATCCAACGCTGCCTCACGTATGTTCACTCTGTCTTATTGAGTACATCCTTGCATTTGTACATGATGATAGTTTATTTTGTACTGAGTGTGTGACTGGTCCTTTAGGCTACGTTCAGACTATAGGTAAATGTGGCCCAAATCCGATTTTTTTTTGCCCTGTACCCGACCTGTTAAAAACAGTTTGAACAGCACAAATCTGATTTTTTCAAATCCAACCCAGGCCACTTTCATATGTGGTCCTAAATCCAATATCCTCCTGAGACCCAGCAATGCATTTTTGTCCTCTGTCGGGGACAAAAGTTCGACAGTTTTACTTAAAAAATCCTGTCCATTGCAAAGGACATTCCATTTTAAAAAAAACAAAAAAAACAAATAAGAATAATTTTTAAAATGTATCTGAAAAAACTGTTGCATTATGCAGTTTCCAATTAAGACGATTGTTTAATGTAAAAAAAATTTCACTTTCCTGGGTCTCAGGAGGATATGTATCCGATATTTCGCAGTGCGACTTCAGTTTGAATGACCAGGTCACATTTATCTGACCTATACGTCACTGAAATGCGACAAACGTCACAATTTTGCATTCCAGGAGGAGGAGCGCTGGGAAAAACATATTTACTTTTGTAAACACAGTTCGTGCCTGCGTGGTCATGTATTACATCAGGACCTCTTTTGCGCATGCGGGTCACTTCAGGGTCATATTCAGTTCATACTCAAAACTGATAGAAGTCGCATTTAATATGTAATATTAACGAGCACACATAAAATCAGGTTTCACAAAGAAATCCAAATTGTGCATTAAGACCTGCTGTCTGAACGTAACCTTAGTCCGTATCAATATCCAGAAAGATCCAATAGTTTATGGATGTGTCACACTTTCAGAATATAAGAAAATCTGCTCCGTCACAGATCCTTCATGTTATCATCTAGATGTGATGCCTGTAAAATGTCCAGCAGAACACTGAATTCAGATTTTCTCTGGTCTGTAATACTGGGTTGACAGGCCTTTCCCTATAAAGGGTTATAGGGTGCGACACAGATCCCTGCATTGCACAGTGTATAATTTATTTGTTAGACTACAAGGGCCTGTAACTCTAAGTGAACAAAGGAGTCTCTAGACTATGGGTAAAGATACACTAGTATAGCATTCAGTTTTCTTCATCTGTTACATGTCCATTGTTTTTACAGATCAGATAGAGGGTATCTGTTCTATAGGATATTGTCCAAATATGTAGAAAAATAAGATACTTTTCGGTTAAGTTATCTGAAACTATCCCTTAAAAACCAGAGCCATATCTCACAGTATACCTGTGTAATTCTTTACCTTTGTGTAAAAGGTAAACCTGTTTTTATTGCTCAATTGACACCTTATTTTCCTGTGGATTTCTTATTTTTAGTTGGGATCCGACAAAGCGGATGACTCCAGATGAAGGTTTACAACACGACTGGATCCTCGAAGGAAATTTCAACAGAGTCCGTCCAAAAACCAAGCCAACGGTGAAGAAGGTCTCAGACAGTTCAACCAACACAGAAAACAGCAACGAGCACCATCACCGTAAACAAGTTCACAATAAGCCTGGTAAGCAACACAGCGCAGTTCATATGTTGGTTATAAATTTGGGACCAATGCTGCCTTCACTTGCTGTTGGGAAGATGATCCTTTCCACTTGTGAATTTGAAATAAGAGTACATTGTGTTCTAGTGTTTTTTGTTGTCGTGAAATGAGAAATGGCTGACACACTATTTATGGTGACCTGCTACATTTTGGACGTGTTAATTCATCTGCTACGGCATTTTTTAATTTTATTTTTTTGCAACTTGTGTATACTAAAAATGTGCAAAATCGTCAGCTAACAGCAGCAGAACATTAAAAGCATTTTTTGTCATTTGCGTTCTACATGTTAGGGTTAGAGGATAACCAGATTGTGACACCACGTTGACACAAGAGCCCACATCAAACACATCAGTTACGCAGGACGTAACCCTGCTCCCGTGCAAAATGCCCCAAAAAATAGGAGTCCCACGATGAATCCCTTGTTGCTCTCTGCCATGTTGAAAAGTTCAAAGGCAGCTCATGTATCAAAATTTTTTCCTAGTTCTCCAGTGGAAAATACGACATGAGGGGGCGTTCTTGTCCAATTTTTCAGTTTGTAACTTATATTTACTATAACTCCCATGGTGCGTGAAGGCAGGATTAGTACCTGTTAAACGATACCTTCTGTCAGTCAAAACCAATGTTCTGCAAGTTACTTCCTAACTGTAATTCATTACAGATTACTTGTTACTGTTATTTAAAAGTAATTCCTTACCTTACAATATTAGAATTGTAATGCGTTACATGACTCCTGTGTTACTTTTGAGTTACATAGAGACTCTCGTCATAAATGGTGACTAACTAATAATAATAAGTCTGCAGTTGATAAAGAATTCTAACTAGTCATAGAAACGCTAGCTTACCTCGTCATTGCTGATCACAGGAATCATGCTAATGCTAACTAGCTTCTGTAAAGCAGGGTTAGGGTTAGTAATGAGCATACGTCCATGTGGACAGTGGACTGTCTTCCACTGTCTTCACCCATTGGCTGAACACCAACAGGAAATAGAACTTTACTGATGCATTTTTGATTCCTTAAGGTCTCACAGTCCTGCTGTTTTTTGTTTGTTTGTTTGTTTGTTTTTTTGGAGGGGGTCATTTGAGTAATTCAATTAAGGGTAAAAAGTGTGTTGTAACGCAAGTGCTACTGAACATGTACCGAGTAAAATATTACTGAAAGTTGATTAGTAATGCCTTACACTACTGCGTAACAGCAAAAAGTAATCTGTTACTGTAATGCATTACTTTTGTAGCATGTTACTCCCAACACTGTTTAAGACCAATCTGTATCAGTAATGACACCTACTTCTTCTGACATTTAATACCCTTTGTTTTCATGGTACAGCAGAAAAGGTCACCTCAGAAAGCCATGCTAATGACAAGCTGAAGAGAGACACTTCATCATCAGGAGCAAAGATGGAGCCCGCTGAGCGTTTGCGGCCCATCGGAGCCTCAGCGGAAGAGGAAGTGTGTGAGAATCAGCAAGAAGAAGGTGGAGAGAGGCCTGTTCACATCATCATCAAGCCTCAAGAAGAAGTGGGCACAGAGAGAAAAGATAGTGAGGAACCGTCTCAGTGTTTACCCCCTATCATGTAACAGTCTACATCCTGCTGCATTCATGGAGACAATCAGACATCCCACCTCCCACCTAAGATCATCCAGATGCTGAAGTGGATTTAAAATGATGCCTGAGAGAAAGGTGCAGTTTTGGGCTTTATTAACACCAAACATCACATTCGCCAATGTGTTAAAATGACGCCAGGACTTAAGGGCACAAACAGTAAGCACAAATATCAACAAACACACTGTATTAGGTGTTTTTAAAGACAGTTGGGCACAGAAAAACAGTCGCGTTTTACTTTATTTATTAGCTTCTATCAAATATTTTATGTTGAAGACTTACCCGCATAAAATCACAAGAAATAAAAGCCAGAGAAATGTCTTCAATGGAGGTTTTTTTTTACTACCAGGAGGAAACTAACTACTTCCTACATGGTGAACTTTTTTTAGTTATTAAATACTGAGGAAGATTTATAGGGAGGAGGTGGGAAATATCAGTCATCAGCAAAGAAATAGACCCTCTAGTGACTGCTTTAGCTATTACCTTCTGTGGTACTTTATGATATATGACATTGAATCAAGCTGTTCTTGTTTTACAGTCTAGATGCAGTTGTAGTCCACATTCAAACACACTGCAGTTGAAATATCAGGCTGTCTAATGGTTGGAAATCTAAAATATAGTGCATCATTTACTTTTTGCTCTCTGCTGTATTATTTGTTGAACCCAGTCTTTGCTGTGCATTGAAATCTTTTATAAATTTTCAAACTTTCACCATCATGTTAAACTAAGTAGCTGAGCTTAGAAAGTGCATGGATAGAAATGTTTTTGGTTTTTACTTTTTTTTTTTGTCATTTTAGCCTCATCATAAATTCACAATGTTTAACTATTGTGTGCAATAAAGGCTGAGCCAAATTTTTTTTTTTTTAATGTCAAACACATAAATGTTGTGTACCTTTAATGTAGAATGCAGTTGATTGTAGATTATTTCCCATATTATGGAGTATATTTGATCATATGTTTCATATTTGTTTAAAATTTTCTGTTCAACTCTAATTAAATATGTATTTGTAACAGAATCCATTGTATATATATATCAGCTGTAATTTCCTATGTATGTGTAACACAGAAGATATTTTACAAAATATTACAGACAGTTGTTGAGGAGTTTAGACAAGGTTTTACTTGTTGTGTTGTTACTGTACGAAAACATTTTGTAAGCCTGTGTTATCCAGAATATTTTTTATATT
Organism: Sphaeramia orbicularis; assembly: GCF_902148855.1. Taxonomy (NCBI): domain Eukaryota; kingdom Metazoa; phylum Chordata; class Actinopteri; order Kurtiformes; family Apogonidae; genus Sphaeramia; species Sphaeramia orbicularis. The sequence continues at coordinate 15,475,652 of NC_043962.1, forward strand.
AGAAAAAGAGGACAATCCTAATATCGATAGTCTGTGCCTTGCAGTATTAGAAATCTTGCACTTTATTATTGTGTGTGAACCCTGGTGTAGAAACCTTTGGATTTGATTTTCTTGTCAAACGAAAATGAGTTGTGCAATATCATATTAGACTGCACTGCCAGGTTCTCTTTCATTTAGACAAAATTCTGTTTCATCTAATGTTACAGAGCTTTAAGACACAATTCATCTTTTTACAACTGAAGTATGTTTTTAGTCGCCAACGCAGACCCAACTTTGTTAAATATAGACTTGTGCCCTCACCACCTATTAGCTAAGTAACCAGACATCCTGAGAGGATTGATTGTAGCTAAAAAAAAAAAAAAAAAAAAAGGAATTTTATTATGTCTTTTATGAAATAAAAATTTGTTTCAACAAAAAAGTGTTTTTGAGTTGATCTGTTTTATCCTCATAGTGATGTGTTCGTTTATTGAGACACCAATTAAGCTAAGATTAAATTAAACACACACAATTATACTGAGTATATTTCTATACATATTTGATATTCTGCTGTGAGATCATATGCAACATATATAAATTTCCACTTGATTTTATGTATAGAGTTTGTGTACAGTGGTATATGTCACAGTGGAGCTGTGACCAGAGATTCATGAGCCAGTGCTGCCACCTTCTGCTGTGTACAAGAATAGTATAGAAGTAAGAAAAAAAAAAAGACAGGGTTACACATCCATCCCACTCATTCATAGGCATTATATATACAGTAAATACATTTTAATTCATGTTTCTAACCAAATTAAAAGCTTAGCCAATACACAATTTCTTGATTTATTACAGATCCTGAAAATATCTTTGCTTAATCTGGTGGTACTGTTGAATAATTACTTTTGAATTAGTCAGATATTATGTTATAAAATCAGACACTTCTTGGTTGTGTTTGTTAACCCTTATCTGTTCTAATATTAGTCACAAAAACATGAAAAATATTATATGTTAATATTATATTCTTTTTTCATTTGTCTATTTTTTCCCCCAATATTTGACCTAATTACTGATATCAAATTCCAGTATTTTTTTTTTTTTTTATTGTAAGAATGCCAGGTTTTTATCATGATGCCACCATGTTTTAGGTGAAAACACTAATATGGATTATTTTCAGTATACTACATACAAATTGTTAGAGCTGCAACTGATTAATCGACTAGGTGCTTGAAGTCAATGCAAAAAGTCCCTATTCGATTAATCGACTCGAATTGATTGAAGGGAGATATTCTATTGCAGTTTTCCTGAACTGAAGCTTTTTTGTGCGCCACAATAAGCGTCTGTGTGAAACACAACAGTGGAACCGATGTTTAACAGCAGAGAAATGAAGGAAACAAAGCTTTGATTCAAGAGAATTGTGGTTGAATGATTTTTTTGGGATCACTTTGAGTCGATTAATCGGTTGCAGCTCTACAAATTGTTTTTTGTGTTGAAATATTACAGCCTGTTTATATGTCAGTGATTAGCAGGAACATTTTTTACGCATTGTAATTTTTGGAGCAGTGTCAAATACACTCAAACCTGTGCTTTCTATTTACATATTGACTTGAATGGGTTTGAATTGGACTTGTTTGTTTATACTTGTTTGTACACAGTATTTTAGACTACAGTAAATTCTCTATTATGCAATGACACAGCCTAAATTAACGAAAACAAATAATAAAATCGCGTAAATTGCTTAAACCCATGTATATTTCTCCTCTCCAGTGCGTTATTCTACCGCTTTCCTACTACTCCGTTGTCAAATAATTTTGGCCCAGACGGTTTGCCGTAGTCTGAAAGATGGCGGCCGTAGTGTTGGTTAGCCGTCCTGCGAGTGTCCTTCCAAAAATATCAAGTGAGTACCATAAATAAGTGGGCATTGAAGAAGAATATGAACATCTTAGAGTGTAACATGTTGATTGCAGATCTTTACATATATGTTGTCTCAACTCAAGCTTATATTTTGACCCCTCACTCTGCTACGGTGACCTTGCTAACAGCTTCAGCTAGTTGCCTGCTAGCACACGGCTTAGCTAGCACTTCATTTTGCACTCCTAAAATATCCCTAATTTCTTCCCCGGAGCACTGTGTAAATCTATACATTACCGAATATAATTATTTCTAATGACCCGTAGGGATATGCACCAATAGCGAATAGCGCTATGTTATTACTGTAATTCAATACGTTTTGTGTTTATGGAGCTATATTCACTTAAATTAACGTATTGACTGGAAGTATTACTTGCATGCTTTGCCTTACATTATGTGTGATTGATAATTATGTTTACGCCGTGGTACAGTCGCAGAAGCATGCAGTATTTGTCTATAAGCAGTGTGACGCAGTCTTACATGCGAAAGACGTGTTTTTGATCTACATCTGCTTAGTTTTGCATCAATTAATGTATCTTATTGATAGTTAACAGACTGACTTGTGAAGGATTGGAAACATTTCGTGTAGCCCTCACTGTAAGAATCTTATTTATTGTAAAGGGAGTAGATGTACAGCACTGTTTATAGGTCTTTGGTCACATTCAGCTTTTTGGTTTTACATATTTACTGTACATATTTGTTTCTCATTCTCTTTTCTTCAGATAAATCAAAATACAGAAAAAAATATATATACATAGCCTTAAAAGACATACAAAAACTGAGCTACATAGGTTGTAAAGGTTTAAGTCACTATGTAGTGTGACTTGAGAAGAAACAGCAAAAACAACTAGAGGAATGTGACATTTGTTGAATGAAACCTGCTGTAAAACGGAAAATGAATGCAATTAATGTATTGTCTGAACAAAAGGGTTAAAGACGTGTTAAGTGCAAAGGGAGGTCATAGAAAATACTGCTGCTTTAGTTTATAGAGGCTATTATTTCAGTGAAACTTTTGTTATTACTCCTGTACCTACGTCCCATATATCCAGATTGGATCTTAATACAGAGACTGAGAAATGCATGCAGGGTTATTATAACTTTACTAAACTAACCAATCTGATGGTGACCAAGGACTTTTGCACTGTACTGTATGTGGGTGCTGTTGGATTAAAAGTAAATGTATTATCCCTTTAGCTAATACATTAGAGACCTTCTAGTCCAGTATGAACCATCCAGACCACTCAGGTCATCTGGTACAGGTCTGCTCTGTGTTCCCAAAGTCAGAACTAAACATGGAGAATCAGCGTTCAGTTTCTATGCTCCGTATATCTGGAACAAACTACCAGAAAATATCAGGTCTGCTGAGAGTCTGAGTTCTTTTAAGTCCAGGTTAAAGACTCACCTGTTCACTGCTGCCTTTGACTAAAAGGCTTTTGACTTTTTACATTTTATATTCTCTTTGAAACTCTGCACTGCAACTTTTACTTTAATATGTGTGTGTTTTTATTTTTATTTTATTTTATTTTATTTTATTTTGATTTTATGTGTTGTTTTCTTACTCGCTGTTTTTAATCACCTTTTATATGTTTCTTTTATAATGTTTTAAATGTGTTTCTTTTTGTTTCTTTTATTTCAATGTCCTGTGTGAAGCACCTTGAATTGCCTTGTTGCTGAAATGTGCTATACAAATAAACTTGCCTTGCCTTGCCTTGAGCTCAGAAACACCTTAGTAGTGTTCTGATAATAACTGACCATCGTAACCAGGTTATTATTGATTACAGTAGGATTTGTTGTTGTCTGTTGTTATTGGAATCGAAAAACGTTTGTTCCTAACATTGCGTGTTTGTTGTGTTTTTACCAGGCAGCTGTTCCCCTGCTGTACTGTCAGCTGCCACTGTCACCACAGTTCAGCAGAGGAAGCTGCACCATGCTGTCGTCCCAAAGGGGAAAGGAGGGCGCTCCTCGTCTAGTGGGATAGCTGCCACGGTGTTTGGCGCCACGGGTTTTGTGGGCCGATATGTGGTCAACAGGCTGGGTGAGTTAATAAATAAACATTAAGTATGGTTGCTCTATGTACACCAGTGTTTTTATGTTGTTAAGTGAGGGATCTATTTTTATCAATACATGCATCAAATACTGCAGTGTGAGTTAGTCCAAAGTTTGCCATGGTAAACGTTAATACTCTTATTAATTATTCCTGTCAGTTTACCAGCATGGCTTGAAAGATGACACCAAGAGGTGATGATATGTGTTTATTTTCTGATAATTTACAGGTCGGATCGGTTCTCAGATTATTGTCCCTCACCGCTGTGATCAGTATGATGTCATGTACTTGAGGCCCATGGGTGATCTGGGACAAATTATATTCATGGTAAGATATCTAGAAATGACCAGGCACATCTGTATTACCAAGAAGATGTATCCTTAGTTATCTGCATGTGTAAGATTATACATTGCACAATATGCTGATGTCTGTTTTCTTTCTGATCGCTGTCATAGGAGTGGGATCCAAGAAACAAAGACTCCATTAAACGGGCTTTGGAGCACTCTAATGTTGTCATCAATCTGGTGGGCAGAGAGTGGGAGACAAGGTATACTTGTTTGTTAACAAATGTTCATCACGTCTAATTTAAAGGTGCACAAAAATATTTATCTTTTCTCCTTTTCATTAAAAGGAACTACCCCTTTGAGGATACCTTTGTGACCATCCCCCAGCAGATCGCCAAGGCCACAAGAGAGGCTGGGATCACAAAGTTGGTGCACATGTCTCACCTCAACGCTGATATTCGCAGTCAGTCCAAGTACCTAAGGAACAAGGTAGAGTGCTGTTTTCTCACACTTCAGCTCTGTTCCACCTATTCATGATGCTTCATGTGCATACATGTTGTAAACTGTTTTGAACATTTTAACAAAGCTCAGGGTAATCAGCGCAAATATTGTTAATTATTATGTACAATTTTCTTGTGCCACAGGCTGTGGGCGAAACAGCTGTGAGGGATGAGTTTCCTGATGCCATAATCATGAAACCTGCTGAGATCTTTGGGAGGGAAGACAAGTTCTTGAACTATTACGCAAGTAAGACAATAGTTTTTGTGTGTAAAAGAGAACTGTGTTGATATGTGATATGTAAAATATAACCTCATGTTTGTGGATTTCTTTGCTCAGGCTTTAAAATGAATCCAGAGAAATATCAACTTTAGGTTTACACTAGGAGAAAAAAGGCGGTTTTTTGGTGCATTTTCTGATGTGTGTTCACTATGCATGAGTAATGTGACTTAAATTGTGTTTCAGATATGCGCTGGTTTGGCAATGCTATTCCACTCATGGGTATGGGGAAAAACACAGTGAAGCAACCTGTTTATGTAAGTATTTTTGACATTAAGGAAATATTCTACAGCCTAAAGCAGCTGTTTGTGTAAACCATAGATGTAGTATTTAAACAGCTTTGTAGTCGTGTAATTGTCAGGGTTTTTTGTGACTCAAAATAGGATGGCATTGATACCATTCTGATTATGTGTACTGTGTCTTCAACTGGCTTAAGATGTAGACCAACATATTTAAGAATTCTAATAATTATATGATTGAAGAACCTAACAGGTAACACATTAAAGGGGTTATACATAGTACGGATACTCCAAACTACTAACAATAGGGGGAAGTCAACCAAAACCACCAAACCATGACTTAATACTATAACTCACAGACTATATCACTTTCTGAATAAAACCCTAACCGTCTGAAATTTCTCAAAGTATATGACAGATTATCACAGTATTTAAAAAAAAAAAAAAAAATGCAGATCCTGGCCGATAATTAAAAATGGCTCTCTTTAGTTTTTGATTCTCAAGGCCTTAACATAAGTCTGAGCATTACATTTGATCTGGAGCAAAATCAGTGTGTGTGAGTACATGTTTGGGGCAGTTTTTATGTGTTACCTTAAAACTATTTTATATCCTATGACAATGACCATTTTGGTTTCTGCTGAGAGCCTCAAACCACCAAATGTGAGCGTTTGCAATCTATTAGTTGTAGTAGTAGTAGTAGTAGTAGTAGTAGTAGTTGTAGTTGTTGCAGCTGTGACGTTATTGCATATTCAGGGGCATCAACTTAAAAAACAAACAAATATATAGTGGAATGACCAGGAAAGTTATTTAAAACGGGGCAGTTTATATATTTTTTTAAATACATAGGAAGTACATCTGTCATCCTTCTCTTGATCTGCAACCAGTTTTTGATTAATTAGATGGTAAAACAACAATCTCATAAATTTCCACATTTACGTTATTGTTAAAAGTAAACATTGTTTAATCTAAGGGACTGCCAAAATAAAAAGTTGACAGGGTCCCAGTATCTTTCAGCTCATCGACATAAACCTCACTTAACTGTCTTCTTCCTCAGGTGGTGGATGTGGCCAAGGCCATTATTAATGCTATCAGAGATCCTGATGCTAATGGGAAGACGTATGCTCTAGTTGGGTAGGTGACACACACCCAGCGACTCATACATCATAAGTTTGTAAAGATATGATGGCTTTTGTTTCGGATCCTGGCTTTGTAATAATGTAAGCTTTTTGTTCTGTTTTTCCACTTATCTAGTCCCAATCGTTACCTCCTTCATGACCTGGTGGAGTATATCTACGGTGTGGCACACAGACCTTTTGTGGCCTATCCAATGCCACGTGTACTCTATCAGTAAGTCTGTCATCACATTAGTTTGTCTGGTGGTTTTAACAACCTACGAGGCTATAGACATATGATTAGACAACCACATCCAGGACACATGAATGTTTTATGTTTGTAGGACTTGTGTTGGGTTTTGAAGTGGAGCACGACAGAAAAAGTATATGGGAATGACAAATGACCTTGGGCTGGAATCAAACCCAGACATGACCTCACAGTTGTCCTGAAAACACAAGGGTCTAATTATCATACGCAAAATATTTTAAAGCAACGCAGTAATTTGATGCAAAACAAAGTAAATAAATTTGCTTATGCCTTGTTTATGCGATATTAGACTTTTCACAGTGATCAGTTTTTAGCCAACTTTTCTTCCTGGCAGCAGCTGTTGTTTGTAGTATTTTGTATGTGAATTATATTAGATTAGATTTTATTGATCCCACAACAAGGAAATTGACCGGTCAAGGCAGCAACAGAATAAAGTGCAAGAAAAAATGTGCATGCATGGACATAGTGCAAAAGACAACCCATATAAAAATAGTAATAACAGTAAAAAATAAGAAGTGGTGCCAAGCACAACAAACCCCACCCGTTGCCCATTCTGTAGCTCATTTTGGCATTGATCCAGCTGATGTCATCGTGTGTGTGTGTGTGTGCCAAGTTTGAAGTAAATTGAAACAAAATTGATGTTTTTACAGACATTTGAAATTTCACCCATTATAAGTAAATAGAAAAAAATAATTTTTAATGCATAAAAAAATTCAACTTTGACCTACTTTTCCCAATATGTAATCACATCTATTCTGGGTCACTGGCAATCTATAAACCTAATTTGGTATGAATTCAACCAATAGTTTTGCTGCTAGAGTGTTAAACAAACAAAATGAACCAAAAGCAATACATACTATAGACTATATACATATTTACAAAAGAGTAGAACTGCAATATGTAAGACAGTACAGATGAAACACAGATAGGACAGGGTTATACTGTTGTGTTGTACAGTCTGACAGTGGTGGGGATGAATGATCTGTGATAGCGCCCTTTCCTACACTGTGGGCATATCAGTCTGCCACTGAAGGAGCTGCTCAAAGCCTACACGGTCTGATGTAGTGGGTGAGAGGTGTTGTCCATGATGGATGTTTTGTTCATCTTGTTAGAAATACTGTTGTGTCAATAAGAAGTCCTCATGACACTGCTTTGTTTGACAACCTTTGTTAAACTGGAAAAAATATCCATGGTCTGTTCAACTTGTTTCCTGGGACTGGTTACATGTTTTATCCTGTTCAGGGTTCATACAGGTGCTTGTAATCCTTGAAAATACTTAAATTTCAGTGTTGTGTTTTCAAGGTCTGAAAAGTGCTTGAATTTTAGTTGAAGTGCTTGGAATTTTAACCAAAGCTTCTTACAGAGAGGTTTGAAAAATAAAACTTGATGCCAAAAAAGAAAATTAGCGGGTGCTCTCAGGTCAACTCCAGGTACATTTTTATCTTAATCTTTGTCTTGGTGCAAGTGTGTCTGAAGAACACCAAGTAGCTTCCCTTTTTTTGGATAAAACTTTGTGTTCTTCTTTAATTTCTAAACTTTTTGCTATAATGAAACGTAATTTTAGATGCTTATAGCATAATACAATGTACATCATTGGGGTAAAAAGAGAAAAAAATAATCATGAGTGTGTGTATTCCTGTAGGTATGTATTTTATTTTAAGGTGCTATGCTGGGGGGGGGGGTAAAATGACCCTTAAAAGTGCTTGATTTTGACCTTGAAAAATGTGTATGAGCCCTGCCTGTTACTCATTCACAGGTACCACATTGCATTTAGTATGAGACTAATTTTGTTTAATTTTCTCACTGGAATATACACATGAGCCTTTCAAGATAAAAGCCTGTAAAAACTAACAGCATTAAGTATTGCTATTAGTGGAACAAACATCACAGAAGCTGGCACCCATTGTATTAATGAGCATGCACCCATGAGGACATTTATTTACTGTGCTGATGTGTAACATTTCTGGTGTTTTCATTTCAGTCTCGCAGCTCGGGCTTTCTCCATGAGCCCATTTGATCCCTGGACGAGTCCAGACAAAGTGGACAGGGTAAGAATTTCACTCATGTCACTACTCTGCAGGTATCACTGTAAACTCTGCTCTGATCACATAATTCTATATCTCGCTTTTATTTTTCAGTTTCACATAACAGACATGAAGTACCCAGGGCTTCCCGGGCTGGAGGATCTTGGTATCACACCTTCCACAATAGAACAAAGAGCAATTGAGATTCTGCGCCGCCATCGCAGATTCCGTTACCTGGAGACTCAGCTGGATGAGACCAAGCCGGCCAAGACCGTCAACTATTAAACCACCCCGATTAGAGCAGCCAGAGGATGGGAGTGCATCTGAATGCTTTGTCTTTAACTATATTGTGTACATAAATAAAGAACTATCTCCAAGGTGTTTCTTGTTTTGACTTTGTTTTTATGAACATTCCAGTGCCTCTATGCGGAAATAATTATTACATCACATTTTGACAGGTCGTCACTGTAAATGACAGTCAGTTCTCAACTAACTTTCCTTGTTAAATAAGTTCAACCTGTTTTGACTTCAGTACTGGTGCCACCATGATGAGCTGTAACAATGAGCCCATTTATAGGACCATAGAAATCTGATAACTGCGAGTAATCTGATAACTGTAATATCAGATATGACATGATCACATGCACTTCAGAAATGTGAAAACTGAAAAACTCTGATTTACAAGTTTCAGACCAGGGATCTCAAACATGCCAAAGGTTCCAATCCAGCCTGAGGGACAAATTTGCAAAGTGTAAAAATTCCACAGTCAAGGGTGTCAAACTCATTTTAGTTCAGGTTCCACATACAGACAAATATGATCTGCAGTAAAATAATAGCATAATAACCTACAAAAAATAATGACTCCATATTTTCTTCTTGGTTTGATGTGAAAAAAAATATTACATTATGCCTATAAATACTGACAACTTCAAATTCTTGTCTTTGTTTTAGTGCAGAAAATAACATAATGAAAATATTTACATTTACAAAGTATCCTGTAACAATAAAATGTGAATAACCTGAACAAATATGAACAACCTGAAATGTCTACAGAAAAAGAAGCTTAATTTTAACAATTTTCTGCCTGTTATTAAGTGTTAGTGTCTTTGTAGATCCGATCCATAATACACATTAGAAATGATAAGTTGAGGCAGAATATTGTTAAAACTGCACTTATTTTTCTTAGGAAATTTCAGTTTTTTCAGGTTATTCACATCTTTTTTGTTTGGATAGTTTATAAAAGTAAGTATTTTCTTAATTTAATGGGGTTTTTTTGCACTAAAACAAAGACAAAAATTTTGAGCTGTCATTATTAGTAGGTTATTATGCTATCATTATACTGCTCTGGCCCACTTGAGATCAAATGGGGCTGAATGTGGCCCCTGAAAGGAAATGAGTTTGAGACCTCTGTTTCAGACCATAATAAAATTTCTTTCAGTATGTGATGATAGACTTACTTCCTGTTACCGTCATCTGCTCACGTTTGACTATGTCACTTTTCAATGACATAATTGTTTTTGCACATTCTCAGATGTAAAAATGAAACAAGTCAAATTGACAACTATACATGTAAACATATATGCCGTCGGAGTATTGGGCAGAAATCCAGGTGTGTTAATTAGATTTTTCACTATCAGATTACTGCTGTTTACATGATCAGACTTTTAGCGAGTGTGCAAACGGGCACAATGTGAGGTAGGAGGAAAAACATTTGGTTACTCCGCAATTTTTTGAGAAGATAATTTTCTAAAGTGGTGCAGTTGAGTTCAAGGCTAAATCTGGTTGTAAAGGTGTTACACAAATGTTGACAAAGCCTGAGAATGTCACTCAAAGTAAACACAGGGCAGAAACAGACCCATTTACAACTATGCCACTAATAGTAAAATATCCTTTCTATAAGTACTACATGTAAAACTGTTCTCATGAAGACAATAATTAATGTGAAAGGGAACTAGGAGGTGATGTGTGCACAATAAAAGCCTTGCTGTACTTTGAAGCCTTTATTATACTGCAACCTTGATAATGCAGGGTTTGTCCACATATACTTTACAACCCCTGATTACTATCACTTGAAGGTTTGATTTCAGTATATCAACCCATGTTTCTTCTTATCAGCCTCTAAATTATATTCTGTAACTTATATCAACTAAAAAACTACAAACTGAGCAAGTGGACTGAAACGACTTAGCTTGAGATGGTGTGGTTGAACATGTTATCAGTAAGATAAGACATGATTCATATTACTTATTAGCAGGAAAGTTTATGGGAAGAAGAGCGACTCATCTGTCGAGCTGGTCCAAGAGGAACCACAATGAGGACGCATCTGAAAAAAGCTGGAATAATTGGAATTTTTTCTTTACTACTGTTGTATATTATTAACTACATGTCTGGGAATTGGAGCCAGTCTGGTCCAGTCAGGTCCACAGATGAGCAGCGTGTGAGCTGGAGACTGGACAGGATTGAAGAAACCCTAAACAAGCTGAGTAAGTTTGCCTTTAACAAGAACTTCAACAGCTGGATTTTACACTAAGTTTTAATTATTCTGATCAGAAATATCTGCAAGTAATCACATTGTAAAATATCTAATATGAGACTTTGAATTTCACTTCACTGTAGAGCAGGGGTGTCAAACATACAGCCCGTGGGCTAAAAGTAGCCCACCAAAGGGTCCACTTCGTCCCGTGGGATGAATGTGTAAATTACAAAAATTACACTGAAAACACTAACTGTCAAGTGTGTCAAAATCATTTTACTTCAGGGGCCACATGTGATCATAATAACCTATAAATAATGACAACTCCATCTTTTTTCTTTGTATTACTGTAAAAAAGTAAAATTGCAAGAAAATGTTCTCATTTTCAAACTGCCTTTTCACCAAAAAAAGCGAATAACCTGAACAAATGTGACCAATGTGAAATGTCTTAAAAGAAGTACAGTTTGAACTTAAAATATTATGTCTGTTACCAAATGTTTTGTGCCTTTGCAGATCCACTGCGCTCCATACGTTGTAATGCATCTATGTAAATGATAAACTGAGACACAATATTGTAAAAAAAAATTGCACTTATTTTCCTCAAGAAATTTCAGGTTCTTCATGGTTGTTCATGCTATTCACATTTTTTTAAAGGACAATTTGTAGATGTAAACATTTTCATCTTATTTTACTTTTTTCACTCTAAAACATACAGAAAAGTTTGGAGATTCCATTATTTAATGGGTATTATGTTATTATTTTACTGGTCTGACAGATCATATTGGGCTGATTGGGCTGACATGAGTTTGACACCCCTGCTGTACGGCATAGACACATTTTTATATTTTTATGACTTTATAAATACATGTATCTTTTACTGTACTGATAACACTGCCTATAAAAAGTTTGGAAATGCTTTGCCTTTTATAGCTTTTGAGAGACATGCATGCACAGATTTTTTTCTATGCAACAAACTAGTTAATTTAACAGAATGAAACTTATTTTGTCATTTAAAATTGAGACAAAAAATTTATTTTCATCAAACTTAGCAATAACAGAATAGATTGTGGATGACATGCATATAGCTACTGTCATGTTCTACTTGTATGCATAGCCTTTAACCAGGTGAAATCCTCACTGACATTAAAAAAAGTATTTTCAAGAGTAACCTGGCCAAGAGAGCAGCATAGAGCTTGTCAAATCAATATGTCGAGAAAAAATAAGCAAAAAACTTTCATACATTACAAATAAATAAATACAGTATCTGGTTATATACAAGTGAAGAAAATTCAAGATTAATTAAAGACATATTCGACAGTAATTTCAATGCAAATTCAGATGTAATTATTGTCGTGGAGGCGTAAACGACAAAGAAATTTGTGGAGAATGGATTGGCTGTCAGTCAGGCCTTCCTTTATTGTGCACAAGTGAGAAACTCACAAAAGAAGCTTCGCCCTCTGTCAGAAGTCAGTTCTACCTAATACAGAAAATCAGTCTAACTTATAGAGGCTGTGCTAAGCTTACATGGGATTGGTTAATATAAAATATGACGTATGATGCTGTTGCTAAGTAAAAGAAAGAATGTCAGATGGACACAGGACAGAATGTAAGACCTTGGAGTCACTCTGGGAAGTTAGGGAAAGTAACTCTTTGATGAATTCCAGAACTGAGAGAGCTCATGCTCTGCTATGGGCTAAAAGGTCAAACTGTAAGTTGTGCTATCTTTAGAGATAAAGTAGCTTACAATATGCAGAATTGAGAAGCTGACTGAGAGAAACATTCATGTTTTGAAGGACACAGGTGTCTGACAAACTAACAGTTGTGAGGAGCCAGGAAAAGAAAACTTATAGTCATCATTAAGCATTAAAATCAGTATTAACATTATATTAATCACACGCATTATTTTCTTAATTCTGTACTGTTTACTGAACTCATCTGAGACAGGTAAACCTCACAGCTCTCTCATTTTCATCTCTAACCTCCATAAGCAATGTTAATCGAAACATCTGCCCAGAGCTCCGACATCAAACATTTACCAAAAGTGGTTCAACAAAAGAAGAAGATCCCAAAGCCAAAGCTATATCCAAACTCAGCGCTGTTTACGAAGTGGGGTGATGACCTGACAGAGGACGAGCAAAAGGAAGCAGAAGCTCTGTTTCGTATGTATGGATACAACGCCTTCCTGAGTAACAGGACGCCACTAGACAGAGCACTTCCAGACACAAGAGACAGCAGGTAACACTGTTTATACGAATCCTACTCAGAACCCCAGCTGATACTAGTGCATTATTAACTTTATCCTCCTTAGACTCAGGAAAGTAAATGTTTTGACTTTTTTACATTAAATACTTGTCCTGATTTGAAACGCCATAATGCAACAGCTGTTTCAGATACAGTTTGTTTGTTTTTTTTCTCCATTTACAAGTATGACGCATTGTGAAAAACCCACCCCCCAGACTTTTATTGGTTCAGTATAGAATAGATCATGCATCTTTCACAGCGACTGGCCCAATTCCAGACCGTTTTCTTAGTACTGAATACACTGACAAAACTGGATGGGTTATGGGCTATGTGCAAATCAGGGAGTGGAGGAAAAGGTGGATTCATTAATGAGCGTTCAGTCATCAATTGAAATTGTGATTAATGCTTTCATGTTAGTGAACAACACACCTTATTTATAGTTGTCACTCATCACACTGAAAGAATGACAAAACAAAACAGAAAAAACCTGTCCCTTTGTTTAGCATCTTTCAGAACAAAACATATAAGCCTATCTATTTAAAGGGATCAGCTGATTTAAAGGTACAATTTGTAACATTTACAGAGCCTTCTTATTAGAAACAACACTAGGTATTCAATAAACTGCATTGAACACCCTGTCGCATGGTTGCATGTGCCTGTGACCTTACACTCTGTTGTTTGGACTCCATTTCTAAGCTCACAGTAGCTAGTATGCCACCGTTTCCATGTTGAAGTTTAAGCAAGCTCAAATGGCACGTTTGGATTTTCAAAGATCTAACTGCTATAGAGGGTATGCACATACGTCACTCCCCCCCCCCAGGCCACACCCCTCTGAGTCAGACTGAGTGGCAAAAACCAACCTGCTCAACATGACGGAGTATAGCAGTAAACACAGCCAGAGCGGGAAAATGTGAAATATGAAATTAAATTAAGGACAATTGGACTGGACATGGATCCGTACGAGCTACCAAAGAACAAGTGGTCCATGAACACTGACATGTGGACAGAAATGGAGTATGCTGACATCCAGGGTGGAGGGGATCATCGCTATTTTTACCTGAAACAAATATACATGGTTTCATCATCACTGACAACCAGGGTCCAAAACTAGAGCCCAGAACCAGCTGATCCAAAGTGCATTTACAGTAGACTGTGGACTGACCCCAGTGAATATATGCATGATCTACTGGTACTGAGGAGATTTACGTCTAGTTCATATGTACTTTATACAACACAGATACTACTGCTGTGGACCAGCAGGGGACCACTGGATTCTGGGAAATTGGGAGATTTGTACCACCTGTTTTTAAATTACCACATTATTCTGGTAATATTATGGCTTTGTTGTCAGAATATGATGACTTTAATCTCATAAACGCATGACATTTTTGTTGAATTATGAGGGGTTTTTTATATCTATGTCTTTATTCTCATAGCATTGTGATTCTTTTTGTATTCGATTTTATTCTCATAAAATTACAGGTTTTATATCAATATTTTATGACTTTATACTCGTAGTGACAAGTGTTTTTATTTTCTTATGTTGCTCTAATACTCCATCGTAGCTTTATTCTCCAGTTCCCCCATATTTGAAAAACTGGGTTAGCCTCAGTTTAAGTTAGTTTACTAATCATGTAGGAGCACAAGGTTCAGAATCACAAAATGAAGACAAAAACCATGAAAGACCTGATCATGAAACCAAGAGCTTTACTGAGAAGTAACGTTAGCCAAAACAATACATCATTTAAGGTCTGATTTGACCCAAAAATACAGCATAAATTAATGTTACCTGACACGAAACAGGATCCACAGATCTAGGTTTGGTTTCCTGGATTTGTGGATCCATCTACTTCTCTGTTCTTTGTCTTTGACCAAGACTTGACTTCCGCTAGCAGTAGGGTCTGCTAGCAGTGACGTCACATGCATACCCTCTATATAGAAATCTGTCCACGGGGTATTGTCATGGATGTAGGCAGCGGAGGAAGTCAGTGAAAATGCTTATAATTTAAAGTTGTCAATGTTA
The DNA here is from genome assembly GCF_902148855.1 of Sphaeramia orbicularis. Taxonomy (NCBI): domain Eukaryota; kingdom Metazoa; phylum Chordata; class Actinopteri; order Kurtiformes; family Apogonidae; genus Sphaeramia; species Sphaeramia orbicularis. The sequence goes on from NC_043962.1 coordinate 15,491,024, forward strand.
TGACCATTTTACATTGAAAATAAAAAGCCATCACCACATGTACCTTTCTTCACATTGTACCTTTAAAAAAATTTTAAAAATCCTAAACTGTTTGTGAACTCATCATGTTTCCATCTCTCACTACTAACCTTTAGATGTCGGAATGTTTACTACCCTGAAGACCTGCCAACCATCAGTGTGGTGCTGATCTACTTAGACGAGGCTCTTTCTGTCATTCAAAGAGCAATACGAAGTATCATTGCCCGCACTCCAAAGCACTTACTGAGAGAAATCATTCTAGTGGATGACTATAGCAAAAACAGTGAGTATATCACAGCATCTATATCATAATTACACAGCACCTCAATGGAATCTAAGTAATGTGACAACCAGCACATAAATGCTGTAGTCATCTGTACTCCTTTATTTATAGATTTGACTGTAGACTACATTTTCAGATGACCTTGGACAACGGTTACAAGACTACATACATCATATTCACTCAGAAAGGCCTGGCCTCATAAGGAAAGTACGGCATAAACGACAAATGGGTTTGTCCCAGTCCCGGAACTCAGGTTGGCAGGTTGCCACAGCGGATGTTGTGGCCATCTTGGATGCCCATATTGAAGTCATAGAGGGATGGTAAGTATACATTATAAATCCAATAAATGCATGATGCTTAAAAAAAAATAAAAATTAAAAAAAAAAAAAGGAAAAAAAGTTAATTAATCTTTAAATAAAGAACTGTCAAGATCTGGGTGTGATCTCAAGAACTGACTTAATTCCACTGTCTAACTTGGTGACTAATGATTCAATCTGCGTCCTCATCTTGAGATTAGTGTCATTTATCGGTGTCCTCTACAGGGCTGAGCCTTTGCTGGCCAGGATTAAAGCTGACAGGACAGTCGTGGTGTCCCCTGTGTTTGATAAAGTCCACTTTGATGACCTACATGTGGAAAAATATCTCTCATTTGGACATGGCTTCGACTGGGCTCTGTGGTGTTTATACGAGTCCTTTAGCCAGGATTGGATAAACAAGGGGGATGAGTCTCAGCCTGGAAAGTACGTGGACATGTAACTTTGGTTGCTGTTCATTTTTAGTGTGCCCCTATTATCTACTGTATATGAATTCTTTTGCTTTCATATTTCTTTTTAAATGACAAAACATATTAGAGAAAAAGACTATATAACTCTTCTTCTACAGTTCAAATGACTGCATTAAAATGAACAAGTAATTTCATCAGGCTATAAATCAATCCACATTTATTTAGCTGTGTTCTTCATATTGCAAAGCAAGCACATGGTTAAGTCACACAAATTTTCTCTTGTTTGTTTTGGACAGGAGTCCCTCTATCATGGGAATCTTTGCAGCAGACAGACGCTTTCTTGGAGAAATCGGCGGGCTTGATGGTGGAATGACAATTTATGGGGGAGAAAATGTTGAACTTGGCATTCGTGTGAGCAGCCGTAATTATTTACAAATGATATGTCCTTGCAGGGACCTTCACTACCTTATACCTTCCTACCTTAGAAGTATACTAAACAAACACAGGTTCCTAAACTATTTCATGTCATCTATCCTGTTTTACCATTCAGGTGTGGCTTTGTGGAGGTAGTATAGAGGTTGTACCTTGCTCCAGGATAGCTCACATTGAACGGATGCACAAACCATATGCACTTGATCTCAGCCCTCTCATGAAGAGGAATGCTTTGCGGGTTGCCGATGTCTGGCTTGACGACTTCAAGAAAAATGTACTGATTGCATGGAATCTTCCTCTTCAGGTTTGTGACATTTAACAAGAAATAACTAAATGTTTTACAGTCCCACAGCTTTCTGAAGAGAGGAGAGTCCCGTCCCTTTCTGTGTGATACATGAGACCTAGCTTCTGTAAAATATGGATGGTATTCAATGGCAAGAGGCTAATCATTTTTACCCCTCAGCTATTGTTGTATCCTCCATCTGTGTATAAATCCATCAGGGTCAACGTAATTATTCTCCACCAAATCACACAATGTTCTTCATGTTCAGGTCTTTCGGTGCAATTTGAGAAGCCCTTGAACAATTTCTTTGGGTGTCAATCTTGACGTTGATTTTCAAGGTCAAATCGGGGTTGGTGCATCTAATTTGGATGGTGATACTTACCAAAATTTTTCAGGTCTTTTGGGGTCAGTGCATGGTCATGGGGGCAAATACGAGAAGCTAACACAGATGAGGTGAGGGGATAGTGATACTGGTAGGACAGCAGGGAGCAACAAGGTATAGGTACAGGGGGTCCTAATTGTCAAAAGATGTGGCCAAGAACTCATTACAACATTCGATGGCAGTCTTCTTTATCCTGTTTGAGTAATGTTCCCATTCACATATATGATGTTTGTTAATTTAGAAGATAATTTTACGAGCCAAAAAAGTCACAGTTTGTGGCAAAGATATCGAGGAGATATCTAATTTTGTGTTAAAATGCATAAATGGACTGCATCATTCATCACAGGTGATACATGTCATGAACAACAAAACAGATGCTGCCTTGGTACATTTTACAAACATCTTCAAGAGCAAGTTTTAAATCATTACATTCTGATCAAGCTGAAGCTGCAGAGACATCTTAAGCGACTCTGAACAGGTCGTGACTCTCTGGTGTGTCGTCTTTGTATTATTACAATATGATGTACAGTGTCTTTTAAAATGACAAACATCATATGTGTAAATGATAGCCCATGACAATGCAATGTTTTTCCTGGAAAAAAAGGGGCCAGACCGGAAAGAGAGGTACTTTGGCATTCTATTGCTGCTCATGCACTACCAAGCTGGGAAAACTGGCAAACAAGCTAGCTATGGCTGTTTTTTTTTTTAAATTCATATAGAATAATGTTGACTATACACCATTAGCTATGTTGTCTAGGCCAATGTTGCATCACATGGAACCGCAGCAAAAAGAAGTTTATGTTGCCCAAGAAATTTTTTTTGCTGACAAGATACCTTCAAGTGCAAAACAGTTTGTGTATTACCACTTTAGCAACATGGAGTCACTAGTGAAGAAAAATTAAGTGAAAAATACTGGTAGGCTGTAGTTCCCAAAATAAAGTCTTGGGTCAAAATGTGAAATTCTGAGAAGTAATGAGAATGGGTTTTACTTAAAAGGAATGTCTGTCTCAAAGCTACCACATTAATTTCGAAACACTGCCATTACAACACATTAACTTTTCAGGTTCTTTCTAATAGAAGATTTAGAAATATATTGTATATATATATATATATATATATATATATATATATGTGTGTGTGTGTGTGTGTGTGTGTGTGTGTGTGTGTGTAATAACACTATTATTTATTATATACACTGAAAACATCAGCTAACCAGCACTTTTGTCATTTGTTTTCCAATTCATCTTATTAAAGTATGCAAGATTTAGCAAATTTAATCTTTGAGGCAGATATTAATTCATTCATTTATTTTCAAAATGGATTTTTTTTTAGTATAACTTTGAAACAGTAAGCTGTTTTTGACAGCCAGCACTGAATTTTGTCCCTCTTTGCCTCCGTCTTTAACAAAAAAGAAATGTAAGGGCTAATGTTTGTTCATACTTCTTTTATATTCAAATAGGCCCAATGAAACAATGCATTTAGAGGATATCATCATACTTTTTTGAATGATGTTTTACACACTAGAGACCTTCTGACATTACATTTGATTTACAGAATCATGGGCTTGATATTGGAAATGTGTCTGAGAGAAAGCAGCTCAGAGAAAAGCTGAAATGTAAGCCTTTCAAGTGGTACTTGGAGAATGTGTATACAAATCTGGAGACTTGGGATAACCTTCTGGGTTATGGGACAGTAAGTGACATTTTTGAGTATACATTCACTTACTGAACTGTCTATTAAAGAGACAATAAGACATCCTACTGCATAACCAGTATAGATGTATGACTTCCTGAAATTAAACATTCCATTGAATAGATTTAAGAGTATTGACATTATTGACTGACCGACAGCTGAAGAACACCATCTATAGCAGGTACTGTGTGGACCAAGGTGCTGTCCCAGGAAATATCCCCATTCTGTATGAGTGTCATTCTCAACAGCCACAGGTAATCTGATAAAGACAAGCAAAACAAAACAAAGAAAAAAATCTGTGATACTGATGTGATAATGGCATATCTTTTACCTCTCTATCATCTTTTCCATTAGCTTTGCTACTATAACACAGAAAGTGAAATCATCATTGGGGGGCTTAGATCACACAAAGTCAACAGCAACCAATGCCTGGTAGATTCAGGCAGTGGCAGCACACCAACCCTGCAGGACTGCAAGGTGGCAAGGCAAAAGGAACTGCACATGCACTGGGATTTCAGACAAGTAAGACCCCTGACGGGCAGTCATCATATTTTGTTTAGACCTCTGAAATGTGAAATACTTTAATCTCTTGCATACAGAATTTTGAGCTTGTTTCACACATTATCTTTCACACAAACTTTTCAGGGTGAAGCAATTAGAAACAAAGCAACAAACAGATGTCTAGAAATCGCCTGGGGGCTAAACGGCTACTATGAACTCATCATTCAGAAGTGCACTGGACAGGCTTGGAAGATTGACAATGTGATCACAACTTTTTAGTTTACTTTGCGGTGCATTAAAAGCCCATAATGTTAAAGTAAGTAACACTTGGAAAGACTTTCTTCAATAACCCTGAGCAATAGTGGATTTACCTACCAGCACCCTACCTACCGTGCCCCCCCTTCATTCATTGTTCATTCTTTTTAGGATGTGACTTTTACTCCTGTGGGTGGTGCTTGTGCACAAATTTTTGCACCCTGAGCCTCTCCTATTTCTTGTATTGGAAGGGGGGGGGGTCAACTGTGTATTTTGCCATTTATAACTAGTGTTTATATGGTAAAGGGAGGAAAATCTGAACTGGACGAAAGTCTAATAATCATGAAGAGACAATTGTCTATTCAAGCAGCATATATATACAGGGGTTGGACAAAATAATGGAAACACCTTCTATGATGCCACAATGTTAGGTGTTTCCATTATTTTGTCCAACCCCTGTATATACACACACACACGCACGCACGCACGCACGCACACGCACACACACACACACACACACACACACACACACACACACATACACACACACTACCAGTCAAAAGTTTGGACTCACCAGTTTTTTGTTCATTTTCATGACTCTTTACATTGTAGATTCTCACTGAAGGCATCAAAACTATAAATGAACTCATATGGAATTATGTAGTTCAAAAAGTGTGACATAACTCAAAGCATGTTTTATATTTTAGATTCTTCAAAATAGCCACATTTTGCTTTTTTTATTGCTTTGCACATTCTTGGCATTCTCTTGATGGGCTTCATGAGGTAGTCACCTGAAATGTTTTCCAAAAGTCTTGAAGGAGTTCCCAGTGATGCTGAGCACTTGTTGGCCATCTGTGGTCCATCTCATGTCATTTAAATGAGAAAGTCAGTCCGAACTTTTGACTGGTAGTGTGTGTGTGTGTGTCTATGTGTGTATATATATATATATATATATATATATATATATATATATATATATATATATATATATATATATATATGGATCCGCCGCTGCTGAGTGATCATGCATGGGGAATAATGATGAAGATAAATTTCTATTTGTGATTTACCAAAACAAAATATAGTAACACAACTGCATTCATGACACCCTGATTGTACTTTGTGGTGAGAATGTTTTGGTTTTAGTTATTTAGCAATGCCTTCATGAATCACTAGGTTATGTCATATTCAGCACACTGTGGTCAGAGGCCTTAAGCTACTTTAAGCAGCTGTCTAGTCTGGATAGTGTTGTTTTATATTAATTTACATTAATAATAGCATCTAACTGTTCATACTACAATCTCGACAGTATTCACTGTAATATCTTGTGGAATATTTTCATGTCACATCCCCTATAGTCTATAGGTTACGTGTTGCTATATGAATGTCCTTGCTTTTCAGACAGTGTCATGTCATTTCTTTGCCTTCTCTGATGCAATAAACCATAGACTAGACCTACAATGAGCCGACAGCACTGTGTCAAACAAAGCTGTTATCAACAGCACACCCACAGGCAAAAGGTACTGTCACAAAGAACTTCAACACAGGAGTAATTATCCCACACTGCCTGTTTAGTCAATAAGTCTACCTTCTACAACCATTTATTACCATGGGTGGGCCAGGGAGCAGACATTCAGTGATTAACAATGGGGCATATAATGTACGCATGCACATGAAAACTTGTCCTGCCTTAGTTATGGACACACAGAGCATTTTTCTGTATCAACATGTGGGAAAAGACTTCCACAGCCTTCCTGCTAGTATTTAAGGTAGCATTCATCTTCTAGCACTTCTGAGGATTAAAAAAAATGCATATGAAGGATTACTTAATTGTCTGTCATGGGTCCTTCCACTGGATAATTACTACAGTGACTGACATGTTTCAGCTGCAGATTAGCCTACATAGGCTATAGTAGGGTCTATAAGTATTTGGACAACAAAAACAAATGTAATTGCGGCTATTGTTGTGGGGTTCTTTAAAAACTCACCAAACATGGCTGGAAAAAATGATGGTGTAGTTGTGAAGCTGTGGTGATGTTGATTTATTTGGCCTCCCAGTGCAAACATGTGTCCAACAAAACCTAGCCAAAAAAAAAGTGGACAACACTGTTTAGAAGTATATACACTGTTTACAGGACAATCAACAAAGGGGAAAAAAGTCGCAGTCTTCTCTGCAATGTTCTTGAAACTTACTGTTGCCTTCACATGTAACCGCCACAAATGTTAAACCCGGAAGTCCAATTACTACTGTTTTGGTATCTGTGTCCACCTGCTGTCACTGAAAGCAATGCTAAATGTGAATGTGTGTATGCGCATGGGGACGGCAACTGTGACCGAGTACGTACCCACAATCACAGTGACGGCGGAAGGGTGGGAAAAGGTGTACAAAACAACAACAACAACAACAACAAAAGTCTGAAAGTGAGTGAAAGTGTGCGTCATCGTGTGTTCACGGTCTTGCACGTGCGCGCGCGTGTGTGTGTGCGCGCGGTCCCTGCGGGTGGTGACGTAGCCAGAGCAGCTGCGTCAGTACAGAACTACAATGGATATAAAAAATAATAATACAATAAATAAATAACTACAGCGGATATGAAAGGAAACAATTATAATGTGATTGAAGAGTGGACCTTCTACGGAGTCCGGTAGGGGACATTGAGAAACAAAATTAATTACAAAAAAAAAAAAAAATCGGGTCAAGTTTTGAGATCTCGCAAAAGTATCACGAGATCTCGCAAAACTTGACCCGATTTTTATTTTTATTTATTTATTTATTTATTATTACTTTTTTTTCCTCAATGTCCCCTACCAGGCTCCGTAACTTTCAGCTTGAACTGGTCAACAAAAATATTACATTAACTGTTTAGGAATGAAAAAAAAATTAGGAATTACAAAGTCAGTCCCATGCTGCTTCCTTGTTAGTCTGGTCTAATTGCAGCTGATAAAATATCTGGTGTTGATGACAAATGTTAAATTTGTATTTGGCAGCTGTGTACTGTAATAGAAAAATTCCAGTGCACCCCTGTTATGTTCTTATAACTGATTAGTTTTTATTAAATGTCCTAATCTGTTATGGTCTTTGTATCTCTTGTAATGTAGTTGTATTTTGTTTCAAGAAGATGATATTGTTATCTACAATGTCATCCTGTATGCTAAATGCTATTCTGTGTATTAACTATTACCATTAGCATGTGTCCAATGCACATCATAAATATGGACTAAAATATTTTTTCCCTCTTCTCATGCAATGATTGTGACAAATGTGATTTATTGTTGATAGATAAATTGTGGACCCTGTGAAACTAGGACTCGGTATGTAATCATAATACCTGGTTAAAGGTAGTTACTGATGTTTATAAATAAAAGGAGCGTTATTCCAACTTTATGGGAAACTGTGTGTGTGCAACGATGAAAGTGAAGTGTTTTGCTGATAAATTGAACCGAGCTGCTGAACTGATTTTCATTGTCCCTGTGACAGTGACAACAAAGATCTATTCTATTCTACTCTATTGTATTGTATGGTATTGTATTCTATTCTACAAAAAGTGGGACTACAGAAAATTTTAAATGAGTCTTATAGGTTGTAGCAACACCAAAATCAACACAGATCATTTAGGGAATGTTTTTTAAGTTTAACAATCTAGTGCCGTCACTTTTGGGACTTTTTATTTATGCACAGATAAGAGGTCACACAGCAACCAAGGGCTCAAAAGTCTCTATGACAAGCACTTATTGCCAGCAGTATATGGTTATGAATTATGGAGACCAAAACCTTTTCTTTCTGTAATTTTAATTTTTTAATTTAATTTAATTTAATTTAATTTATTATTATTATTATTATTATTATTATTATTATTGTTATTATTATTATTATTATTTCTCTCTCTCTCTCTCTCTCTCTCTCTGTATATATATATATATATATATATATATATATATATATATATATATATATATATATATATATATATATATATATATATACACATATATATATATATATATATTAGGGATGTCCGATAATATCGGCCCACCAATATTATCAGCCCGATATTGGCATAAAAATGTAATATCGGTGAATATCGGTATTGGTTTTTTTGCCTATCATTAAAACCGATAAAATAATGCTTTGATTTCACCGGCATTTACCGACGCGTAAATGAAGCATTATTTGTACCTGAAAGAAATGTGCAGTTTTCAAAATTGTACAGTAGAGTTGCCACACTGTGATAGACTCATGGAAGGAGGGAGAGAAAATAAATAAATATGGCATTTTTTCCACAACTTAAGTTGAAGTATGTATTCTTTGCACAGACAGTGTTTACATTTTGAAAGCCTTGTTGCATTTGAGAATGCATCCAATGGGGCATCACAATAAAATTAGGCATGATGTGTTAATTCCATGACAGGAGATATGTGATGTTACCTAAAATTAGTTTAATATCCCACATATAGCGGCAGCGATATTGGTAGATATCGGAATCGGAAATTAAGCGTTGGACAATATCGGCATATCGGTTTTTGGCAAAAAAGCCAATATCAGACATCCCATATATATATATATATATATATATATATATATATATATATATATATATATATATATATATATATATATATATATATTTATTTATTTATTTTTTGATGAGTGAAGAGCATGCATTGCTTGAACACTACCCACAGCTATTGTCAGATCTATCTGGGTAAACTTGCTGTACAAGAAGAGGTAAAATGAGATGAGACCGGCTGGCCTGCACTCCCTCCCAGACAAAGTGCCTCTTCAACCCCCGTACCTGGAAGGACACAGCCATGGAAAACTGTACAAGGGAGGATGAACAACAAACCTCCAAAACAATCAAGCATTGAACTGCAGAACAGATATTCTCCACTGATGAAGGACCCTGAATTTCCGTCAGACCATCCATCCTCAGACAGCGGGGTAAGGACTGATAGCATGTCGAACAGTAAAAGGCTACAGGGAAAGCTAAAGCCTGGGCCTCAAACTTTGATTGTGGGTGACAATACTATTAGAGACGTACAGAGGGTGTGCAGTAAAAACACCAAAGTGATCTGCTTCCCCAAGGATGTGGTCTCCAACATGACTGAAAAGATTCTGAGTATCATGGCTGAACACCCAACTGTGAGGAACATCATAATACATGTAGGGTGGAATGATGCTGCTAAACAACAGTCTGAAGTGTTAAAACAGGACTTCACCGAGTTGCTGAATACAGTGAGCTCTGTGAAAGCGGGTGTGTTTATCAGCGGACCTACACCACCAGTCAGATATGCAGGGGAGAGATTCAGCAGGCTGTGGGCTCTAAATAAGTGGCTTGCCACTGCTTGTACTGCCTACCCAGTGAATTTTATTGAACATTTCCATATCTTTTGGGAGCGAAGACACCTTTTCAAAGGGAACAGACTTTTCCTGAACAAGCCAGGAGTAAAATTGTTGGCATCTAATCTATTTTACTTCCTGCGTCACCAATCAGTCGCCTCTGCCAAGGACTTTAAACAACAGGCACCATCCAGAGGGAAAGACAAAACACGACTGATTAAAAATCCAGAGGAAGAGCAACATTCACCCCCACCCAAGGAGTGCTCTGAGCCAAAGAGGTGTCAGAGTCTAGAAGCGGAGGGGTCTCCACAGGCCTCCATCCCCCTCAACAACCACAGCACCTTTGATGGTCCACCTGCCTCACCCCCTGAAACCCCCACCAGGTCTCTCTCCTCCTTACCCTCCCTCTCTCCCTCCTCACCCCACTTGGAGTTCACTGACTAGATGAAGGAGCTGGTCAATGCTGGACTAAGATGCACCCCCCATCCCTCTCCTATCTTCTCCCCTATAAGCACTCCACGTCGACCGCCACCACCTCCAATACAGGCTCCAAAGACTTGTCGCCCTGCCCCCCCCGCCCCTCCACCGCCTCCAACACAGGCTCCAAAGACCCACCGCCCAGCCCCCCCCCCCGCCCCTCCACCACCTCCAACACAGACTCCAAAGACTCGTACCAACTGATGTGCCCTGGGTCCAGGCTGCAGGATTACCAGCAGTCATGAGTCATCCCAGGCCAAGCCGGGGCCCTGTATGCTTTCAGTTTACAAAATTCCTGTTTTGATTGGTCACAGAAGAACAAAGGTGAATGTGCTGAGAAACTGGGGGCACAAAAGTGATGGCACTAGATTGTTAAACTTAAAAAACATTCCCTGTGAATCACAGTCTGTCCCAACAATTATAGAGGATGTTCCTATGACATTAAGACTTGCTTTACTGAACATCAGATCGTTGGCTGGAAAAACATTTTTAATCAATGATTTTATCACGGAACACAACCTTGATTTTATGTTTTTAACTGAGACTTGGTTGGATCAAAACAACAACTATAGTTTTATTAGTGAGGCCAGAGTGAATCAAAAAGGAGGGGGAGTAGCAGTTTTATTCAAAAACTCTTTCCAATTTAAAAAATTATCTTTCAGTAATTTTTCTACTTTTGAATATGTGGCTGTTCAGCTGAAATCCTCCCCTCGAGTCATATTAGTAAATGTCTAACAGGCCACCTAAATACTGTGCAGACTTTTTCGATGATTTTAATGAACTGCTGTCCATAATCTGTACTAAATATGACTGTATAATCATTGTTGGTGTTTTTAACATCCATGTTGACAACCCCCAGGACAGAGGGGCGAAAGAACTGTACTGTACTCTGGACAGCTGTGGGCTAAGTCAGCATGTGTCCAAACCCACACATAACAGGGGGCACACTCTGGACCTGCTTATCTCCAAGGGTTTAAAAATACACAAGGTTGTTGTGAGCGATGTGGCCCTGTCTGATCACTGTTGTGTTTTCTTTGAGAGCTCTATCTCTGTGCACACAAGTAATCAGAGAGAAGTTATCAAGAAGCGATGCATTACTGAAAACACCAGTGAAATGTTTAATGTACTTTTTTCTTCTACAGCAACCCTGCCTTGTGGTTCAGTCAATGAGCTAGTGAATAACTTTAATTCTAAAATGTTAAATGTGATAGACGCCATTGCTCCCATTAAGTCTCTAGCAAGAAAAGTTCTCCATGGAGAAATGCCATGGCAGTGAAAAATGAAAAAAGAGAGTGTCGGAAAGCTGAACGCAGGTGGCGAAAATCAAATCTCCAGATTCATTTTGACATCTACAAAGAGAAACTTCACACTTAAAATTAACAGCTGAGGAACGCAAGGCAGTCTTTCTTCTCAAACATTATCACCAGAAACAAAAATAATGCTCGAGCACTGTTTTCTACTGTTGACAGACTAACAAACCCCCCTGTGTTAATAGCACCTGAACTTCACTCTGCCAGGGCCTGCAGTGACTTTGCTTTGTTCTTTACAGAGAAAATTCAGCATATTAGACAGGCTGTGAACTCCTCAACACCAGGTTCAGGATCTGTGCTGTCTGAAAACCATTTAAACACCCTGATGCACTTTAATCCAATCAATGACAAAAATCTGGAGGACATTCTACACCAACTGAGCTCTTCCTACTGCTGCCTAGATGTTTTACCCACAGATTTTTTCAAAAAAGTTTCACACGTCATGGCATCTGACCTGTTAGAGATTGCAAACATGTCTCTAAGCTCAGGAGTCTTCCCACAGACCCTGAAAACAGCTGTTATTAAGCCGTTCCTTAAAAAAGAACACTCTAGAAAAGACCTCAATGAACAACTACAGGCCGATATCAAATCTTCCTTTTTTAGGTAAAATCATTGAAAAGGCTGTGTCCCAACAGCTAAATTACTTCTTAACAGTCAACAGCTGCTTTAACGTCTTTCGGTCAGGTTTTAGACCACATCACAGCACTGAGACAGCTCTGCTCAAAGTATTTAATGACATTCGCTTAAACACAGATCATGGCAGATCTTCAGTTTTAGTGTTACTGGACCTCAGTGCTGCATTTGATACAGTCGACCATGATATATTACTTGATCGACTGGAAAATTGGGTGGGACTATCTGGCACAGTTCTTGATTGGTTTGCATCCTACTTAAAGGGCAGGGATTATTTTGTGTCAATAGGTAACTTTAAATCTGAGCAGACCAAAATTACATGTGGAGTCCCCCAAGGATCCATCCTGGGGCCCCTTCTGTTCAACATCTACATGCTTCCACTGGCTCAGATCATAGAAAAAAACAAAATAGATTATCATAACTATGCAGATGACACACAGCTCTACATTTCAATGTCCCCCGGTGACCATAGCCCCATACAAGCACTGGGTAAATGCATGGCACAAATATCTGAATGGATGGGCCATAACTTTCTTCAGTTAAACAGAGAAAAAACCGAGGTAGTCGTTTTTGGACCCAAGGAGGAGCGTCTTAAAATCAGCATGCAGCTCCAGTCACTTCAGTTAAAAACCTCAGACCAGGCCAGGAATTTGGGTGTTGTCATGGATTCAGACCTGAATTTTAAAAACCACATACAAACAATTACAAAGTCAGCTTACTATCACCTCAAGAACATTTCTAGGATTAAAGGACTGATGTCGCAGCAGGACCTTGAAAAACTTATCCATGCATTTATCTTTAGTCGAGTTGACTACTGTAACAGTATCTTCTCTGGTCTGCCTAAAAAGTCTATTCGACGACTGCAACTGATCCAGAATGCAGCTGCTCGAGTCCTCACTAAGACCAAGAGAGTGGACCACATCAGTCCAGTTCTGAGGTCTCTACACTGGCTCCCTGTCTCTCAGAGAATAGACTTCAAAATTCTCTTACTAGCATATAAAGCATTGAATGGTTCAGGCCCAAAATACATCAGAGACCTTCTAGTCCAGTATGAACCATCCAGACCACTCAGGTCATCTGGTACAGGTCTGCTCTGTGTTCCCAAAGTCAGAACTAAACATGGAGAATCAGCGTTCAGTTTCTATGCTCCATATATCTGGAACAAACTACCAGAAAATATCAGGTCTGCTGAGAGTCTGAGTTCTTTTAAGTCCAGGTTAAAGACTCACCTGTTCACTGCTGCCTTTGACTAAAAGGCTTTTGAGTTTTTAAATTTTATATTCTCTTTGAAACTCTGCACTGCAACTCTTACTTTAATATGTGTGTGTTTTTATTTTTATTTTATTTTATTCTATTTTATTTATTTTTTTATTTTATATTACATGTTTCTTTTATAATGTTTTAAATGTGTTTCTTTTTGTTTCTTTTATTTCAATGTCCTGTGTGAAGCACCTTGAATTGCCTTGTTGCTGAAATGTGCTATACAAATAAACTTGCCTTGCCTTCCCTAAAAACATTTTAGTCCATATTTGTGGGCAATGGTATATGGTTATGAATTATAGAGACCAAAACCTTTTCTTTCAGTCATTTAAATTTTTATTTCATTTTATTTTATTTATTATTATTATTATTATTATTATTATTATTATTATTTCTCTCTCTCTCTCTCTCTCTTTCTCTCTCTCTCTCTCTGTCTCTCTCGCTCTCTCCCTCTTTTTTTTTATGAGTGAAGAGCATGCATTGCTTGAACACCTCCCACAGCTATTATCAGATCTATCTGGGTAAACTTGCTAAGTAAGTGAACTGCAGTTTATTTCACACTGCTACACTTATTTTCCATTTTCAGCATGAGGGCTGCAGGGTTAAAAAAGCCTGCCCTGATATTGGGGGGCTTTGGACTGTTTTTTTGCTCTTGGATGTTTCTGAAACCTGGATATGAGCAACACTTGGACAGTAACAAAGAGCTGTCAACCTCTCGTCTCACCAAGAGTTTTTCTGACCTAGAGGAAAGCATCAACAGACTGAGTAAGTTGAGACAATAAATAACCTTTTACTGTAGAGAAGATGTTCAAGATCATTTTAGTTTGCCTTTTTCGTTCTTCACTGAAAAGTAGAATTTTGATTTATGATGCCTCTATTTTATTTTCCTCTTTCTCTCTGTTTTCTCACTTATATCCAGACACTTTCCTCATAGCTTTTGACAAAAAGCAGGATATCATGAATAAAATACTAGAAGAGAACAGAGACAGACAGAGGAAAGCAGAAGAAGGGAAGAAGAACCAACCTGAAGGGAAGCTAGAGAAGGAAAAGTAGCAGCAAAAGGGCAAAAATTGTTCCCTACATCAGCTTTGTTTAAGGAGTGGGGGGCGAATCTGTCAGAAGACGAGCAAAGAGAAGCCCAGGGATTGTTTGAAAAATATGGATACAATGTGTTCCTCAGTGACCGTCTTCCTCTTGATCGAGTTCTTCCAGATACCAGGGACAAAGGGTATTTTTGACTTAATTATATACTGAAGTGCATATATGCTTTGTGATTCATTTTTTTAATCCACTTTCTGAGGCAAAAGGCAATGGTTTTTAACAAGAATAATTCTGAGCAGGTGCTTAAAAAAGACATACCCGAAGGAGCTACCGACTATTGGAGTGGTGCTGATCTACCTGAACGAAGCCCTATCTGTCCTGAAAAGAGCTCTGCGCAGCATCATAGACCGCACCCCTAAATACCTACTGAAGGAGATAATAATGGTGGATGACAACAGCTCAAACGGTTGGTTGGTTGGTTACAAAAGGAGGAAATTGTGTAAACATATTTAACAAACTCACTTCTCATATTCACTGACAGCAAAGATTGATGAAAAGCAGTACTGGCTGAAATAACATCCCTATCATGTGGCCAGTTTATCTGATTCTTTTCTAAACAAACTATGACAGTCAGCCCAAAATGGAACTTAGAGTATGGCTTTTATAAATTTCACTCAAATATCACTCATCATATTAAGTTTTACGACAGCTGTACAGCACAACAACAATCATATTTTGCTTCTAAATACATGATGGAAAAACCAGTTTATCAAGAAGGAAAAACAATACGCACTGGAATGCCATGATCTATGGTATGTTTGATGTGGCAACTTTCCTTGACCAGGTTATAAACCTGTAAAACTGCTTCAATCACAGTTGTGTGGTGTACAGGAGGATTGGAAAAAGGTGTTTGTGATTTGATTTGTGATATCTAATATGCATACATTGGTTTATAAAATGAAACACCTTTCCAATTTTCAACTTGAAATCATCTTAATATTACAAGAAAAGTCACAAATTCATTTGGTTTTATTCTGTTAGATAACATGCTACATAGTTTAATTCCCCTGTTATTGTTACATTCTGTTTAGTCAGTGTGGAAACTGATTTTTACCTCTTCTCTGATTCAAAATATGTTATTGTCAAAACAGAGGATTTGAAGGGGGACCTTGAAATGTACTTGAAGACACTTGAGCAGCAGAACCCAACCCTTAAAATTACCAGAGTGCGGCACAATGAGCAGCGAGGGCTCGCTTTTGCAAGGGCTTCTGGGTGGAGGGCTGCTACAGCTGATGTGGTGGCCATATTAGACGCCCATATCGAAGTCCATGAGATGTGGTAAGGTTTGCTTTAACCCACAAAGACCCAGTGTTACTTTTGTAGCAGTTCCCAAATACTTTAATTTGTATTTTTAACCTTTCTTGAGAGATTTCTTTCATTCATTCATTCGTTTGTTTATTTCGAGCATTTACAGAATACATGCAAATTCAAAATTCCAAAATCATTCGTCTACACTTAAACCTTAACAGAACCATGATAAAAGTACTAAAAAGGGTAATTTTTGCTTTTTGATCAAAGGAAATAAGAAATGAAGGCGTGACATTAACCTTCTAAGACTCAGCTATGGGTTTTCTGTCCACATTTGTGGACAAGAGTTTCACAACTTTATACCCAAAAAAAAAGAAAAGAAAACTGTCCACCATGAAGGACATTCCATAAAAATTTAAAAAACTGCATCTGAAAAAACTGTTGCATCATGATGTTTCCAATATAGGCTCTTATTTAATAAAAAACAAAAAACGCTTGTACTTTGCTGACATTTATAAGTTTCGTTAAAAAAAAAGAAAAAAAAAATCCTCATTTCGATCTGTTTCCATTTTCATTATGCTTTTCTTAAAATGCTACACTGCTTTTGCCAGTCAAAATAAAATCCAAGTTTTCAGCAGATAAAAACCAGTTAAAACTAAATAGATAGATTAGTGTGTAAACGCTGGTCTCCTGGATTCCTTAAAAAGTGTAGAAAAGAAGAGGGAGCCATGTAATCAGAGTCACAAGACCACAACAAAAGAGGACCAAACACACCAAGAATAATTAACCTCATTTTATTTTAAATAATCAAAATCATAAATAATGCAGCAAATCAACAAAAGTTGTGAGTGATCCATGTGTATTATCAGTGTGAATGTGAGGTGTTGCATGAGTGGAACTGTATGTGTTAAATGTGTGCAAAAGGAAGAAATGAGTGGAAAAAAAACAAAGGAAGAACCAGTCTGGGTTATGTGGCAACACAGAGAATATTAGCACCAAACTATGTCAGAAATCCAGTGAAACAACAGAAAAACAGGAAAAGTATCAGCAGAAGGCAGGGTGTCTGCAGTAAATCCACCAAGACACACTGACAGAGGCTCACAAATCATGTTTGGGAGAATTTTTAAACCCAGTGTCACATACTTTGCCTCTAAATGTGATTGGTGAATCAAAATAGTATATTTTAAAGGGGTCATATTTTGCTAAACCCACTTTTATTAGTCTTTGGTTCATTTATTTGTGAATTTGGACCCTAATTAGTTCATAAAGTTTGAATTTGAACCCTCCAGGTGCTGCAAAGCTATCTTAATATTCATTTTAGCAAAAATCAAGTGGATTTCTACAACCCGTTTCAGTTCCTGCTTAATTTGTTACGTCTATAACTAGTTACGACACAACATTTGCACATATAAGGTCAAGACTTCCAATGAAAATTTCTGAGTACGACATAATTGTTTATCAGCAGCAGCGGTTGTAGTAAAAACTGAAAATATGTCCAAACTTTGCGCCGATTTCCTAAAATGTTCAGTTGATGGTTGAACAGGACACAGCCAATAACCTGGAGGGGGCGGGGCCTGAAGTGGCTCATGTGCATTTAAAGGGCCAGCGTTCAAAACGACCTTTCTGGTGTCATTACTCAGAAATAGGGTTGAAGATGGACCTGTGGAGTTGAATTAATGAAGAATTCAGACCCAAGCAGAGCATTTACAGTTTATGTAGACCACAGGGAAATGTTTTAAAATGCATAATTTCATTTTTTAAAAAAAAGAGAAAAAAAGCTACATATCACTCCTTTAATTCACTGCCTTTCAGTGTGTTTTATTTAGTGTAAATTCTTGAGCACATTTACGTAGAGTAGAACTGATAGTTCAAGAATTAAAAAAAAAAAAAAAAAAAAAGCCTTTGTGAATGGAATATCTGTTTTATAACATATTTTTATGTTAAATGAGTCTGGATTGGCACAGATGAAAACTTGGTTTGTTGGATGGATACAACCTAGAGGCAGTATTCTAGTTCAGTCCTACATTCACCCCCACCTTTTATGGGAAGTATTATGGACAATGATCTTGTGTTTTATGAAACTAAAGGCGTGGATTTATTTTGAGACTGTTGTGGTCTGTCTCGCCTGTTTAGAAATCTACTTACTGTCAAGGCATCAAAGGACTGGCAGACATTCCACCCACACAAGGTATTTTGTGGAAGAGGGTGCCTGCTTAGCCAAATTTTAGAGTATGCTTAATGGCACTTAATCTTGTAAGACAAGCAGTACATGAGGAAAGCATATACAACACTTGGTATGATTTCACTCATCGGGTGGTACTGAAATCATTCTCGTGTTTGTGTGACATCCAATTTTGTGATTTCCGTTTATTCAAATGAACTTTCTACTACACACAACAGGTACAATCACAACCAAAAAAGTAGGCACACAAGTATAGAAGAACATAAAGTCAAGGTCTAGGGGGAAAAATAGCAGTTTTGAAAATGTCTGGAATTTTTATTTGGATAAAGAGCAAACACCCTGAGGATAGAGGCTAATAATATTATAAACAGTGAGGGTCAACTGGACAGTGCCTGTGTTTTAAATAGCTGTGACCTCAACTAAATTTTGCACTTTAAAAAAACTGTCTAACTTTTCTGTTATTACTATATTAATGTTTGTTTTAATTTATTGTTATTACCTGTCTGTAAAACCTGTATTCTTTCATGACGTGTGCTGCTAACCTCTTGGCCACATCGCCCTTGTAAAAAAGATCTCAATCTCAATGGGACTGTATCTTGTTAAATAAAGGTCTAATAATAAAAAAACAACAACAAAAAAACACTCAAATAAATCGTAGCTTTAATGGAGAATGTAAATATTAAGTAGCAATAGTGGATGATTATGTTAATTGTAAAGGTTTTTCTGCAAACCTAGCAGTCTGAGCTGTCCTGTTTTTCTTTTTTTCAAGGGCATGTGACTGACACAAAACAACCGTCCTGTGTTAAATTCTTTTTAAAGATGTCTTTTTTTCTTCCCTTCCCATCATGCAGGGCTGAGCCCCTTCTGACACAGATCAAAAAAGATCGAACTGTGGTGGTGTCTCCTGTGTTTGACAGAGTCAACTTTGATGACCTTAAGGTTATTCAGTACCTCCCTGCTGCTCATGCCTTTGACTGGGCATTGTGGTGCATGTACGAGGGCTTCACACCTGAGTATTACAAACTCAATGATGCCTCACTGCCTGGAAAGTAAGTTAAAGTCAGACTTATCTATATATTGTACAAAAATCAGGTGTTAAAGAGTTATCAGTTGTATTTTAGATTATAAAACATTTTGGATAATGATTCAATTGTGTTTAACGTTAAAGGGGTAGTGTGTAGTATTAACGCTCCAAACTATCAACAGTGGAGGGATGGCACATTCCAGAATGCACCTCCGTCTGCCTAAACCACCAACTGATCAATGCTATGAATCCACAAACTGTATCATTTATCATAAGCTCTTTGTTTAACACTGCACACATCTGTACTATAGTGTTATCAAGTTCTCTTCTTCAAATGAAATAACTCAGTCAGTCAAAATAACTCTGTGTTTGTTATCTTCATGTATGTTGCTGCACTGGCCTATATTTTGACATCCTACTTCTACTAGCATAGCTCTGTTTTTAGACAGAAAACAGCCACAGTAAACTCACAAATCACCTCCAGTTTCCATACAGTTTGTGTTGTTAATAACTTCAATTGAAGATCTGTTTCTAATTGTCACAACCGACAAACCAGGAAGTTAGTGGACATAAGAACATCTCAGAATAACTTTACATCTTCATAATCCTCATAATCAAACTCACCCATGTGGAAGAAACACTGCATTTACTGCATCAAACTCCATTATTTTCATTTAGAGCTGTGTCCAGTGGTGAAAACAACAACAATCCTTCTAGCTTTTATCACTCTGTAAGTTGTTTCTTGATGGTTCTCATCCCATCTTGTCACTTTCTAAAGGCGCTTTCACATGACATACGGAGTCTGTATCAGAGTACGTTTGACCCCAATTAAAGTCCACTTAATTACCTCCGCCAAGGAGGTTATGTTTTTGTTGGCGTTGGTCTGTCTGTCTGTCTGTCTGTGTGCAAGATAACTCAAAAAGTTATGGACGGATTTGGACGAAAATTTCAGGACATGTTGATACTGGCACAAGGAACAAATGATTCAATTTTGGTGGTGATTGGGGGTGGGGGGGGCCACTGATCTGCCTTGGCAGAGGTCTGTGCTCTACGAGTGCTTTTCTAGAAAAGACAGCACAGACCTCCGCCAAGACAGATCTGTGCCCCCCCCCCCCCCCCCCCCCATCACCATCAAAATTGAATCACTTGTTCCTTGTGCCAGTATCAACATTTCCTGAAATTTTCATCCAAATCCGGGGCACTGATCTGCCTTGACGGAGGTCTGCGCTCTCCAAGTGTTTCTAGTTTATCAATGTGAATGCAAATGTTCCGTGCTTGAGTACCGTACCCAAGTCCAGCTGAGAAGGTAGTCCAGGGTACAGACTGTGTGGACTCCAGTGTGGTGCGTTGCAGTGTGAAAGTGATCCATGCCCGAGAATGGATGTGACCTAATCACCACTCCGACAATGGAAATAACTTAATCACCAGAAGACCATAGATGGTGCTCCTGTTGTCTCCTGAAAAAACCTTGGATCTGCACGGCACGAGCTCGCCTTACCGACCAAATCACTCGGTGATATATCACAATGAAGGTCACTTTTCTTCACTTTGCCTCAAACAGGCTAACAGATAGACAAGTATTGCCGCCACTGTAGACAAATGAACAGAACAGTTGCTCAGTTGGTGACATAAGGGTTTGTCTTCTTCTGACTTCCACATTTGTTGGATAGTGACAGAATTCCTTCCACACCGCCACCTACTGTTTCGGCCCTGTGACACCCACTCGTACTCGGGCACGGGCTGCAGTACGTGCTTGTGAATGTAACATTGGCATGAAAGGTGTGAACATATCCAAGTACAGTACGGACTTGGGTACGCAGTGTTAAAGTACACTAACACTTTGGTCAAAGGCTCCACTGTCTTTGTTTTCCTCACCATGGGAGACCGGCAGAGTGACTCACTACTCCCTCTAGTGGTCACAGAAATCCTCCCGCCCATCTATGTAGCTACATTCAATTCGTATGTCTATGGTCTAATACAGTGGTTTTCAACCTTTTTTCAGTGATGTACCCCCTGTGAAATATTTTTTCAGCCAAGTACCCCTTAAACAGCACAAAGCATTTTTGGTTGAAAAAAATGACTTAAAACAGCGTGCTGTGCCATCAGTGTCTGATTTATTTAACTTTGGAACTCCAGTTATAGTGGTCTCTCTTAAACTATTTGGAAATAAAAAGATATAACTAAAAAAAGAAAGAAAGAATTAACTTAATTATAAATAAAGATTAGTGCACATAAAAATAATTATCAACATAAAGTGTCCTCCTTTGGGATAATAGTAAAGATCTGTTCTCAAAAAGAAATCATTAACTTAATGATTAAAAAAAAAAAAGATTCTTGAGAGGTACAGTATTTAATAATGACAATAAGGACTGTTTGTTTATGGATGATGTTGTACTGATGAATATGCTGTAATTATTGAAGAAAATGGTTGAATTGTTGAGTCTGCTTGTATGACTGGACTGCCATGATCATATTGTTGGGTGCAATTCAGTTACTGCATTATGTATTTGTCGTGGTTTGATGTTAAAATTAGGAAAATATTATTGTTTGACTCTTGTATCAAGTTAGCGATAAAGGTGTAAAAGCACTGAGGGGTAGGATTAAATAAGTTCATACTTCTTCCTACTCCTTTTCGACCATGCAAAATTCAGACTTGTATGTGCTTGGAGATAGATTCTGTCCATTTGAATGTTTTATTTTGTTTTTATTTTGTTTATTTATTTATTTATTTATTTATTTATTTATTTATTTATTTATTTATTTATTTTTGCATGTTCGAAATAAATAAATACAAAAAAAAAAAATTTAAATAAAAGCAGAAACTGCTAAAAAAAATAAATTAAAATATCTATTGAATAACTTCAAAGAAGACTGACGACATTACCAACTGTCAACACTGAATATTGCATTGTTGCACTGAGCTGAGTGTTTTTGTATTTAGTGAGACATTTTAGTGAGACGCATGGGTTTGTGCTTTGCTGAAGATCTATGTCATTCTTGGTGGCAGGGAGGCAACTGCTGTGATCAAAGCTCTTTATTTTTAAAGGATTTTTGCATGGATGCTACTTTTTAAATATATTTTAAAATCTCTCGTACCCCCTGGAGTGCCTTTACGTACCCCCAGGGGTACGCGTACCCTCATTTGAAAACCACTGGTCTAATTAATACACTGACACCTTAAACAGAACTTCAGAGCTCTTTATTCTAAACACAGTCAGGTCATATTTGAACATTTTAAAGACAAAATCCTACATATAGCCCCTTTAAAGTTTTAGTTAGAAAATCAGTAACGGATCTTATCTTTCATTCAGGAGTCCGTCTGTCATGGGGATCCTAGTCGCCGAGAGAAAGTTTCTTGGAGAAATCGGGGTTCTTGATGAAGGAATGAAGGTGTACGGGGGAGAAAATGTTGAGCTGGGAATACGAGTGAGTAAAACCACTAATCTGACCCAAAGTCTTTAAGGTGATTTTGTTTCAACTGAATTCCATTTTGCAACTGTGCAAGAACAATGCTACGCCATCTTCTCTTTCCAGTTTCAGTTAGACATGAACTTTTATTTTGATGGGGTCATAACCTGTTGATGAAGAGCAGGAAACAAAACATACTCGTTCAACTGTAGCATCTCCTTTTATGTGATGGGAACTAGAATTCCACAAGGTCAGTTCAGTTCAAGACATTGCTCAGCATTGTCTTGGACATACCAGTGGAATGAGGGCTGAGGGCGCTAAGCTTGTTGAACGTGTAAAACAGAAATGGAATTTAGTAATAGAGATGTTACTTTCCATGCATAGTTGCAAAGTTGAAAGCGGTTCCCATTTTGTGATCTTCCTGAAATGAAAAGAACAAAACGAAAGAATGTTCTATTTTTTCAAGGCACTCTGTGTATGGATGGCACATGTCATGCAAAATATTCATAGATAATGATGAGAACTTTTATAGTAGATGCAAATAGAGTCAGCGAGAAAGTGTGTGACTTCTTTTTTCTTTTTTGGTTAATTTATCATTATAACACAGGTGTGGACATGCGGAGGAAGTATTGAAGTAGTTCCATGCTCAAAGATCGCCCACATTGAAAGATATCATAAGCCCTACATGCCAGACCTTGGCCCTGCCATGAAGAGAAATGCCCTGAGGGTTGCAGAGGTGTGGATGGATGAATATAAGCACAACGTCAACTTGGCTTGGAACATACCATTTGAGGTACACCAGAGTATTCATGATCACAGAGAACTTGGACATGCATTGCATTTTAGAATATGACAAGTACCTTAGCAAATGTTAATGTGTTCTTTTATTGGAAGCTCTAACGACGAGTCTGGATTCAGATCGGTCTCAAAGTTGACCAAATTTATTCAGATCACAAATAAGGTTGTGTTGAGCCGCATTATGTAATAAATTCCCATTATGTAATAAAAGTTCAAAATGTAATAAGAATGTCACGTCATGTTGTAATAAAGCCGCATTATGTAATAAACTGACGCATTTTGTAATAAACTACATCAACGCATTATGTAGTAAATTTTTTCACATTATGTAGTTAGTTATTACAATTTGAAAAATTTATTACAAAATGCACTTGACACATTTTTATTAATTAAAAAAAAAAAGCAATAACATGGTTCATTGTGTAATAACCATCCAAATTAATATAATTTCAGAGCAATTTAGAAGAAATTAGTCACAGGAGCTACAGGTAATGGAATCAGAACTTTAACCACACAGTTTAAAGAATAATTTAGCACACTATTATTATATTGCCGTGTCAGTTGTGTCTGATACAGTATCTTATGATCTTGGAAATGAACCATGTTATTACATTTTCCTGAAAATAAAAATGTGTCAAGTGCATTTTGTAATAAATTTCTCAAATTGTAATAACTTACTACATAATACAAAAAAATGTACTACATAAGGCGTTGACGTAGTTTATTACAAAATGTGTCAGTTCATTACATAATCCGGCTTTATTAAGAGATGACATTACATTCTTATTACATTTTTAACTTTTATTACATAATGAGAATTTATTACATAATGCGGCTCAACAAGGTGGACACTCAGCGCTGAGGACTCAAAGACAATGAGCCCCGAACATTACATGAAATCTACATTTATTGACACTATGGGAGGGCTCACTCGTACAAATGGGTTGGTCTTTAACTTAGCGTTATCTAAAAAGATCAAACAGATGTGGAGTAAATTTATGCCAGCAATAAGTTTACCTTTCTCACCTATATTTGACAACACTATGTGTGTGAATCAAGGTTATTATCCTTAATAACAAAATGATGAAAACTATCCACCCATCCATCCATTATCCACCGCTTTATCCGGGGCCGGGTCGCGGGGGTAACAGTCTAAGCAGGGATGCCCAGACTTCCCTCTCCCCAGACACCTCCTCCAGCTCTTCCGGGGGGACCCCGAGGCGTTCCCATAGTCTCTCCAACATGTCCTGGGTCTTCCCCGAGGTCTCCTCCCGGTGGGACATGCCTGGAACACCTCCCCAGGGAGGCGTCCAGGAGGCATCCGAAACAGATGCCCGAGTCACCTCAGCTGGCCCCTCTCGACACGGAGGAGCAGCGGCTCTACTCCGAGCTCCTCCCTGGTGACTGAGCTCCTCCCCCTATCCCTAAGGGTGCGCCCAGCCACCCGACGGAGGAAGCTCATTTCGACCGCTTGTATCCGGGATCTTGTCCTTTCAGTCATGACCCAAAGCTCATGACCATAGGTGAGGGTAGGAATGTAGACTGACCAGTAAATCGAGAGCTTCGCCTCTTGGCTCAGCTCCTTCTTCACCACGACAGACCGGTACAGCGACCGCATCACTGCAGACGCTGCACCAATCCGTCTGTCAATCTCTCGCTCCATTCTTCCCTCACTCGTGAACAAGACCCCAAGATACTTAAACTCCTCCACTTGGGGCAAAGACTCCCCACCGACCCGGAGAGGGCAGACCACCTTTTTCCGGTCGAGAACCATGGCCTCGGATTTGGAGGTGCTGATCCTCATCCCGCTCACTTCATACTCGGCTGCAAACCGCCCCAGTGCACGCTGAAGGTCCAGGTTCGATGAGGCCAACAGGACAACGTCATCTGCAAAAAGCAGAGACGAAATCCTGTGGTCCCCAAACCGGACCCCCTCCGGCCCCTGGCTGCGCCTAGAAATTCTGTCCATAAAATTATGAACAGAACCGGTGACAAAGGGCAGTCCTGCCGGAGTCCAACATGCACCTGGAACAGGTCTGACTTACTGCCAGCAATGCGAACCAGGCTCCTGCTTCGGTCATACAAGGACCAGACTGCCCTTAGCAAAGGGCCCCGGACCCCATACTCCCGAAGCACCCCCGACAGGATATCACGAGGGACACGGTCGAACGCCTTCTCCAAATCCACAAAACACATGTGGACTGGTTGGGCGAACTCCCATGAACCCTCGAGCTGATGAAAACTAGAATTGTAAAAACATTTTCGTTAACTGAAATAAATAAAAACTATAATTAAAAGAAAAAAAAACGGTATCAAACTGAAACTGTATTGTGTGTTTACAAAACTAACTAAAACTTAGAAAAGTTATGGATAAAATTCCCTTCGTTTTTATCTTTTGTCAATGTCGGATTGATACGAAATCGATTTATTTCCCTCAAGCAATTTTAGCTGATGGCACCATATGATATTTAATGGTCCATCACTGCAAACAAAACATGGAGACTGAGGTTGGGAGAAAGCAGCAGAGTCCTGTCTGGGATTTATTTGAATACGACGGAGAAGAAGAGAAAAGATATAAAAAAAAACTAAACTAAACTAAAACTAAGCATTTAGAAAATAAGAAAAACTAATACAAACTAGCAAACCTGCTCTAAAAAACTAATTAAAATGAACTGAATTAGAGAAAAAAAAAGTCGAAACGAAATAAAACTAAACCATAATGAAAAATTCAAAACTATTATAACCTTGGTGTGAATGTGTGTGTTCAGACGTGTATCTAGAAGAACAGAACCTACTTAACTCTTGTGCAGAAAAATGTTTCCTATCTTATCCTAAGCTTAACCTCGTGATAACATACTACAACAGAGTACTACATGAATCCTGGTCACAAAGAACTCACTATTAACATTACTGAAGTACAACAGATTAAACAAAAGAATCCTATGTTAAAACAATAACTACTTAATACTAAAACAATTCATCCTAAAACTTCAATATCTAAAGTCAAATATATTTCACAAAACAATCCAAAAAACAGTTATCCACTCATTCATATTCACCAGACTTGATTACTGTTACTCACTCCTGTCCGACATCAGCCAAAAATGACTGTCCCACCTCCAACTGGTCCAGAACGCAGCAGCTAGGCTTCTCACTGGTTTTAACAGACGACGTCACATCACCCCTATCCTGGCTTTCCTCCATTGGCTTCCTGTGTATTTCAGAATTGATTTTAAGATTTTACTGATCACTTTATAGCTGACATGCTAGTTGATTATGAGCCAGTACGTAGCCTTAGATCCTCAGGGGGGGCAGAGGGCTCCTGGCTGTTCCAAAGTCGAGGCTTAAATCTAAAGGTGACCGCACCTTTTCCATCAGGGCCCCTCGACTTTGGAACATCCTGCCCCAGGAGATAAGGCTTGCAGAATCAGTGACATCTTTTAAATCACTTCTTTAAACACATTTCTATAGACTTGCCTCTATTTGATGTCTTTTTTTCAAATTTTTAATGTCATCTTGTTTGGTTATTAATTTATATTCTCATACATGATGTTGTTTAATCTCACTCTTTCATTTTTGCATTGATTTTACAGCATCATGTTACGTTATCTCCGCCCTCTTTACTCCGATTCACTTAATTTATTCGGAGTGTCATGTTTTTTGCATTTGCTGTACATATCTCTTTTATTGTGTTGTTTCTGTTTTAGTGTCTTTACTTGCATCTTGTATTCTGCTGTTGTGCCCTTCTGTTTTGTCTGTCAAAGCACTTTGTAAACTTCATTTTCAAAGGTGCTATATAAACAAAGCTATTATTATTATTATTATTTTTTTTTATTTTATTTTATTTATTTTATTTTTTTAAATGCATTGAAATCTTGTACATTTTTGTGGTCACCAACTAATGATAATGACAAATTCTGCAGAACCATGGAATTGACATCGGAGACGTGACCGAGAGGAAGAAGCTCAGAGAGAGGCTGAACTGCAAACCTTTTAAATGGTACATTGAAAATGTGTATCCCAAGCTGGACCCTTGGGACAACCTGCTTGCTTACGGAGGAGTAAGTTTAGGTTTTTCTTTGGCTTTGTGGATATGGTAGAGTTAGAATTGTAGCATTTTGAAAACACCTTATTTCCTCACGTAATGGCCGGGGCCTTGCAGACGGAACCAGGGTTTTATATGAATGAGGCTTGAATTGCAGACACCACTATCACAACAGATATCGCCTTTATTTTTAATTACCTCTGTTGAATAAGCAGAAATGTTGGTATTCAGTACACAACCCTGTTTTGATCCACTCACATTTGCAGTTTTACTTATCCAACTACACACTTAACACATAGCATTAGCATTAGCACATTAGGAGCAATGAGCTGCTACTGAGGGGATTGAAGGGGCTTCTGGATCCAGATCATTATCAGTGTTGTGGTCTGGTACCCCACCCTCTGAAGGGGAGGCAAGGGGTATAGTTTTTGGTTTGGTTTGTTGTTTGTTTGTTTAGCAGCAAAACTATTGGTTGAATTCATACCACATTGGGTTTATAAATTGCCAGTGACCCAGAATGTGATTACATTTTGGGAAAAGTAGGTCAAAATTAAAATTTTTTATGAATTTTTAAAATCTCTTTTTTTTTCCCCATTTACTTATCATGGGTGAAATTTCACATATTTATAAAAACATAAATTTTGCTTCAATTTACTTCAAACTTAGCACATATTTAGAGGCAGTTGATGTGCTGATATCAACACATGCACAGACATGATGATCAGCTGGACTGATGCCAAAATAAGCAAACAATACATGCAAGGGGTGGGGTTTATTGTTCCTGGTACTACTTGTTTTTAATAATGAAGGAAACTGGAGTACCCATGCAATGCAGACAGAACAAGGAACTTCAACACAAATGCAACAGGAATCAAATTCAGAACTGCTGCACCACCAAACCAGAAATTTATCCATATCATTTTTTTTTACCCAGTAGGCAAGGCCAGGCAAGGCAAGGCAGGTTTATTTGTATAGCACAATTCATACACAGGACAATTCACAGTGGTTTACAAAAATGGAAAAGAGACAGGTTAAAAACACACAATTACAACTGAAACATAAATAATAATCAATTAAAACAATTAAAACAGTATTCTGGTTTTTATTTGAGAAAATATCTTATCCACTACTATAGCTGAGTGTGTTTGTATGAAACACAACAGTGGTAGTGTTTGTTTCTTCCACTGCATTTGACAGATTGATTACTTTTCCACCCTACAGATGACGAATCTTGATACCAAAATGTGCATAGATCAAGGCCCTGTGCCTGGTCACACACCCATTGCCTACCAGTGCTTCTACTACGGACCTCAGGTAAATGAAACAGTTAAACAGTAGTTAACATGTACTCACTATAGTCTGTGAAAAGGTTTACATAGTACCAGGAAAGCTGTACCTGACCGCTTTTGGAGCCCAGTGTAACTGCAAAATGTTTCATCTTCTCAGTACACATATTATCGTTCAAGTGGTGAGCTCTATGTTGGCGGCATTAAGTCCCACAAGTACAACGACAACCGGTGTTTAACTGACATGGGAAACAAAGAAACTGAGCCGGGCCTTTTCAACTGCAAAGAGGCCATGCAGAAAAGGATGGGCATATACTGGGATTTCACTCAGGTAAGACTTAAGACTTTCTAAACTTAAACAAGTCCAATAGAATAAAAGTTGAAAAAATATACAGTGCCAAAAGGAATTTAACAATTTGACATTTTGTTCTTTTTTCCAGGGTAAAGAACTGAAGAACAGACAGACGAAGCGATGCCTGGAAATCCACAATAGTAAACTTCTAATACAGGAATGTACTGGTCAAAAATGGGAAATCCAAAATGTAATCAAAGACTTTTAAAATGCGAATGTGTCAGACAAACAAATGCTCAGAGGTCTGTGATTGATGACCAATGTACCTTTAAAATTTCAGGTCAGTAAAATCTAACTATTACTCTGAAACTGAATTCCAGATTAATGTAAAATTACCTGAAAATACACAAGACTGATATTGGTTTCAACTTAATGCGTGGATGAGAAGGCTTATATACAGTGAGTTGTAACCTCACCACTAGATGTCACTAAATCTTACATGATGCACCTTCAATGCTTTAACCTCCTAAGACCCAGCTATGGGTTTTCTGTCCACATTTGTGGACAAGAGTTTCACAACTTTATATAAATTTTTTTTTTTTTTAAAAATTAGAAAATTGTCCACCACAAAGGACATTCCATAAATTTCCCCCCTACTCCCCCTCTCCCCCATTCTCTATCTCTATCGCTCTCTCTTTAACCCCAACTGGTCAAGGCAGATGGCCATCCTCCAGGAGTCTGGGTCTGCTCGAGATTTCTGCTGTTAAAGGGAAGTTTTTCCTCGCCACTGTCACCAGTCACAAGTGTTTGCTCCTGGAGGATTCTGTTGGGTTTCTGTAAATTGGCTTAGAGTCTGGTTTTGACCAACTCTATATATAAAGTGTCATGAGATAACTTTTTTGTTGTGATCTGGTGCTATATAAATAAAATTTGATTGATTGAGTGATTTGATTGGTTTTCCCCTGTAAGTTGCTTTGGAAAAAAGCATCTGCCAAATGCATAAACATAAACATAAAAAATTTAAAAACTGCATCTGAAAAAACTGTTGCACTATGATGTTTCCAATTTAGGCACTTAGTTAATAAAAAACAAAAAAAAGCTTGTACTTTTCTGACATTTCCTGGCTCTTAGGAGGTTAAGGATTTATTTTAGCTCAGAATGAATCTGTTAGTACCCCACCCCCCGAAGGGGAGGCAAGGGGTATTGTTTTTGGTTCAGTTTGTTTCTTTGTTTGTTTGTTAACATTCTAACAGCAAAACCATTGGTTGAATTCATATCAGATTTGGTTTATAGATTGCCAGTGATCCAGAATATATCTCATTATATTTTGGGAACAGTAGGTCGAAGTTGCAATTTTTTATAAATTTTTTAAATCTTTTTTTTCCCCATTCACTTATAATGGGCGAAATTTCAAATATCTACAGCAGCAAAACTATTGGGTGAATTCATACCAAATTTGGTTTATAGTTTGCCAGTGAACCAGAACATATGTCATTATATTTTGGGAAAAGTAGGTCAAAGTTTCAATTTTTTATGAATTAAAAATAAAAAAAATTCCCTATTTACTTATAATGGGCAAAATTTCAAATGTCTGTAGCAGCAAAACTGTTGGGTGAATTCAGACCAAATGGACTTTATAGACTGCCAGTGATCCAGAATAGATCTCATTACATTTTGGGAAAAGTAGGTCAACGTTTAAATTTTTAATGAATTTTTAAAATTTTCCAATTTACTCATAATGAGTGAAATATGTGCAAAGGGCGGGGTTTGTTGTGCCTGACACCACTTGTTTTTTCAATGAGCTGCTTTGTCTGCTGTTTTTTTTTTTTTTTTAAATGTCAACGTGTTTCAATGTTAACACTTAGTTAAATGAGGCCTGCCAGAAAGGTCATAAACCAATGAGTATAACTAGTATAAACAACCTTTCATAAGACTTTTGTACAAACACTTTAAACTCAAAACACATTTTTTAAGTATCTAGACTTTATCAATGTGTTTTGTTGAAACTGTAACCTCATTTGCTCTTTTCATCTGCTTCACATTTACCTTTGTGCATGACAGTCATCAGCATAAACATTCTCACGCCAGAGAAAACAAGATGAAGGTGTTCAATTAAAACTGAGGGTGGATAATTATGGAAAGGTATATCAGATGAAAACGTGATGAAAACAGTGTTTACTTCATGAGTCATCTGTCAATAAGCTTCCTGCATGTACAAGTGTTCGTGACAATTCAAGATCTAAGTGTGATTTTAAGACATAAGCAAATCTTGAATCCTTGAGGTGCGGTGAGGATCAGTCACATTAGCATGAAATATGAAGCTTAAATATTGACAATTGTTTTTTGTTTTGTTTTTTTAACAAAGTGTACTTGAAAATTTTTAGTTTATGTTTACAAAAAATTCTCTGAAGTATCTACAAAGGCTTATGTGTTATCTATTGAGAATTTAAACAATTATTGGGTTAAACCGGTGAATTGGGTGCACAAGGTTTAAGGGAATTTAAAGACAATGCTTTATTTATTTTGAACTTGACATACTGTTTTTAATTTAATATTTGAGTGTAAAGTATCCTTATGTTTTCATCCATGCTATTGTTTAAACTCTTATGAAGATACAATTGTCAAGATAAGAATAACTAAAACTCTTGTAATTATTTAATGGGAGTCAACGTGTTTGACCAGGTATTTTTAGTTCAGTGTAATGTCATGGGGAGAAACTTGACTTTGCATGTGTGGGATGAAGAGGCGTGAATGGTGTCAAATATTTCACATTGCTTCATATTTGTTGAGGAATAAAAATGATTTAATGAAACCTGGTTTTTGTCTCATTGTCGAAACAGTAGAGTATCATTATTGTGTCTAGATAGATAGAGAGAGAGAGAGAGAGATAGATAGATTATAACAGCAGTAAAAACACACTGCCCATCCCAACAGACAACCAACAATGGAGACACAAGGTAAGAAGTGATAAAAAAGAATAAAAGATATAGGAAATATATAATATGTACAGTAAAAGTAAGGTAAAAATAATATGCTACCTGGCCCTTTAGCAATAAATGAAGGAATGATTGTGTGCACCTTATAAAAAGCTCAAGAACTACAACTCATAATTCACCTATAGATGTGGATCATTTACAGAGAGGAAGTTTCAGACGTAACATAATTATTGCATAAATCTGATGTTTTCAAGTGAAAGAGGTACATTTCTAAATGACAAAGTGCTGTAAAATCCAGTTACTAGCCACGTACCAACTTCTCTGAGTTTTTCCACTTCTATTATTTTAAGATGATGCAGTGAGTTCATGTCAGTAACAACATTTCACAACTTTAATTTGCTCACGTTAACACAGACCAGGATGTGCGTTTTACCCATCCTATTTACTTTTCTGGAAAGTATACTTTGGTAATAGTTCAATAAAATATTTCATAACAGATATGTAAACATCCAAAGTCTTATGTAATTTAGTTTGTCCCATTTTACTAACCATCAAAGTTTAGTTTTTTAGTTTAGTAGTTAATTGTATTGTGGACAATTCCAATTAATTAACTATATCAATAACAGTAAAAAGGGCCATCTTTAGTTAACATGGTTAGTATCCTGCTGTAGTCCCCAGCCTGGTGACAATAGGCACCCTAAAAAAATAATATATTACAGCACATTAATTAAAAAGAGAGTTAAGACCGCTAAGAGACAAGATAAATCAATAAAAATAAAATGATAAAAGAGAACAGTGAAATGTTAGTGCAATCATACAGAGACAGCACATGTATTCCAAGCATACAAAAAGCACACATCCTGGTCTGTGTTAACTCGAGCAAATTAAAGCTGTGAAATGTTGTTACTGACATGAACTCACTGTATCATCTTAAAATAATGTAAGTGGATGTGACGTAGGCTGGCCGTTTAGCGGTTGGAGGTCAGTGAAACTAGGAAGGAGGTGAGGCAGAGGCAGGAGATGGCGTGGGCCACAATTTTAAAAAAAATATATTTTCAATAATCCTTTTTCCAGACAAAGTGCAAACGCCAAAAAAAAAAGTGCAAATGGAGATTGCAGCAGCAGTGTCTTCTCCAGCAGCCGAACCTCAAGTGATGAAAATGGGCGCCTTTTATACGGTTCTACTAATTGGATAAAACCACTACAGCTCCACAGGGGCATTACAAATCTACATAAATTATTAAAACTAATCTAAAACCTCCATAACTAAAACCCACAACCATAACCTATCTAAAACCCAAGCTATATATCTAAAAATTCTAAATCCAAACACCCAAGTTAAATAAAAACCCATAAACCAATAAAATACACCTCCTGGTTCCCCCCCACATTTTCCTGCCTTGGTCCAGGCCAAAACCTTCTTAAGGGTGTTGTTCCTGCAGGGACGCACTTTGTTGATGGACCTGGACAGAAGGACAGGGTAAGAACGAATACTCTAAAACAGCATTCACTAAACACTTTAAAATCCACTCACACAGACACTAAACAAAACTAAACTTAAATGTTGCGCATTTACTAGTGATGGGTCGATGAGGCCTCATGAAGCGTGTCGACACAATGACACACTGTGTTGATACTGTGTTGATACTGTGTCACTGAATACTGACACCTGCTGGACCTTAAAAATCCCTACAGGCAACCTAGTGTACAGACTCAACTGACACTGATTTAATGACCTAGTATATACAATAATATAATTTAAGTCATTGTATTTTATATTGTATTATTTCATATCTTCATTTAAATTTAAAATATCTTTGATATTTTTAGATACAGTTAATAAATAATGTGAACATGTATCATAACATGAAAATCTAAGTGAACGTGTTGTGAATGAGGATGCTTGTGGACTGGGATTTTTTTTTTTTTTTTTTTTTTTTTTTTTACAAATTTTTATTCAAAAAAATAAGCCTTTCCAAAGTTTTGGCCTTCAGCCGATTTCGCTTTTTTGATGCAATTTCTCCGGCTTTAGAAAATAATCGTTCACATGGCACCGAGGAGGCTGGTGTGCAAAGAAACTGTAAAGAGAGCTGAAACAGGTGAGGGTAATTTCTTCTTTGACTGTCCCAGTATTTCAGTGGATCACTGGAACGGGGGATGTTGCCTTCTGACATGTATCTCTGGACCTCAATTATTGTATCTGCTCTAGTGTTGGTGGTTTGCCTGCCGACTTCATTGTCCAGATATTGCCACAGGTTGTCTAAGAAACAACAGATGGGTATTTTAGTACATGATTTGCAAACAATTAAATGCACAAATAAACAGATAAGGCTGAATAACATGCCTGAAGCTGTTGCCGAGGAAGGTCCAGGCTGTGGCTGGGCTGATGTGTGGCCCATTAAAGCAGCACATTCAGCTCTCAGTCTACTTATTGCTTCGCTACATTTGTTGGAACTTCGGAAACCGAGTGATTTAAATCTTGGGTCAAGAAGTGTTGATAGTGTCAACACAGTCAGTGACTCCAGATTGGAAGCAGTGTCAGTGACACCACGCCTAAGGTGTTCATGTAGTTGTATTGCGTCAGGTGTGTGCAAATTTGAAGCATTATGCTCAACTGCATGATAAAGCATTTTCATCATCGGGATGACCTTGGACCCAGAAACTCTCTTCTCTTCTGACAACTCCACTGTGGCCTGATAGAAAGGAGCAAGCACAAGCAGTGTCTCTGCTCTGACTGTGCACTCGTCTGCCGTCAGTGGAGTAATGTTAGTGCTGAGCGAGGCAAGAGGTACCCACACTGGTTCCTTCTCATCATGTAGCCTTGATAGCATCTGATATGTGTTGTTCCAGCGTGTTGGTACCTCATTGATGAGTTTTAGGGTTGGCCGTCCCATCTGTTGCTGCACTTGAGCAAGCTTCTCTTTTGCTGTAGTGCTTGATCTAAAGTAGGAAACAATTTGCCTGGATTTGTTTCTTATTGCTGTAAGTGTTGGTATTTGATCACATGACTTTTTTACAAATAAATTAAGAGTGTGTGCTGTGCATAAATTACCAATACAGCGACCGCAGAGAAGTTGTAAAATGCCTGTATAGGCCTACCTGTGTTCATTCCTGGTGCAGGCCGGTTTGTGTCCTCATTTTCATGAAGTGCTCTGTAGTGCCTGAGCATTGAAGATGTGCTTTTGTTTGTGTATGACAGTTCTGTTTGACAGATGGGACATTTAACCTGCAGTAAAATTAAATGAATGAATAAAACTTACTTTAATTCACTGAATTAATGTTAACTTTGAAATGGATTTTAACTCTGACAGATCCAGTGGAAACTGAGGATCAGGATGAAACAAGTAAATAGAAAAAAATACCTTCGTTGGCGAAATATGATCAAAGTGATCCCACCTGGCCGAAACCTTTCTTTTCCTGCTGGGCTCCATAGTGACAAGATAGAGGGGGGGAAAAAAGCGCTACTACAAATGTTGGCAGTCGTTTGGGATACATCCCGGTGACAGATGCGCTTCCCTTTAAACACAGTTTGGCGACACAGTGACACAGCGACACAGCAACTGTATCGGTCACGTGACTTTCTTAAAGCGATACGCGCACCGACACGGGGTTTGCTCCATGAGCTCGACGCCTGTGCCGACGCATCGGTGTTGCCGGACCCATCACTAGCATTTACATCGCACTGCTTCTGTTTGTGACCTAATTTGTCTCCTTTTCTCCAGGGCCAAGCAATCATCAATTAAAATACAAATACCACTGGATGTAAAAACTGAAAAGGAAAGACAAAAATCAGTAAACTACTTTTAAAACCAATCACGTGCAATTATTTTGTTTGTGCAAATATGTTTGTTGAAAGTGCTGTGCTGTAAACTACATGTGCAAGTTGAAGTGCTTAAGTGAAAAAAGGTGCCTGTATTCATACTTAAGTGACAAACGGCTGTTTGTCACAGTGGAAAAAACTCAGAAGTTGGTACGTGGCCAGTGTGACGGCCCCTGCTTAGGTGTCTATGTGCTTGGCTGTGACGTCATTCTGTGTTCTCTCCTGAGGTGATCAGCTGAGACATCACAGTGATTGGAGCACCTGGGCCCGGTGTTCCTAAGGACCATAAAAGTGCCAGATGGCGCCACGTGGTGCGCGTTCTCCTCTCTCTCCTCCCTACCAGCACCTTTTGTTTGATTTACCTTTTGTTTTTTTCAGCCACACAACCTTACACTCATACTACCCACACATCCACATGCACACCACTGATGTCACTGACTTACACACCTCATATGTATTGTATATTTTGGTTATCTTGCGTTATGCTTTAATAAATATTTTTGCATCAAGTTAGCACTGTGTATTTCTCCCATCTTTTTGTCATGGCCTAGAGCCGGGTTATGACGGCTAGTAACTGGATTTTACAGCACATTGTCATTGAGAAATGTACCTCTTTCACTTGAAAACAACAGATTTATGCAATATTTGTTAGGTCTGAAACTTCCTCTCTGTAAATAATCCACATCTATAGGTGAATTATGAGTTGTAGTTCTTGATCTTTTTATCAGGTGCACATAATCATTTGTTCATTTATTGCTGAAGGGCCTAATAACATTCATTGAGAATAACCCCTTATGCCACTGTTTTAGTGAGCTGGGTGCAAATTGACCTCAGCTCCGTTTTGATGGATCTCATCTGTTGTATTTATGCCAACAGAGGGAGGCATTTAACCACTTTTAGATCGACAACGTGGCAGAAAATGTCAAAACAAGTTTGATCTAAAGGTAGCATATTATTTGACCTTGCTTTTACTGCACATATATATTTCCTATATCTTTTATTGTTTTTTTTATCACTTACCTTGTGTCTCCATTGTTGGTTGTCTGTTGGAATGGGCAGTGTGTTTTTACTGCTGTTATCTATCTATATTAGTGTGGATGTATGGTTGGGATTTCCCTTTTGTGTAACTTCTGCTGCTGCTGTCTTGGCCAGGACACTCTTAAAAAAGATATTTAAATCTCAATTAGTTTTTTTCCCCCTATTTAAATAAAGGTTATAATAATAATGTGGTCTGATTTTATGATTTTATAATTGTTTTGTCATTTTCTTTTATTTCATTTATTTAGTTTTATTTATTTTATTTGCTATTTCTATTTATCTAGAAAATCTTCAGCTTTATAGTAATTACTTTTAAGTATGTATTTTCTGTATGTGTGGATTTATATTTTTCTGCCAACACTGGGGTAATGTTATTTCTTTGTTCATCTGCAAAAGAAAAATAAAGGGGGAAAAAAAGAACACTTACAGCCTTCTTGGGGATTTTAGCGAGTTATCTCAGTGATCCACCTGAAGGACTCCCACATTACCTGATCTAACCAAATTTCACTAACACATTGTTTTTTATTCCTTAAAAATATTCTTATTAAAATGTTGTTAATGTTACAGTTGCTCATACAAATAAATACAACGAGAAAAAAAAAAAAAACATAAAGCAAATGTCATCTCAAATGTGATCATTTTAATTAACTTATCGATTTGTTTTGGATAAATTAAAATTAAGTATCGCTGCTTTTATTCGTTTTACTCAAGTGTCTTTTGTGACCCAATTTGCTGCAGCCAATCCGAATATACGAAGGCTGCCGGAAACTGTGGTTTCTTAGCAACCGCTGTGTAAATAAACCGTGCCCTGTGGGTCGGAAAGTAGAGCTCCTTTTACTTTTAGCCCTTTTTAATATACTTAGAAAAGTACATTTAAAGCAAGTGAAAATGTTTAAGAGTGAATTATTGTTGGACCGGGCAGCTGCTGCCAAACAACAGAGAAGCCGGAACCGAGAGGCGGAGAGACAGGAGCGGATATTTAACGACAAACACAGGACTATTGGGGTGAGAGTTGAAGCCTTTCATGCATGAATTATGTAAACCTTAGTCAAGATTTTTTTTCCTGAGTGTTTTTATTCCTCTTTAGGCATGAAAATAAATAAATAAATAAATAAATAAATAAATAAATAAATAAATAATAAATTAAAAAAAACAAAAAAAACAAAAACAATGTGATTGAAATTTTTAAATGAACCTATTTTTTATGGAGTTACAAAAATGTCCGCTCATCTGGACAGCATTCATTTAATTTTTGAAGCAAAGAAACATGTATTTAACTCTTTCATGTATGAATTATGAGAACATTAATCAAGATTTTTTTTTCTTTTTTCCTCTTTGGGCATTAAAAAACAATACTATTATTATTATTATTATTATTATTATTATTATTATATATATATA
Organism: Sphaeramia orbicularis; assembly: GCF_902148855.1. NCBI lineage: Eukaryota > Metazoa > Chordata > Actinopteri > Kurtiformes > Apogonidae > Sphaeramia > Sphaeramia orbicularis. The sequence continues at coordinate 15,529,188 of NC_043962.1, forward strand.
TTTTTTTTTTTTTTTTTTTTTTTTTTTTTTACAAAGCTATTTTTCATGGAGTTACTCAGCTGGACACCATGAGTTTAATTTTTGAAGCAAAGAAACATGTATTTACTTATATACTGTGTGTAAACTATGAAATAAAAACATTAAATGCTGCTAATTTGATGTTTTCTCACATTTTAACATACACTACAAACAAAAAGTTATGGATATTTTAAAATTTTGGGGCTATTTTTTCAGTTTTTTGCACAATGCTTTTTACTTTTTTGTGTGTGTGTGTGTGTGAATTGAATTAACACTTTTTTTTTTTTTTTTTTTTTTTTTTTTTTAATTACCAGACATAGTTTTATTTACAAATGGCAAAAATGACAAAAAAAAAAGACCAAAAAAAGAAATATCCTTAACTTTTTGTTTGTAGTGTACTCTAATACTAGTTATTACTCACTTCATGGAGCTAATATGCAAAAAAAAAACAAAAAAAAAAAACAGTGTGATTGACATTTTTTAATGAACCTATTTTTTATGGAGTTACAAAAATGTCCGTTAATCTGGACACCATTCATTTAATTTTTGAAGCAAAGAAACATGTATTTAACCTTTTCATGTATGAATTATGAGAACATTAATCAAGATTTTTTTTCTTTATTCCTCTTTGGGCATTAAAAAAAAATGCGATTATTTTTATTTTGTTTTATTTTATTTTATTTATTTATTTTTACCAAGCTTTGGAGCAAAGAAACATGTATTTACTGATATACTGTGTGTAAACTATGAAATAAAAACATTAAATGCTGCTAATTTGATGTTTTCTCACATTTTAACATACACTACAAACAAAAAGTTATGGATATTTTAAAATTTTGGGGCTATTTTTCCAGTTTTTTGCACAATGCTTTTTACTTTTTTTGTGTGAATTGAATTGAAAAACTTTTTTTTTTTTTTTATTACCAGACATAGTTTTATTATCAAATGGCAAAAATGACAAAAAAAAAAAAAAAAAAAAGACCAAAAAAAGAAATATCCTTAACTTTTTGTTTGTAGTGTACTCTAATGCTAGTTATTACTCAATTCATGGAGATAATATGCAAAAAAAAAAAAAAAAAAAAAAATCAGTGTGACTGAAATTTTTTAATGAACCTATTTTTTATGGAGTTACAAAAATGTCCGCTCATCTGGACATCATACATGTAATTTTTGAAGCAAAGAAACATGCATTTAACTCTTTCATGTATGAATTATGAGAACATTAATCAAGATTTTTTTCTTTATTCCTCTTTGGGCATTAAAAAAAACAATGCGATTGTTTTAATTTAATTTTTTTTAATTTTTTTTACAAAGCTATTTTTCATGGAGTTACTCAGCTGGACACCATGTGTTTAATTTTTGAAGCAAAGAAACATATATCTACTGATATACTGTGTGTAAACTATGCAATAAAAACCTTAAATGCTGCTAATTTGATGTTTTCTCACATTTTAACATATACTACAAACAAAAAGTTATGGATATTTTAAAATTTTGGGGCTATTTTTTCAGTTTTTTGCACAATGCTTTTTACTTTTTTGTGTGTGAATTGAATTGAAACACATTTTTTAAAATTACCAGACATAGTTATATTTACAAATGGCAAAAATGACAAAAAAAAAAAAAAAAGACCAAAAAAAGAAATATTCTTAACTTTTTGTTTGTAGTGTACTCTAATACTAGTTATTACTCACTTCATGCCAAAAAAAAAAAAAAAAAAAGTTAATTACAGTTTAATAACAATGGCAAGGAATTGATTTATACTCAAACAAATAAGATCAGGTTCATCAAGAACAGTAAAGTTACAGTAATGTCATCAGTGTATTGTGTTGGCTGATGTAAAACTAAAACGACAAAATCCATGAATATATAAGAGAACAGCTGTAGAATAGATATCCACTGTAGTGACCACTATGCGTGAAAGGGTTAAAATGCAACAACAGAAAGTGATAAACTGTGTGAAAACTATGAAATAAAAAGTGTTTTTAATGCAGTTAATCTAATGTTTGCTCACATTTGATGACACTCTAATACTAGTTATTACTCACTTCATGGAAATAATATGCAAAAAAAAAACAACAAAACTTTTTGTTTAAGAAAACGTTTAGTTAAAGTCTAATAACAACTTGCAATTGATATACACTCAGCATGTTACTGCAGGTCAGATTTATATCACAACTGTAAGTGTCCTATCTGCACTCTTCCCTTTTATTTTAATTGATTATTATTTATGTTTATTGATTTTATTTTAATTGTAATTGTGTGTTTTTAACCTGTCTTTTTTCCATTTTTGTAAAGCATGCGTATGAATTGTACTATACGAATAAATTTGCCTTATCAAGAACAGCAAAGTTACTGTAATTGTATGAATGTCAGTGTATGAGATGATACATAAGTGTCCACTGTGTTGGCTGATATAGAACTAAAACAACAAAACCCATGAATAAACAAGAGAACAGATGTAGAATAACTGTCCACTGTAGTGACCAGTATGCATGAAAGGGTTAATATTAGTACAAAGAAAATGATCCTGTGTGGATGAAACCCTCTTAAACATGTGCTGACACCATGTTGGGTTGTTTTACAGATTGATAAGGAAGCCCTTGACATGCAGGTGAAGGAAAAGAAGAAACAAGAAGAGGTAGAAAAAAAGGAGCAGAAGGCGCATGGTGAGTTCAGTGTCTGCTCATGTTAACGCAGACCTTCACAATGCATTATGGGTAGGGATGTCCGATAATATCGGCCCACTGATATTATCGGCCCGATATTGGCATAAAAATGTAATATCGGTGAATATCGTTATCGTTTTTTCTGCCTATCATTAAAACCGATAAAATAATGCCTTGATTTTGCCGGCATTTATCGATGCGCACATGAAGCATTGTTTGTAGCTGAAAGAAATGTGCAGTTTTCAAAATTGTACAGTAGAGTTGCCACACTGTAATAGACTCATGGAGGGAGGGAGAGAAAATAGATAAATATGGCATTTTTTCCACAACTTAAGTTGAAGTATGTATTCTTTGCACAGACAGTGTTTACATTTTGAAAGCCTTGTTGCATTTGAGAATGCATCCAATGGGGCATCACAATACAATTAGGCATGATGTGTTAATTCCATGACAGGAGATATGTGATGTTACCTACAATTAGTTTAATATCCCACAAATATCAGCAGCAGTGTTGGTAGATATTGGAATCGGAAATTAAGCGTTGGACAATATCGGTATGTCGGTTTTTGGCAAAAAAGCCAAAAACGGACATCCCTAATTATGGGTAGTGGGAATGTGTCGCAACTAGGGCTGCGTGAATTGATCTAAAAATTGATACAATTGATACTAAGGTGCGTATCGGTATTGGATCAATATTAGTGTGATGAGATCAATATTTTTGTTGCCTTATACGAGGGGTCTCAAACTCATTTTCTTTCAGGGGCCACATTCAGCCTGATTTGATCTTCGGTGGGCCACACCAGTATAATAATAGCATAATAACCTATAAATAATGACGAATCCAAATTTTTGTCTTTGTTTTAGTGCAGAAAAAAACTCATTAAACTGTGAAAATACTTACTTTTATAAACTATCCAAATAAAAAAGATGTGAATAACCTGAAAAAACTGAAATTTTTCAAGAAAAATAAGTGCTATTTTAACAATATTGTACCTCAACTTATTGTTTCTACATGTGCATTATGGATCAGGTCTACAAAGACACTAAACACTGAGGAACAGGCGGAAAAGAGTTGAAATTATGCTTAATTTTCTTTAGACATTTCAGGTTGTTCATATTTGTTCAGGTTATTCACATTTTATTGTTACAGGATAGTTTGTAAATGTAAATATTTTCATAATTTAATGTTATTTTTTGCACTTTGAAGTTGTCATTACTTATAGGCATAATGCAATTTTATTTTTTTCACATCAAACCAAGAAGAAAATATGGAGTCATTATTTTTTGTAGGTTATTATTATTTGACTGTAGATCATATTGGTCTGTGTGTGGAACCGGAACTAAAATGAGTTCAACAGCCTTGACTGTGGAATTTTTGCGCTTTGAAAATTCATCCCATGGACCGGATTGGAACCTTTGGCGGGCCACATTTGGCCCCCGGACCGCATGTTTGAGACCCCTGCCTTAAACGAATTCCTTCACAGAGTTCATGTGAGCAATATTTTTGTCACATTGTTACTTTTTTGTTATTTTGCACCAGTTAGTTTTTCTTAAACAATTGTGTGTTGTAAAAGGTAAAATGGGAACTATTTTTTTTTTTTTTTTTTACTGTTAAATTGTTTTTTAATTGTAGTTAGTTAATAAAAAAAACATATTTACCTAAATTTTTTGTCCTGTGTTTTATCACAATCATAATCAACTAACTAAAGGCAAAATCACAAAATTATTCAATGATCATGACATTTCAAGTAATAAGTATTGGCATCAGTATCTGCAATACTTGCCCTGTATTTACTGGGTATCGGATTGAAACCAAAATTCCCTCTATTGTTCACTTTAATCTCCATCATCAGAAATAGCCATATTATCAATAGAAAATATTTATAAATAGGTCTTAAGATATTAGCTCACAAGCTAAAAAATAGTTTTATATAGTAGCCTAGCAGTGAAACAAGATCATTTTCTTACTACATTTTTCTTTTCTGTTTTTTTGGCAACTTCTTAATTTAAGACTTTTTATTTAATTATTTATATATTTTTTAACGGGAACAAATATAGACATTATTTCATATAAATACAAGACAGATGTCACAGTTTCTAGCCAAGGCTAATTTGCAGCCCCTCTTCCTGGTTTGGCTGTTACTGTCAAAACAAAATTAAAAAATAGAATTAAAGCAGTACAAAAACATTAAAAAAAAAACAAAAACGAAACAAATGACGAAATACAGACAAAAACATCCAGCACTAACACTAGACAAATAAATACAGGAGACTACCAATGAAAGTTAATGTTCACAGGCTTGTTTCAGTGTCAGCCATTGTTTCATCTCTGTGTTAAAAACCTTGAGGTCTGTCAATGTTTTGATTTAAGGTAGTAATATATTCCAAAATTTGGTACCAATTACAGAGAAAGAGGACTGTCTGAATGATGTAGAGTATTTCACTGTTCTGATATTAAGTGGTTTGAGAGATAAACACAGAACAAAAGAAAATTTTTTTTCATTTTTTCATTTCATTTTCTTTCTTTATTTAGACAGGTACAATGCACAATATACATTGACCTTAAAAAGGAGAGATGTAGTGTGCCAGGTTCTAGTACTAGTGCTAATTTTCACCTGTAGTCCCTGGGCAGACTGATGTTATCATTAAAAAAACAGACATTAATTAAAACTAAAACATTTAAAAAAAAAAAAAAAAAAGCATATTTATAACTCCATCTGTGTATCATTAAAAATATTAATATTAATAAATTATATATATATATATATTTATTTTATTTTATTTTTTTTTACAAATTTATTACAAAATTAATACAAGCAGTTATTAAAATCAACAATTGATCAACAAAATATAATAATAGGACACCCCAGAAGCAGCCCTCATACATTAAAACTTGTATTTTGTTGACCAGTTATTGATTTTAATAACTGCTTGTATTAATTTTGTAATCAATTTGTAAAATAAATAATAAAATTAAAATATATGATGATTTTCTAGCTGTTTTTGTGCATATATATTTTTGGCTATTCACTTCAATTCAGTTCTATTTGTAGAACCCAATATCCCAACAGGGTCGCCTCACAGGGTTTCACAGAATTTGTTGAATTGATAAAAAAAAAACAAAAAAAACAATGAAAATAAGCAAACAGTCAAATAATTAGTTAGTTAGAGGGTAGTAAATTAGAGGGATCCACAAGGGTTAAATAATTGTGATTTTGTGGCTTGAGTGGATATAACTTGTATCTTTTTTGGTTCATTATGTTTTATTTTGAAAAATCATCTAGCCAGTTAATTTCAATACAAGACAATTTAGTTGTATTTACCAACTTTCAGCTTGTCTTTTTTTTTTTTTTTTTTGTAAGTCTTTTTTGAATCACAGTGCTTGAACCTGAAAAATATGGAAATCAAGTAGTTTTCATTTTCACACAGATGCAGAAGCGCTCCATCACAGCAGAGTTGCCTACCTTCTCCAAAACAGACAACACAAGCAGAAACGCTCGATGGAAAAGGACACGGTCAGCTACCGCCAGCAGTACCAGCAGCCCTGGTGTCGGCGGGAGTACGACCTGAACGACCCAGAACGCTGCAAGAAAACAAGCCCAGCAGACGCCCAGATGATGCCCCCTGGCCTGGTGGGCGAAGACCCGCACTGTAAGGACCGGGTGCAGAGACAGAGGGTGCAGCTACGAGGGTGGCTCATCCAACAGCAGAACGAGCAGGCGACAGAGAGGCAGCGACAGAGGCTGGAGGGTAGGTCTGTCTGATCTGAGACAGAATCCACAGGCTCTGTTCACACATGGAACACCATTCCGGCTAAAATTTGCTTAGAGGTCTTATTTCTGTCTTTGTGCATAAGAAATCAATAGAAGTGAATCCCCAAAGGAACTTTGTGTTGGTAAATGCAAGTTATGCAAAATTTACAGGATTTCAGTTCTGTTGCAACATGCTGATGGTCATATGAACTATGTTTTCAGCTCAAAAATGTCCAATTTCATCACAATTAATGCTGTATTTTCATGTCACAAATGGCCAAGTTATATTTGAACTGAATTTACCTGAAAAACAAATATTCTATTCTTTTAGATTCCCCAATTTTTCTTACAAGATTATATACTACATATCACATGTTTTATTTTTACAGGCTGCAATATGGAGTATGGTGCTGATCCATCCTGCTTATGTTACGCCAATACATACATTAAGAATGTCACACGTCACTTTTTAAATCAACAGTTTTTTTTAATAATAAGCATTTTTATAAACAAATAACAAGTCTATATTGTTATTTACTCTTTAGTATGATGATAAACTATACAATAAATAATTCTGATCCTAGTTTTTGCACAGGGATCATTTGTGGAAACGCTGACATGGCTGCCGAGCATCAGTATGATGGGATCTGTAACAACCATGTCACATCCGTCCACTGCCACATTTAGTGTTTTTGTGTCAGCTGTTATTGTTTTAGATCCACAATACTAACATTTATGAATAAGAGGAGAATTAGCAATAGTAAGTCTATAAGTTTATTCCTAATAAAGTACTGGTACTGACCAGATCATCATGGGTAATGTCACGTCCGTCCACCAGCAAATGTTTTCACATACACGTGCTATTCAAAATCCAATATTTCTGAAAATATAGCTTCCACTGTCAAATAATATCAGTAGTCTGTGCACAAATGGATTAGCATTATTTCAACACAGTTCTATGCATTTCTTACAACTTTTTTTTTTTTTTTTGACAAGAATGGCCACTCATTTGACCCCCTAAGTAAATTTTAGCTGATTCCTTCACTGGTTTTCAGAGCAGCAGTATAACCAGTACAGACTGGACATGGACAACCACGCTGTACAGCTTCAGAGCATTGAGATGGAGAGGAGAAAAGCAGCAGCGGTAGCAACTAAAGACTACAATCTGGCTATGGTAAGAACATTTCAATTTCAGTTTTTTTTTTTTTTAAGTCAAGCTGTAAAACTCTTGTCCCTTACAGACAACAAAAATGCACTGGTAGATCTCAGGAGGATATTTCATCCTTCGCATTATTTTTATCTTTCAAAGCACAACTTTATGGTTTCTTCGACTCAGGAAAGAGAAATATTTGATTGGACATTTGTGGTGATAAAAATCTAACTTGGACTGAAAAAATATAAACTATAACATTTTTTTCTGGGTGCGGAATGATAAAGATTCAAGAAAAACATCGCCAAGAATCGGAGCATCGCAATGATGAAAGTGACACAGATTCAGGTGACAAACCCGCCCAGAGCATGATGGGAGCGCCCGGCCTTTGCCCCAGCAGCGACAGGAGACCCCCACCTGAGACCCCGCAACAGATCGCAGAGTTCCATAAACGTCAAATGGAGGAGAAAAAGGTAAAACTGGAAATGTGCAAGTCTTTATCTTTAACTTCAATGGAAAAAATCTAAATCTTCCCAAGTGCATTTTTCCTCATTTCTAGTCAAAATATCTCATCACACTTAAAATAAGACATGATCACCTAAAGAGTAGCTTTTAAGTGAGATATAAGAACTTATTTTTAGACAATAGACAATTTTTAGATTTTATGTTCTTATCCTGGTTTTTATCCCAGACTGTTTTTATCTTCTCTGGGTTTTTATCGTGTTTTATTGCATCTTGTTTTTATTTATTTGATCTTATTTATTTATTTAATTCTTTTACTTATCCATGCTGCTATACTGATGAATGGTGGAACACTGAACACTTGTTGTCCTGTCAGGATGCTCGATAAAGTACCTGCCTAACAGGTTCAATGTATGTTTTGTTGTAATGCCAAAAGCAATCACTACGTTTGCAAAACAAATCTACCCATGGGTATAAATAAAGTAGCCTTGAACCTTGAACCTTAGATCTTGAAAATCTTATTTCAAGAAATCTTACCAAGATAATTTTCTCTTGTTCCATTGGCAGATTTTTTCTTTTTGCTTAATTCAAGATTTTTTCCACTTTATTCAAGCAAAAAAATCTGAACAAGTGAAAATTATCTTGTAAGATTTCTTGAAATAAAATTTTCCAGATCTATTGTCAAAAATCAGCTCTTATATCTCACTAAAAAGTTCCTCTTTAGGTGATTATGCCTTATTTTAAGTGCGATGAGATATTTGTACTAGAAATGAGGAGAAATACACTAGGTAAGATTTAGTTTTTTTTCCAGTGTTGATGCCCTTATTCATGTTGATGGCACATGTTGTCTGCCTGTGTTGGAACTTTAGAGGACAGCTGTGAATAAGAATAACGAAGAGGAGAGGTACGATCGCGTCCGCATACACTCGGCTCGTACGGCTCTGCTTATCGAGAGGCAGCAGGCGAAGCTAAACAAGCAGCTGCAGAGGCAACTGGACAGCACCAACCTCAAACTGGCAGAAACACATAAACAACTGTAAGTAAAAGATTCTGAAAACACACACACTCTGCTTTACTCAATTTAACATACAATACATCCTTCTCACTCTTTGTTTTCAAGGACACCGGACATTGCGAGGGGTCGCATTGATGAAAGCTTCTTCTCCAAGTTCAACACCAGCAGCCGATGATGATGATGATACTGGTAGTAAATAAATAAACTGAACCATACAAGTAACTTATCAGTCTTCAGTATTTATATTAAAATTTGGTTTAAAAATTGTACTGTATTGTGGACGACGCTGACATTAGTGCACACGAAAACTGTCTATTTTTAAGGCAGATGTAGCATCACAGCCTTAGTACATAAAGTACAAAGTAGTGAAATTGCATGTACAGTATAAAAGTCAAGTAAACATCACAGCATGAAAACTTTTGATTTCCTACAGAATTAAACGCTACTTATCACAATCTTACAAAACACCACACAAAGCAAAAGAAATCATACAACACCTTAACACAGTGGTTCCCAACCTTTTTTGGCTTGTGACCCCATTTTAACATCACAAATTTCTGGTGACCCCAAACATTCAAAATGGACTTTTTTTTTTTGTTTTGCTAAAATTAATTTGTTTTTGATCATGTAATAGTTTGCTATACTACGTTGCAAATAAACGTTAATTTTAGACGACATTTAGTCTATATAATGTATATTATTATGGACGGAGGCAGAAAAGCCAGGTGTAGATTACTGCACAAAGTGAGAATTTGATTTTCCTTGGTCAGGATATGTACAGTCAGTCCAGCTTGGATTTACAAGGCTGTGAAAAAAATAAAGGAAGGTCCACACAACCAGTGAGCTCCCAAACCATTTAATTGTGATGTTTCGGGCCGAGGCCCTTCATCAGACTGAGGCCTCGGCCCGAAACGTCACAATTAAATGGTTTGGGAGCTCACTGGTTGTGCGGACCTTCCTTTATTTTTTTCACGTTCTACTTTTTTGGGATCCTGCACACCTCTAATTTTGGATGTGCGTGTCGTTCACCTTTTTTCTGTATTTACAAGGCTGACAATTAATACTGAACAAACAAGAACTCAAACTATGAATTATGAAAGAGCTGCAGCATCTGAAACTGACCACAATGAACATTTGACAGATAAACAGAACCACAGTGCTTCAGTTCCAGCTTCACAGTTTGTCATGTCTTTCATATTTTGTGATTGTCTCCCTCAACTCACCATATATTTTTTTATTTTTATCAATTACTAGAAATTTCAGGCGACCCCATTTGAATTCCAGGTGATCCCACATGAGGTCCCGACCCCAAGGTTGAAAAACACTGTCTTAACATATTCTTGCTCCCCAAAAACACGCAAACCTTAAAGTGCAAACACATTTTAAAACATTGCTCAGAGATGATTGGACACTCTTTTAACTTGTTTCAAGTATTAGGCCATTTTATCTGCTGTATATGGAAGCTGTACTTAGTGGTGGTGTAATACCGTATCCATGTACGCTGTTTTAATGAACCTGCTCACCTGGCAGTAAGGTTTACACCTCCTATTTTCATTACAGACTTCTTCCAAAATTTTGAAAGTACACAGGTATCAGCATGATGATCACCCAGAGGTATTTGTATTCTCTAGAATGCATTTTCAGATACAAACTTGTCCCATCTCCTCTGCCAAAGAGTCAGGGCTTTCTCCTGTTGACTTGCATTCAAAGAACTGTATCTGAAAGACAAGATGAGTGAATATCAGAAAACAGTCCACTAAAGAACAACAAGGTGAGTACTTGTATTTTCAAAAGTCCTAAATAAAAGTCACCTGATGGAGTTTATGGCCAGAGCTTTGAGAGAGCCTAAGTGGGATCTTAGTCCGCCAAAACCCACAAAAGCCTCATAGAAGTCGTAAGAGAGGCCAGAGGCGCCGAACATGGCAGGGTCATCAGAACTGATGACCAGTGGGTGGTTCTCTGACATCAGCGCCGCTGCGGGATGGTTTCGCAGATCAGTTACCAGCTTCATTACCTGAAACAGGAGAACAGGGAGCACCATGCAGAAAGTCAAAGTTTGTTCAAACATTTGGGTTCATAGATATTTCCTTAATCTCAGTGGAAATTTTAGAAGTAATCCAATTTTTGCACATTGGTAAAGCTGGAATGGTGAAGGCTTGGACTGATCACAGGGGAGTTCAGGGGCCACATTCCAGTAAAATAACAGCATAATAACAGACAAATTATGATGACTGCGAACTTTTCAACAACTCTAAATATTTTCATAATTAAATCTTCTTTGTTTTTTTTTTAATACTAAAACAAAGAGAACAAATTCATTCATTTTCTGAACCCGCTTTATCCTCACTAGGGTCATGGGGATCGCTTGGAGCCTATCCCAGCTACATAGGGGCAAAGGCGGGGTACACCCCGGACAAGTCGCCAGTTCATCGCAGGGCTGAACATATAGAGACAAACAATCACTCTCACATTCATACCTATGGGCAATTTAGATTAACCAATTAACCTATCAGTGCATGTCTTTGGATGGTGGGAGGAAGCCGGAGTACCCGGAGAGAACCCACGCAGACACGGGGAGAACATGCAAACTCCACACAGAAAGGGCCCACCCCCCGTCGACTGGTGTTAGAATCGAACCCAGGACCTTCTTGCTGTGAGGCACAAGTGCTAACCACTGCACCACCATGTCGCCCGAGAACAAATTGAAGTTGTCATTATTTGTAGGCATAATGTAATATTTTTTTGTAATTAAACCAAGAAGAATATTTGGTTTCATTACTTATAGGTTATTATGCTATTGTTTTACTTGCAAATTCATCCCGCGGGCTGCATGTTTGATACCTGTGGATTATCAGATCTCAATCTGATATTCACATTTTTACAATTATCCGTGCTAATTTTCCAACCTCTGATGAAGTAATATAAAATACTACTACTTTGGCTCTGATGCAGCCACATCTCATTTGATTGTCAGCTTTAGTACATGATGATTTGTCAATGAATCAATGAATCAATGAATCAATGAATCAATCAATCAATTAATTAAATGTTATTTATACAGATTCAGAAAACTTTATTGAACCCATATAGATAATACATTATTTATATAGTGTCACATCATAACAAAAGTTATCTCATGACATTTTACATTTAGACCTTTTCTAAACCAGACTCTCCTCTTTGTGTTGGAGTTATTCTAAAGGTTGACACAAACCTTACATTTCTTTACTGCAAATGTACATGAGTTACAAATATCAGCCTCTTTGATAATTAAAAATCTGAAAAAAATCATATTTACAAGTCTGTACACATTCAGTCATTTATTCTCGGCTCGGTTCTTGTACATTCTGCTTTTAAGAAGACACAGTACCTGATTGGAGATGGGACACACTTCCAGAGCCACCCCTTTTTTCCTAGACAGCTCTTTGGCCACTGGATGGCGCACCAGAGCGTAGCCATGGCCAATGCGTGAGGTGTTGAACAGGAGAGCATCCAACAGGTTCTGGTCCACATCTGTGCCCTGAAGGTCTTCATGAGAACAGGCATAAATGGTGAACAAACTACTGCTGTTTACTCTATCTGGATTCCATACATGCTTTTACATCAATTTGATCTACATTCTATATCATTCGGTGTCAAACACTGTAGACTGTCATCATGCTATGCTGCAGAAATGTGCATAAATATATGTGTGTGTAAATAGGCTATGTATACAGTTAGTAAGTATATATATGTGAGGGTGGGTTTAGGGAAAGTGTTTTGTTATATTTTGTAAATGTCCTTAAATTAAATAAAGATTTGTAAATTAAATAAAGGTTTAAATAACACTTGAATGTTAAAGTACTAATAGACTAGGCACTACTGCGCTCACCTGTTTCTCCAGCATGAAAAAAGAATGGAAGCTCAACCCCTCTCTCTGTTGGCAGCGACAGGGCGTCTCTGAAGTACCACAGAGGTCTGCCTACGTCCTCACGGCCCACCTGAAAGTCAGACCTTTTCTTAACATACTGTATGTGGTTGTTATATTATCGTCCTGTCATGCTGATATGATGCTTTACAAAGTTTTGTTTCCACTGTTTTGGAACAGTTAGGTTATCTGTTTTTACTTAATAAAAATGTAAGATATTCCCACAGCATTTCCATGACTTTTCAAGGGTCAGTTAATTCGATGACCATTAACAGCCGTGTCCTTTAGTTAACCTTTAGAGACCATGTAGGATATAATTACATTTTTTTTGTTTTCTTACAATATAATCATGTTGTTCACAATTTTCCAAGAGTTAATGCAACTTTATTAAAGTAATATTGACAGAATTGACTCTATTTTTAAGATGTCTTAAGAATAACATTTGAGATATTTTAGCATCTACAAATGAGATGATAAATTTTAGACTCTGACTTCCTCAAACCTAGTAATGAACCCTGTCACTGACTTTTCAAACATTCACATCATTCATTCATTATCTAAACCTGCTTTATCCTCACTAGGGTCATGGGGGTCACTGGAGCCTATCCCAGCTACTTGTGGGCGAAGGCGGGGTACACCCTGGACATGTCACCAGCACGTCACAGGGCTGACATATAGAGACAAACAACCAATCACTCTCACATTCAAACCTATGGGCAATTTAGATTAACCTATCAGGTGGTGGGAGGAAGCCGGAGTACCTGAAAAGAACCAGGTACTGCAAACACGTGTGGTGTTGGAATTGAACCCAGGATCTTCTTGCTGTGAGGCATGAGTGCTATCCACAGCACCACTGTGTCACCTCTCAAACACAAGAAATGGATTGGCTTAAAATTATCCCAGAAATGGGGTTTAACAAAAAAGAAAGATGTTATATAACTGCTCAAGAAAAGAAAATCAAATGCTGTGAGTTTTCCAAAACCTTAAACTATTTTACATAATTTCATGACTTACCCAGTCCTGAAAATTTAGATTTTAAAATTCCATGGACCCATGGAGAAACTCACATTTGCTTTGAGACTAGAACATGACAAATTTGAGGAAAGCTGGAAACCATAGATGGACTTTATGAACACTCAAAAAGAACAAATCGTGACACCCGCTATTGTTTAGCTACTATATTACTGTCATTATTATTATTATTATTATTATTATTATTATTATTATTATTATTAATAATAATAATAATAATAATAATAATAATAATAATAATAATAATAATAATTTGTTTTTATGTTTTGTTGTTTAAAAAAAAAGGGGGGGGGTCAAGAATTGAAAACACTGGAGATATACACAGAAAAACAATTGTACAGATAGATTGTTTTGTTCTTTTCTGAAAAGAAATATAGAAAAACATTATTGCAAAATGTTATATGTGCGTGTGAAGGTAAAACAGCTAAATTCTCCATTATAAAATCAAATAAAAACTTGAATTATAAATCCTGCCAAAAAAAAAAAATTCCATGGACCTAGAATTTCTACTTGCTTTTTTTCATGTCATTTCAGTATGTGCCACTGACTCTCACCAGGTCAAAACCGGCCATGATATCTGGGAAGTCTCTCTGCAGCTTCATGGCCTCCTCCACAGCTTCAGTCACCACAGATGAATTTGCTCCCCTGAGGATAGTATCACAGTGTCATCAGTAATTTGATAAATGTCCTCCACCCGGCTAAGTTCAATTCAGTTTCACAGTCACTTAGTGCAGTCACCTATGTACTGTGAGGATGATTCTTGTTCCGAAGAAGTCTGGGTGTTCTGCAGTGAACTGCCTCGTGACGTCCTGGTAGGTCTTCAGAGTCCAGGCTTTGTCATGAGTTCTGCCGTCCAGTTCATAGATCTGAACAAGATAAATGCAATGCAGTAACGGCACCAATTAGCAATAACTGAGGGTAACTCAATAGACCTCCAGGAGGAGAAAAAGCATGTGTAAACACCAACATTATTTTACCTCTGGGAGTAAAGCACGAACTTCCAGATACATAACATTGTCCTTGTAGAATTCAGTAAGGCCTTGGTAGAAATATTCTCTGAACACAGGAGCGTATGTGACCAGACCCCACATTGACATGAAGGCCTGCTCGAACCTGTCCCACACCACGTCCTGGTTCGGGTAGACCTTCTCCGGGTCCAGATCGGTGAAGAGCGTCAATTTTCCTCTAATCCTGAGAGTGAAAATATGAAGACATCTGAATCAATCTGGTGCCTATTTAGCACTGAATCTGCTTGTTTACAGCAGTGGACATTTTTGGACACCCTTAAAATTTTAAGCAAATCATGCGTGGAAAATTCTCTTTTGTGTTTCAAAAGGTGCGACGGCATCAGACAGACACAAACAAATGCAAATGAAAAAAATAGCAAAACTAAATTCTTGACAGTTTCAACATGTTATGCACTGGATGTGTTTCATTATGTTTTCGAAACATCCAGTTTTTAACCTCGATGGAACAGAGCATGTGCAGAGGGGAGCATGTGGGTTTGGAGAATGGAATAATACTGCACAGTTTAATGACTTCAGAGTGATTCTTAATTAAATATATCACAAATGCACGGGGTGTCCAAAAGCTTTTTTCCACTATTGCTATTGCAGATCAGTGAAGAGCGTCAATTTTCCTCTAATCCTGAGAATGAAAATATGAAGACATCTGAATCAATCTGGTGCCTATTTAGCACTGAATCTGTTTGTTTACAGTAATGGACATTTTCGGACACCCTTAAAATTCTATCATGAAATATCCGCGGAAAATTCTCTTTTCTTTTGTGTTTCAAAAGGTGCGACTGCATCAGACAGACACAAACAAATGCAAATGAAAAAAATAACAAAACTAAATTCTTGACAGTTTCAACATGTCATGCTCTGGATGTGTTTCATTATGTTGTTGAAACATCCAGTTTTGACCTCGATGGAACAGAGCATGTGCAGAGGGGAGCATGTAGGTTTGGAGAATGGAACAATACTGCAGAGTTTAATGACTTCAGAGTGATTCTTAATTAAATATATCACAAACACATGGAGTTTCCAAAAGCTTTTTTCAACTATTGCTATTATTTAAGTTTTACTTCCTCCCACTCCTTTTCGACTGTGCAAATGAAGTCATACTTTGTTTTCATGTAGATGTACAGGTTTTTGTCTTTTGTTTGTTTGTTTCGTTTTTTACAATCTGTTTCATTTGTAAAGACTAAGTAGGATTACTTTGTTTTGTTACATATTCAAACTAAACTAAACTAAACTATTGTGTATTCATAACTTACAGGATATACTCAGTGTTTTTAACCTGGCATACTTCCTGTAAAAGCAGCTTCTGTGGCTCTATGTTACATATGAGGAGGTGTATTGGGCCTACTGATACTAAACTTTTAAGGTACTAAAACCTGCATCAGGCTACTTTTACAATTAATATGGAGTTTCAAACAAAAATACATCATATTAAGTTACTGCTGTCGTGTGACTGAAAACAGAAGCTTTATTCTGTATAACTGAGTTTTATAAATTAAAGTGTGATGAAGGTCATGTTAATGGCATTATTTCCTACATGACAGTTCCTCATTTCTCTCTCATTTCAGCTGACTACGTGTAAGCATAGTATTAATACTGTAATAAACCCTCAGTATAAGTATACTACCTTTTCATGAGGGGAAAAAAAAACCCCTGATATCAATATTTACTTTGTGTAGACATGACTATAGACAACAGGTGCATCAGAGGTTTTTTTGTTCTTAAAAAAAAAAAAAAACACTGCGTGGGTTCACAGCAGATTTTAAAGAACAGGAAGTAAAACTATGTGGACTACACCACCACGGATTCATTTTAAAACAGATTAAATCAGGCTTGACAAAATGAAAGAAATGTGTTAGTTGCAATAAAACAAAAACAACCTAAAAGACAAAACAGGATGTGAATATTACAAGACAAACAATTATGCAAATTATGCTGTGATTTGTGATGTAGTTGACATTCTGTTCATTTTCTGTATCTTTATCATTTTGATTTATCTTTCCACCAACTGAGTTCTTATTAAACAACAGAAAATGGTGCAAAGAGACATAAACAATGGATATTTGCTGCGGAATATTTCAGACATTCAGGTGGTAATAATGTAAAGATAATATTCTATATGTTAATGTGCTAACTTAAACAAAACAACCTAAATTAAATGGGTTTTTTAACTGTTTTAAGTGACAATGTCAGCTAATAAGAAAATACACCCCAAATAAAATATATAATACAACTGAATACTTATATCACTGTTTTTATCACCCAGCCTTATGTTGGTGTAAATACAAGGATCATAAAGACGATGCTATGTAAATGAACTGTATAACATCAACTAAATACATTTTAAAAGACAACAAAAATGAGTCACCTGTTGTCTAGATCAGTCGTGTTGACCACCTTGGCTCTGAGGGTTTCCAGCAGGTTCCAAGGAGAACAGTTTGGCAGAGGTTCGGGCCACTGAGATGAGAAGATGAATCTGATGGACTGGGTATTGGTGAAACACATGTAGCAGAGGGGCCGATAGGTCACGTTTTTCACCAGCCACTCTATGTCCACCATGGCTAAATCATGGACATGAAGAGCTCCACCTGAAATGAACCAGACCCATGTGTAGCGTCATTAACAGAGTGAGCACAGGTGGTTATTGTGCATCATACAACATGGCCCCTAACAGTGTTTTACTATGGTGTTTGACAGAGTTCATACACATTTTTCAAAGTCAATTTCAAGCACTTTTTAAGCACTTTTAAGGGTCTTTTTCCAAAATTTTCCAGCACATCATCTTATCACTGGGGTAAAATCCCTATCTACAGGAATACATATACTCATGATTATATTTGTCACTTTTTATCACAATAATGTACATTGTATTATGCTATAAACATCTAAAATTATGTTTCATAACAGCAAAAAGTTTAGAAAATAAAGGAGAACGCAAAGTTTTATCCAAAAAAAGGGAAGCCACTTGGTGTTCTTCACACTTCACACTCGCACCGAGACAAAGATTAAGATAAAAATGTACCTGGAGTGGACCTGAGAACACCTGGTAATTTTCTTTTTTAACATAAAATGTTATTTTTAAAAACATATCACCTCTTTGTAAGTAGCTTTGGCTTGACATCTAACCTGGTAGAGTTTATATTAAAAATAGATTTTAAAAAATCACATAATTGCAAGCACTTTCAAGCACTTAAACTGAAATTCAAGCACTTTTCAGACTTTGAAAACACAACATTGAAATTCAAGCATTTTCAAGGATTTCAAGCACCCGTACGAACCCTGAGTTGATGATTTTGGATTCATTTTAAGCCTGCTTTAATAAGTATGTTTTATTTTCTGCACACTGATGAAGGTGGAGGGTATCTTGGAAAATCCAGATCATCTCCTTCATAGTGACAAATCAGAGGTGAAGCTGCAGTGGGCGACTAATGTCATTAAGATGCAGGACTGAGGTTTAGAAGAGCCTCCATGTCCACTGCAATCAAAGTCTACAACACTACAGTCTAATGATTCATCCTTTCTTTATTTTAAATCTATTTTATTTCAGCACCTCAGTCTAATGATTAATTCTTTCTTTTTTTAAATTATACTGAGCTAATTAAGAAAGTGAATTTCTACCTGGGGATCAATAAAGTTCATCTGTATCTGTATTTGTTTTACCACTGCTGGCTCCTTGTCAGTCTAATTTACAGCAATGCATCATATTCTATGAGACTGTTAAACAGTATTGGAAAAAGGTTTTCAGACAACCTTAAATTTTGACACAATCTCAAATGTTATCATGAAATATTAGTGAAAAACCTGTTTGTGTTTCATAAGGTATGGCTGTATCAGACAGATACAAACAAATGAAAATGTTTTTTTTGTTTGTTAATTGTTAACATGAAAAAATAACAAATTGTTTCAACACAAAACAGTTTCAACATGTCATGCCCTGGATGTTTCATTAATTTAATGAAACATCCAGTTCTCACCTCAGTGGAACAAAGTGTGTGGGTTTATAGAATGGCACAATACTTGGCAGAGTTCAGTGACTTCAGAGTGATTCTTAATTAAATATATCACAAATGCATGGGATGTCCAAAACCTTTTTTCCACTGCTGTATATTCTTAACTTAAAGGATACATCCAGTGTTTTTTACCTGCCATATTTCCTGTAAAAGCAGCCTCTGTAGCTTTATGTTACATATGAGGACATGTATTGGGCCAATCTGTACTAACCTTTGAAGGAACAGAAACCCACATCAGGCTGTTTTTACAACTAATATACAGTTTCAAAAATACATTCTATGAAATTACTGCTTTCATGTGACTGAAAAACAGAAACTGAATTCTGTGTAACTGAGTTTAAAAAGTAAAGTCTGGTAAAGGTCATGTGTGAGGCATCACAAATGCATGGGGTGTCCAAAAACTTTTTTCCACTACTTATAGCAATGCATCACATTCTATGAGCTTGTCAAATGTATGTGACATTGCTGCGTTTAGAACTACAAAACTCTAAAAACTTTAAGAAAAACAGGACTGAAAATCCAAGATGTAATAGAGTAGAGTATAAAGTCGCAAAAAATATCCAAGTACAAGTATCTGAAATATGTCAAAGCCTTGAAAATTTCCCATTACAGAAGTATACAGAGGGGGCCAGATCAAGCAGTGGCACATTTCATGTTCAATAAGCCCTGTGTGGAAAACTAAATAACTTATCTCCATGTTTAATACATGTATGAATAGGTCTCAGTAAGTACTTTCACATGACACACGTTACAATTTACAGAAATAAAACAGAGAAACAGAGACACAGAGAATCGAAATGAACATCTTTTTTTTCACTTTACAAAACATGCTGTTCTCATAAGAAATTGATGCTAAATGAAACATAGGGCTTTAGCTCTGATGTTAAACTACAATTGTGATCAATATTGGATAAAAACGTTGAAACGATAAGTTTTTATGAGCATAAATATGTTGTGACACAGGGACAGCAGTTTGTCACTTTGTTTAGCAGTCATAATAAAAGACTTGGACTGGAACTAAAACACGACAAATATGCTAATAAACTTTTATCGTATAAATTACAACTGAAGCAATATACACAGCTATTAGCAGAGAATATTTTACAAATAACTGGATTTACGTAACCTTTCTATATTCTTGTACTGTTGAATAACTACTTCCTACAGATTCACAGACTTAAAATATCACTGATACAAGAAAGAAAAAAATACTATGTCATAAGTATAACTTTACATAATCAGTTATATCTTTTTTTTCTACAAGTGATACTGAAATTTTGTAAACAGTTCCATAAAATAGAGTTGTTCAGCTAAAACACAGGTGTCAAACATGTGGCCCGAGGGCCAAATATGGCCCGCCAAAGGGTCCATTCTGGCCCTTGGGATGAATTTGTGAAATGCTAAAATTACTCTAAGATATTAACAATCATTTTAGTTCAGGTTCCACAATCAAACCAATTCAATCTCACATGGGTCAGATCAGTAAAATACTACCCAAAAACTTACAAATACTCATAACTCCAAATTTTTCTCTTTGTAAATGTAAATATTTTCATGTATTTACACTAAAACAAAGTGAACAACAACAAAAATGTGAACAACCTGAAATGTCTTAAGAGAAGTGCAATTTTAACAGTATTCCACCTGTTAATAAATGTTTTGTGTATTTGTAGACCCACTGTGATCTGTAAATTATATATAATGCAAATGTGTAAATGATAAACTAAGACAGAATATTGTAAAAATTACACTTATTTTCTTCAGTTTGTTCATGTTATTCACAATGTTTGAAAGGATTGTTTGTAAATGTAAACATTTTCATAATATAATTTTATTTTTTCACTCTAAAACATAGAGGAAAGTTTGGAGTTGACATTATTTATATATTATTATGATATTATTTTACTGGTTTGGCCCACTGCAGATCAAATTTAGCTGAATGTGGCCCCTGAACTGAAATGAGTTTGATACTCCTGAGCTATAAAAAATGAGCCTATTTGAAAAATGACAGGTGAAACTTTAATTTTGTGACACTCATGTTCACCTTGGCTTGATCTGGCCCATCTGTTACTGAGAGTGAGCGTACCTTTAGGCATCTTCTGCAGGAGGCTGAACATGGGACTGTTCCTGATGAGATCCCTGGCTTTGAAGAAGTGCATGGCAGGAGGGAAGTCTGCTCTCGCCACCTCGTCCTGCTTCATTTTTAGCAGACGAGTATCGAGTCGCTTCTCCTTTTCATTCAGCACCACCTGACCACCTGTCTGCATGGAGGCCTCTTCCTGTATGAGGGACTCTCTGTACCTGGGGTCTGGGATGCACAGACCACCAGCTAGAAGACACATAAACAGACAGACTCCAGCCACGAGGGGGCGCTGCAGCTGCTCTGCCATTGTCCTGCAGTGTCTGTTGGGTTACAGGGTTTTATCTGTCTGATAAATCAACACATACATTATGTTAGATGATGGTAAATAAGCTTTACAGAGGAGATACGTGGTGTGGAGAAGTGAAAACACGTATCTATACTGGTTAAAAATTTGAATTCAACATCTAACATTAACTGTTTTTGGGGAGTAAAGAAAAGAAACAGTTAACTTTTCAGAGCTTAGGTATTTAGAACATATTTTCACACATTATTTACAACCGGAAATAAACTAACAATGGTGGAGTTTATTGTGGTGTGTTTAAGTCGCATGGGAAATTAACAATATTAGCTTAGATAGCATATATTTATGTATTTACCTGTTTAAAAAAAAAAAAAAAAAAAAAAAAAGCCCGTATTTCGTGTTTAAGCAGCTTCGAGATTTTCGGAATAAAACAGCAACTGTATAAACTGTGTCTTATTTTAATATAAGATAAATATACACCGCAGTTTTATGTCAGAATCAGTGTGTCAATAGGAAGTTGGTTCACAAAGGGTCGCTGAAACCCACACAACGACTGACGACGACGTTATAAACACTCCTGTTAATAGTCAGTCAATAATTACAGACCGAAGAGACATTTTTGCCTCTGCCAAACAACTTAAGTTAGTTAAATGTCAT
Organism: Sphaeramia orbicularis; assembly: GCF_902148855.1. Classification (NCBI taxonomy): domain Eukaryota; kingdom Metazoa; phylum Chordata; class Actinopteri; order Kurtiformes; family Apogonidae; genus Sphaeramia; species Sphaeramia orbicularis. The sequence continues at coordinate 15,551,266 of NC_043962.1, forward strand.
CAAATATAGAATAAAATCTCTTACATGTAAACAAGGCTGGGGCTGCGTCGGTTTAAATTTGGGTTGTGTACATGGGGAATTCGAATCTGTGCTGAGTCTGTCAGGCGGATTTCACGCTCAAGGCCCGCCCCTTCGTTACGATTGGCTGATGTCAGTCTGTAAAATGATTTGATTGGTTGAATGTTGAAGGATAAACATTAGCCTGTAAGAGGAGCATCAGGGAGTATTTAACACACACCATTCATAGGTTTTTCCCAAAGCAAATAGGCTTCTGGTTTTGGGAAAATAAACCTTTGCAACACAATTAACCCTTTCATGCATAGCGGTCACTACAGTGGACAGTTATTCTACAGCTGTTCTCTTGTATATTCATTTGTTTTGTTGTTTTAATTCCATAACAACCAAACAGTGGAGCTTATGCATCATCCCAAACACTGACATTCATAACATTACTATAACTTTGCTGCTCTTGATAAACCTGATCTGCAGTAACATGTTTGAGTGCAATTGCTAATTGTTATTAGACTGTAATTAACAGTTTTCTGGAACAAAAAGTTGTTTTTTTTTTTTTTTGTTTGTTTTTTTTTGCATATCCACCTGAAACCCAGCAATGCATTTTGTCCTCTGTAGGGGACAAAAGTTTGACAGTTTTACTTTAAAAATGCTATGCATTGCAAAGGACATTCCATTAAAAAAAAATCAATCAATAAATAAAAATAATTTTTAAAATGTATCTGAAAAAACTGTTGTATTATGCAGTTTCCAATCAAGACTATTTTTTAATGTACAACAGCTAAAACTGTCAATTTCCTGGGTCTCAGGAGGATATTATCTCCATGAAATGAGTAATAAGTATTAGAGTATAATAAAGTGTGAGAAAACTTTAGCAATTTAGCAATTAGCGGCATTAAAAATGTTTTGATTTCATATTTTTCACACAGTATATCACTTTCTGATGATGAGTTTTAAATACATGTTTCTTTGCCTCAAAAATTAAATGCATGGTGTCCAGTTGAGTGGACATTTTTGTAACTCCATGAAAAATAGGTTCATTAAAAAAATTTTCAATTGCATTGTTTTGTTTTTTTTCACATGCTTAAAAATAAAATCACTCAAGACAAAATATTGACTAAGGTTCTAATAATTCATGCAAGAAAGGGTTAATGCTGGTTCAGAGGGAACAGCTAAAATATAACAGTAATCTATGAAAAGACCAAAACTAAAACTACAGTGTTATATTCGAAAATCTGTGTCCCCTCAGGTTGCTGCAGATTGATGTGATATGAACAGAGTAACTATGATTAAAATGTTAGAAAGAAAACATGCAGAGAAAGAGTGAAAGGAAGAAAGCAAAACAAAACACATAGGGTTGATTATACAGTAAATACTGTAGTTCAGGGGTGTCAAAACTCATTTTAGTTCAGGGGCCAAACTCAACTAAACTTGATCTTAAGTGGGCTGGACCAGTAAAATTTATATATTATTATATTATATGTCAACTCCAAACTTTTCTCTATGTTTTAGAGTGAAAAAAGTAAATTTACATTATGAAAAGGTTTACAGCTACAAACTATCCTTTGAAAAGATGTGAATTACATGAGCAAACTGAAAAAATAAGTGTAATTTTAACAGTATTCTGCCTCAGTTTATCATTTACACATGTACATTATAACTTACAGAGCACAGTGGATTTACAAATACATAGAATATTTAGTAGCAGGCAGAATATTGTTAAAAATTTGACTTACTTCTCTTAAGACATTTCAGGTTATTCATACTTTTTCAGGTCATTCACATTTTTTGCAAAATTAATCTTTGTTTTCGTGTAAATACATGAAAATATTTACATTTACAAAGAGAAAAATTTGAAGTTGTCATTATTTATGTTATTATGGTTGTATTTTACTGGTCCCGCCCAATTGAGATTGAATTGGTCTGAATATGGAACCTGAACTAAAAGGATTGTTAATATCTTAGTGTAATTTTTGCATTTCACAAATTCATCCCCAGGGTCGGATTTGGCACCCAGGCCGCATGTTTGACACCTGTGCTATAGTCAGAATGCATTTACCTAAACTCCAATTTCCCTAAATATTTAAGAATAAACATTTCATATATTAAAAGTAAATGTCTTAATGTTGCCTTGAACAAATAAGTCAATGCTTTGTTCATTTTCATTTTTATCAGGGTATTTTATGGAACCAAATCACACTAGGTAACATGCAAAACTAAGTTCATCTTTGCCCCTGAGCTGTGCACTGAGGTGAAGGTGCTTGCAAATAAGGAAATGAAACATGAAGTTGAGGGTAAAGGAAAAGTGAAAGCAGAAATTGTAGAGGGTGGTAAAAAGAACTTAAGTGCTATATAAAGGTAAGGTGATGAGGTCCAGTGCTCCTCTAATCTGCAGTGCTGTTCATTACAACTGGCTGTTAATGTTTAGTTAAACTGGCTTATACTTTCATTACTTTCCAACTAACGTGGTAAAGATAGTATTGGCTCTATGTATTTATTAAGCATGATTTTCATCAAAGACAAGTGGTCAAAACAGAGAACAAAATAAGTCATGTTTTATGTTTAGGACAAACACGTAATTGTTTCAAGAAAAGTTATTTATTTCTAAGAAACGTACAGTATAGAAAATACTCCAATCCGTTTCCAAAATAATCTATGTCAGTCAGATAAGAACTTGTAAACGTCACTTTAAAATGAAGCATACAGGTCTTTTGTCAATGCCACCGAGGTAAAAGACATCTGTTCAAAAACAAGAAAAACAGCGTCGAGAAAGGAAAAAAAAAAAAAAAAAGAAAAGAAACAGACACCACATTTATATTAAAACAAGTCCAAAAATGTACAAAAATTCTTAAAAGGAGCAAATAAATATGATTCACATTTAATCACGTCTAAATGGTTCGTTTCACTAGTGCAGAGATGACAGCAGAATAAACTGAGAGTTGAATGCGCTCGTCCAAACATCTGGTGCTGATTCCACGCACCAGAAACACACATACACACTCACACACACCTGTACACCACAGACAGCATCACAACCTCGCACACCATTACAAACAACACTGTCCTTAATACATTAGACAGCAACAAATGAACACACTACCTCCGAAACAGGCCGACTAATTACCGAGATATTTCCCTATTTGAACAAAAAAAAAATAGTCTCACAGCTTCTAGTACTGTCCTATTCCTCTGTTTCTTCCTCACATATTTTCTTAAAATGCCTTAGGAACATATTACTAAGGACATGATAACAGTGGCCAATCCTATGCAGCCTATTGAAGACTCTAGACTGGAATACAGCTCAGTCTGTGTAGTTTTAACAACCTGCAGGCAGGATGGCATGCAATCTGTACAACTCAAGACCAACATACAGACTTCATCGTCATACACGTGTATGATATCGCAATTTATCGTAATCCAACGATGACTTAAAAAGACAAGGCAATTAAAATCCTGTCTTATTCAAAAGATAGCGTACACTTAAAAGGATTGTTTCATTTACAGAACACCTGTGGTCTCTCGGTGACAAACTGACAATCGCATGATGACATTTGAGTGATGTCAGTCAGCACCGTAACCAACAAGACTTAACATCACTGCAGATCACAATCAGTTTGACCCACAAGAGAAGAAGAGGTGTAGGGACTCCGTAGAGGCCACTAACTGGCCCGATGAGGTAGATTTATTTGCTGCCATCGCTAAACCGCACAAGTGGGGCTCACATGTGCAACGTTGATATGATAGAACAGAGGGGAAAAAAAACCTCCAAATGTCCACATCAGAGAAAACACACTGGCAGAAAGAAGGAAGGAGGGGGAAAAAAAAAAAGCCCAAAAACAGTCCTGTTGACTAAAGGTTTTAAATAATCAGGAATGTCAAACAGCTAATTCAATCAGCCTCGCTTCCGGTTAACTTTAAAGAAACTGGGGAAAAAAAAAAAAAAAAAAAAAAAAATGAGGGTAAAAAAGTCTCACAGGACAACTCACAGTGTGCTAACCTTTTTTTTTTCTTTTTTTTTTTGAATTCGACTAATGCAGAATAAACTAAAGCGGATTCATTTATCACAGCTGTAATCCCACTTTTCTTACTCTTGAATAAATCAGAAAAATACCCGTATATAGCAACTGTACACCCTGAGGAAACATTTTTGTACACTGATGTGGGGATGAGGAACCACTCAAAAAAGCTAACATGCAAAGGGAGGGACAGAAAAAAAAAATAGTAGGTGGAATGCAAAAATGTCTCACTTCAAGAAACAACGGTAATCCTTCCTTTTAGTCGTGGATTTGATGAATAATTACCCCATAATGTGATTAATTACCCCTGAAAAATAAGCAATTAAATACGGTGAAACTTCAGCTTTAGTAGTTAGAAAAACCTCCAATAATTACCCGCCATCTCTAAGTACCGTTGTGTTGTGACCAGCTAAGGGCAGAAATAATTAATTAAAAATTTAACAAAACACTTTCACTATTGGCCATAAATTAATCTTATCACTGTAGTCAAGCTGAAAAAAGTCTACATTCCCACAGGCACATTATTGTATATATAAATAAGCTGAATCTGCAGCTCTGTGACTCCTTCAATATGATTTTAAGTCAACTATCCTGTTTCTTATGCATTTACAATTAATTTGAACCATATACGATTAATGAAATTTGAACTAGAGCATAATTATGGATGTTTTTCTAAGTGTTTCAGCCATAGTTTCTCTGAATTTACCCTCTTATCAAAGCGTGGTATTGACCTGACCATAAACTATCATTTAAGTTATACTCACTGTGTTATAATTAAGGGACTGTAAAAGGAAGGGTTACCGAAACAACAGCAGGATTTTATGTGTATGTGCATATACCAGCAAGCAGGACATGTTACCGCCTGAGAAATACAGATTTCCCTTCTCAGGGACAAGAGGTAAGTCTTTAAAATGGAGGGTTGTTTCTTTGCTTCTGTTTTCTATATTGCAGATGAAAACTGAAGACATCAACGTTATGTTCAGTAGTGAGAAAAAAGTATGGACAGCCGCTTTTGCTCACTGCAGTTAATTCATAGTTTTGACGTCATCGGTACTCATCTACTCATCTTCAATTTACAAATAAAAACCACAGAATAAGAACGGGTGTCCAGGAAAACCTCCGGTTGCACCTTCTCGTTCCGTGTTTTTTGCTTGTTTTTATAATTTTCATAAATAAAGACTATGCAAGGCCACTTAACTCCAGATGTCTAGACTCCCAAAATCCATAGTGCATAACAGAGAGCCGGGTATAGTCGGACACACACAGTGCTGTGTCTGTGCCGGTCTCTGCCAGTCAAAGACATTCTTAACCATGAAGGCAGCTTTGAAAGATGCATATTCTGTGTTTCCTCCAGAGCATGAGAAACACTTTGAGTTGGGGTGGCTATGAACAGTAACTGGGCCTTTGTCAGGACGGTTTATGCTTCAGACAGATAATCAGTGTTTGTATCCTTTCACAAGCAGCCACCACGCTGCGCTCACCTCATCACCAACACATTCACACATACATTCACAAAGTAAAAACAAGGCAATTGCAAGGGGCCTGTGAGTTGACTGGGTTTGGGTGACAGTCTCATAGTACCTCCTTTTCTACACCTGAGTTAATTATATAGTAGAAACAACAACAACAAAAAAAAAAACAGTAAAAATGACAGATCCTTTTCGTCTTCATCACAGTTCTCTGTAGTTCTATCCGTGGAGTAACAGCTCCATCTAGCACTACAGCAAAAAACAGGAAAGATCGGTAGTGTTCAGCGGCTCAATTAAGATGTTATCACTTGAGTCCATCCAAACAATGAAGAAGGGCCTGCCCAGTGTTCTTTAAGGCAAATTCCGATGTTGAGTTCTTCAGCATGTCAGTGAATTCCTACCATTTCCACAGAGCAATTTTAATGGACTGACCCTGTGCTTTGAACTCTATGAGGAGAACGGCAAGAAAATCAAAATCGATGGTCCTCCAAGGCTCAACAACATTTTCACATTATGTTTGAACTTGAATTCTTGAGTGGGCAAAAGGTTTTTGTACAGTGTAAAAAAAGACAAATCAGTAAAACACGTAATTGAAACCGAATGACACCCAAACAGTTTTCTCTCCGCTGTGTCTTTCAGTGTCGCCAGCATGCTGACATCTTTGATAATAGGCCTGAAAGAAAAGGAACATCTGCTCAAATGTCTAGAATTTTAACATACTTATAACCAACACAACATGGTGTTATGACATTAAATAATCAGGTTGTTAAGGTATGTAAAGCAGATAATTATAAGAGAACATGATACAGGAAACTGAAAGAAACAAAAAGTATTTTACTCACTCTAATCCTATTGGTGTTTGTCACACTCCCTGTTTACTCCCAGGGCCGCCTGGTGCAGCCGTCATCTGTTGACTGCAACAAAAAGAGAAACATGTAAGGAACATGCAATTCTGCAGTAAAATCCTAACAACTTGACATTCAACAAAGGCTGACAAATTTGACAACTTAAACCACTATCTTACATTACATTATCTTGAGGATCAAAACAACCTCACCAGCACTGCAGGGTATACTCTGAAAGATTCACAGTACTACTACAGTACCACTGCTTGTAGTGGTGGAAGTAGTAGCAGCTAACCATGCAATGCACCAAGGTCCCTAACCAATATTTTTTTCACAACAATATGTAATAACCTGGGAGAGCATCTTCTTGTAATAAGTTGTTTGCCCCCCCCGAGACACAGTATATAAATGGAGTGAATGTTCTCCTGTTGTTTGCAGTAATTCCATTTACATGTGAAAGGGAATCAAAGGGCAAAATATTCCAAGTTTATAAAGTCAATGGGGTTTGGACCAGAGCAAACAAACTATAGGTGTGAAAAAAACAGACTTTTATTGCTGTCATTTTTTTTCCAACTGTAAATAATAATAATAATAATAATAAATGACAGTTCATTGTTCAGTTAATAAAGTTTGTGGAATTTTGACATCAAAGCTCAAATTAAAAATGGTAACTTAACATAAAAAAGACAGGAATGTCAGTTTCCAAAGCATAAACTGAACATGAATTAAGAGGCCACTTTACCCTGGGTGTGGAAAGTGTTCTGGTGGCAGGCCTCTCTGCTGAACCATCATGCCCTGAAAGTGCCCACCAGGCCGAGGGTGTCGGTACATGACCATGCGTGTCTGACCTGGGGAGTAGGGCAGCTGCTGAGGCCGCTGCAGCGCCTCCATCAGGTGTGGGTGAGGTCTCTGAGCAGTGTAACGTCCAGGATCTGGGTAAGGCTGGTCAGGGTAAGGGCTCCCATTTCCAACGCCTCGAGCATGAGACATCATGTGAGGTGGGGGAATGCCACCCTGCTGCATCCCAGGGTGAACAGCGCGAGGGTCATACATGAAGCCAGATGCCATGTGTGCAGCTGAGACGGGTGGGTGCTGGTGTTGAGGTAGCTGGGTGCTACGGCGACGGGCAGCGGCGTTATGGCTGTCGAGGTCCAGGATTTCTTTAGGGCTGTCAGGTTGCTCCGACCTCTCCTCAGTATGTTTTGCTGGACTACCAACGTTGCCATTACCTCGACCTGCATGCTCCCTGCCCTCCCGCGGTCCCTCCTCTGGGCCCTCGGAATGTGGCCCTGCTTCTGATACTGGGCCAGGGGACACCAAGCCAGCACTAGAGCCCTCAGAACCCAGTGGGGACACACTGCTGTCCTTTGACTGATTAGAGCCTCTGGCACTGGCTACAGGTAGGTAAGCGTTGGGCGGCATTGGCTGGCGGGGGCGGTACTGAGACCGATGCCAGTCCTCTGGAGGATAACCACCTCTGCTATTGGCCTGATTATGGGCTGGACCCTGGGGATGTGGTTGTGGGTAGTAATGTTGCTGCTGGAACTGAGGAGCCTGGTACATGTTAGGATGGGCCTGAGGGTGCTGTTGGCTTGACATGTGATAGGAGTAGGCGGTCCCTTCCTGTTGGTGGTATGCAGGGTGCTGAGCTGGGTTGTGGAGGGGGTTAAATGCCTGACTGTGGAATGGGTGGTGAGCAGACTGAGTCGTAGGTCTGTTTGGCTGGTTATACTGTCCATGTGATATGCTACCCATGGCATACGAACCTACAGCTCCATTTACTTGGCCTTGGGAGTGAGGAGGCATGGCAGGATTGTGACCAGGGACCGGCCCTCTTGGAGCTGAGTTTGTACCCACAAGCTGGGTTTGGTGATTTGGGCTAAAAGCCTGGTGTTTATAAATTCCATTTAGAGGCCCAGATTTCACCATGTTAGGCTGTGAGGGACCTGCAGCGCCTTCTGTGTCTGGCCTACTTGTAGGCTCACTAGGTCTTTGATCTCCCTGGTCTGCTGGGCTAGGCTGGGACAGTAACAGTGGAGCAGGGTGGCTAGGGGGCAAAGAGGTAAAAGGGGCAGGCTGAGGGGGTCCAGGCTGGGCTCCTTGTGTACTACTCAGTAGCCTCATTTGCATGGGACTGTTCTGTGGTGGGCGTTGTGGAGAGTTTTGGGGATACTGGTGTTGAGGTAGCTGACTCTGAGAATGGTGTTGCTGTGTGTTCTGTTTGGGGGAGCTCTCAGGTGCTGGAGGCTGCTGCTGTTTTGGGATGTTTGGCTGATGTTCATTTTGTTTACGTGTGTTTTCCATGTGTGGCATGTTGTTTTCTGACATTTGACTCTGCTGAGGATGTAAAGGACTTGGGACTTTGTGTGGAGGAGTGTTCTGTATGTGCTGAGGAGGTTTTGGTAGAGTGGGACCAGTGGAATTGTTGTTAGATGAGTTGAAGTGGGGTGAGGTCATGGTCATGTTATGGTGTTGAGGGGGACAGTGGCTCGCAGATTGTTCTTGGCCATCAACATCCTGCTTGTGACCCTCCATTGAACCCTGCCTCGGTCCAGGCAGATTCTCCTGTGATCTGCTCAAGTGAGGGCTTGGGGGACTCTGCATTTCCTCTGCTAGACCACTTTGGTGTCCTGTGGGTATAGTGGTAGGCCCTTGGTTGGCTGGAACAGTGGTTTTGCGTGATAAAGCTTCGTCAGAAGTACTTTTTGGGGCCATTTTGTTCTCCAATCTTGATCCTGTTACCATGAACAACACAGAGACAGAAAATAGCATAAAAGAATAAGGGGAGATGAAGAAAACATGTTACTATAAGTATAAAAGCAATGTTAGAGCACTATTTAATCAAGACAAAATACTGCATCACAACTAATGGAAAAGACTTAATAAACATGAAGTGAGATCAACTAAAAACAAGATCATGCATGAGATGTGTCATTTTATACTATGTATCCAGTTAACAAATGACGAACTGAACAGATTAAAATTCTGACACCCTGCCTCTATTGTCACTATCCCAGTGTTAGAGGAAGCTGACATTTACATGAACAAACCTTTAAAGCATCTAGCAAGTTATGTTACTAAACTCATGAATATTCAATTTGCCCCTTACTGTGAAAAATAATTGAAATCATTTTTACAAAATGCAGATGACTCAGTAATGGCAAAGAAGTGGGTGCACTAATAGTCAGACTGAGACACCATAGTCTTCAAAGAAATCTTATATGTAGAGAAAGGTTAGACAGTGCTTGGGTTCCTTCATGCAGAACAGAGACAGTGAAAAGCTGGGAGAGAAGGTCAGGTCTACCTTTAGGCTGCATGTCTGTCTGCTGGGAAGGCTGGCTGTCTGGCCCATTGTCTGTAGCAGGATGCAGCAGCTGAACTTCAGAGGCAGGGGGAGGCTGCTGAGAGGCGTGAGCTGGGTTGCTGCCAATTGCTGATGGGGGCCCAGCCTGCTGAAAGTTGCCCATGTGTTGATGAGGAGTACCGGCAGGGGGTCCAGAAGAGGCTGACAGCTGCTGCAGGGCCAGCATCTCGGGGCTTTCCAGCATGGAAGCCAAGCGTGTCCTGCCAGAGGACTCTGGATGGGGTACAGGGAGACGCGAGGACATGGGCCCGGGGGAGCTGACTGTTGCTGACATTTGATACTGGGCATTAGGAGGAGGGTGGGGGTATCCAGCTGCTTCTGGCCATGGTTTATGCCCTACTGGGGGTGGGATTCCACCGTAACTAAAGTTGCGCTGGTTCATTGCATTAGGATCCTGCATCCGCATCCCAGTAGGTCTCTCCTGACCTTGGTGGTTCATGCCATTCCACATGTTGGGTAGGCCCATACCAGGAGCCCTCATGCCTGGGTAGTGGTGCTGTGGTGGTCCTTCCGGGCCTGGGAATCTGTTGCCCATTGGGTGCATTGTGTGACCCTCTGGACGTTGGTGGGATGGATACATGCTGGCTTCAGGAGGAGGTCCAGGCTGAAGAGCCACCGGACGTGGACCCAGAGAAGGACCATGAGTTGGACCCATATAGCGGTGATGATGCTGATGTGCGGGCTGCATCTGGTTGGGATCAGGGCCCATTGAATACCGAGGTCCCATGTGATGTCCTTCAACCATGCGATGCTGTGAAATACATAAAATGATCAGACAATTAGTTGTTTTTATTATTATTTGTTTTACGAAGACCAACATTGCATGGTTCTTTAATTTGGACAGGCTACAAGTACTTTTTCCTCTAGGTACACCTGTCAATGTTCCTTAATAGAAGATTGGAGCATTTAGAACATTTTCTTGGATTTATGTAACCTAATTAGCATTTAGTCCTCTCCAGTAACTTAATTTCTTAACTCTTTCAGTGCCATGGGCCGATTAAATCGGCTTTACGAATACAACCTTTAAAGTGCCACGGCCCGATCAGATCGGCTTTGGAGAACACGCCATATTTGTGTACAAACAAACCATCCACCCCCATTTCTTTCTCACATTTCGATGACGTTCTTTCTGTGTCCCCCTTTTGAGACCAATCAGACGGGAATTTGAGGTCACGCGACCGAATAATATTTTTATATCTTTTTAATGTTTCTTATTCTCCGGTGTTTCATCAGAGGGAGCCCTCCATGCCGGGGGGCGGCTGTGGACTCCGGGGGCTGTGGCGCCTTCTCTCACTGGGGTCCACTCCTTTCTGGTGGGTGGGGGTCCCAGTTGGCCCTCTCCCACTAGTTGGGATGCGGGGCTGTGTTGCTGGTGCCTGGTCGCCGGGGTCGGCGGCTGCTGCCTCCTGGTGCCGATGGCTCCCTGAGACAGCGCCTCCTAAATTGATGTTTTACTTTTACTTGTACATTTTTGTTCTGGTCTACCCGTGCTCAGTCAGTCTTCTTAAGTATGTGTGAGCTTGTGGGTTTGCATGTATATGTGTGTGTGTGTGTGTGTGTGTGTGTGTGTGTTTGTGTGTGTGCGGGTGAGTGGGTGGGTGTGGGTGGGGGGCGGTACTGATTTTTAAACTGATATGTAAAGCACTTTGTGCTACAGTTTTTAATGTATGAAAAGTGCTATATAAATAAAGATTATTATTATTATTATTATTATTATAAATTATGCAAATTACGATCAATAATGAATCGGCTGCGTCCGGTGCGTTTTGAATCTAATCAGCAATCGGTCGGATGTTACCGAGCAGTTTCCTGCAGGATTCTTCAAATATTATAAAAACGACGCGAAATACTGAAAAATGGCCAAATTCTGTGGCACTTTTAAGGCTTATTAGCCCCTTAACTGTCTGGCACCGAAAGAGTTAATTGTCATGATGGCAAAGAACCAGATTCATTTGAATTACATTTCTCTTGGGGAATGCTGAGTTTTTGGGCGATATATAAGTGTAATCATCTTTTGTCTGTATGCAAAAAGTCAAATTTCATCACAGAGTATTTGACCATTTGTTGCTTGATTTCCCAGAGTGATGTAGTATAATAGGTTTTAAAAAAAAAAACAAAAAAAAACAGTCAACATGTAGTGTGTAGTGTAACTCATATACCTGCATGTTATAGTTGTGAGGCATACGGTTCAGGCTGGGGTCTCCATGTGATGGCATGTGAGGTGGGTAGGGGAAACGGGGATCCATGGCCATTCTTTGGGCATACATGTGTGGACCATGGGGACCATGAGGACGATGAAGCTGTTAAAAAAACAGAAATAGTCAACATTTACACGAAACTAATGTTTATTCAATGTTTTAGAACATCATGATGAATTAAAAATGAGTATTAAAAATGCAGAAGAAATTCAACTCAAGTCAACATTATGCAGAGCTTTCCTGAATCTTCTGGATACCTGTTGCCCTGGGTGGTACATTCCCCTCATGTCTCCTTCATGGATGTGCTGCTGACTTGGAGGCCGGCTGAGTGGATGAGGGGGACCATTGGTCCAGTGTGGCGGAGGAAGTGGTCGAGCCATTTTGCTGTCCTGTTCCTCTGAGAGTGTGCTCCCCTGGCCCCCTGAGTTTCGCTTACGTTGGGCCTGCTCAGTGGCCTTAATCAGACTTTCAGGCCCTGAATGTTTACTTCCCCGATTGCGCTTTTTGTCCTTGCGCTCTTTGTCTTCTTTGTGGATGTGGAATTCCTCATCTGTGTCACCGTCCTCAGACGGAAAGTGTTTTAATAAAGCCCGGCTAAAACACCTTTCTAGAGATTCTGCCATGATAGTGTACTCTGAGGACAGAAGGACAGTACTATCAGTGATGGATGTGATAAAACGTACACTTTTACAACCCTATAAACCAAAAGCACTCATATAAAAACACATATATTAGCACATACATTCATGTACAGTCCATAAGAGCTGACATATGTGTGGTATAAGTGAATCCCTCCCCTTTATAGACACACTCCCACCACATCACTACACTCCATTTCTCTAACACTGCAGGCCTACAGGCATGCTATGTACCTAGAGACACACACTTGCTTTCTGTTTGTTGCCCAACACTGGCCGACTGACCAGGTCAGAGGGCATACATTGACCCCTTCTTCAGCAAACCCTTCCTCCACCCCCTGCACCACCCTGGGCCCCCTTACTACTCTCCTCCCCCTATCCCTGGGGAGAGCATTCAGTTGGATGGATGGCTCCAGACAGCGGGCTTAGGGGCTGGAATGTTTCTCTGGCACTGGAGGGCTAAGATCCCCCTGAGCACTGGAGCACAGCTCAATCACTCTCCATTAATCACTGTCAAGGCTGTCCTGGCCCCGGCCCCAGCACAGCACCAAGTCCAGCCCCCTTTCTTTTGCTCCCTCTCCCACTCACTCCCCTGCCGTTCCTCCAGAAATGCATACATGTGCTTCTTTCTCACAAAATACACCTACTGGATATTGATGTGCTGGTAACAAAGTGCAGTATAAATGGTAGTGGGACTAATTAGTTTTAGTGTAAATATATTCATTTACCACTATCTTCTCCATTGTATTCCATGCAGTTTTCAAACATGAGCTTCACATCTGCAACAAATTCTTCTTTAGCAACGTATTCCCCATCATTGAGCTTCCTTTCAATGGTAGAAAGGTCCATAGGGGTCTGAGGGAATTAGAAAGACAAATCACTAAGTTATTTGTAGTTCAGTACATTTTTTGGGACGTTAACCACCTATGCATACACATATAAATGCAATCTCATTAGTCATCAGTGGAGTATTTTGTACCTGGATGATCTCGTGGTAATTAGGGGCATAAGAGTCATCCACCGGCTCCAAAAACGGCCAAGCATCTTTATGGGCTTTCAGAGCCTCGAGCACTGGAGAAGAGGGATTAAATCAGAGTGAGCATTAGACGACATACTGTAACTGCGGACTTTGATTAAGCTTTCAAAATCATTTCAGACAGCATACCTTTATATAAAGCAGTATAGTCATCGTCAATGTCATAGCTGAAATGCCAAAAAGGAGAACGTGTTTCAATAGAACATCCTTGAGTTATTCAGTCACAAAGTAAAAGTCAAATGCTCAAGCCCACATACTATTCCTTATTCTTTCGTTTGCGGTGAATGGGAGAAGAAGGCTCCAAATTCAGGAGTTCAGGCGGCAACTCTTTCCCTTGAGACAGCAGCCAGGCTTTCTCTTCTCGCATCTTCCTCCTCTTTGCTCGCTCTAAGCAAAAAAATTACAGACAATTAGAAAACAAACAACTTTTCAGAAATACCAGTTCCTGGAGGCTGCAGGCAAACAATGCTTTTATTGCTTTTCAGCCTCTTGCGTTACACTTGACACTTTGCTAGCTGTTCGGTGAAGCTTTCAGGAGAGTCAATGAAAACCAGACGTTGGCCATGAGAGGCAGAAGCAGCTACATTAAGTAGAAAGGGAACGATTCATCAGCCATCTTTTCTTTGGGAACTGTTGATCAAAAGGGCAGAGCAGAGCAGAAAGGGTGCATATGTATTGCTTTATCTTTTAACATAAAAGGCAGAGGCCTGCCAGCCCCCCTGCCGTGTGGATTAAAGATGTTTGAGGGAGGAATCCACATATGCAATCCACACAGAGAGCAGGCCAGGTCCTGCTGTTCATCTATAATACATTAATGAGGCTCCTCCACTGAAGCACAATCAGCAGTTCATTAACCCCTGACAGATGACATCAGAGGGAGAGAGAAAAAGAGAAGTGATCCTGTGATTAAAGGCCCTGAACATTCCCTTTCACAGTCTTGGTGTACTCCACATAAATCACAAGGCTTCAAGTGCTGCTATGCTACTGCAGATTTTTCAGCCGTTGGGAGCCGAACCGCAGCAATGCGAGAGTCTGTGCGTGGGGTGCCCTTCACTATTCATCCTGCCCTTGATGTCAGAGTTAGAAGAAGAGTACAAAAGATCCCCTACCTGCTCCTGACAGGTTGCTGATGAAAGAATGTGAAATTACTGCTGCTTCTTCATATGCGACTTTCAGCACCAAGTTTCATTTTTATTTGCCATCATTACTTTTTACACTAGGGGGTTTACAAGTACACAAGAGTACAGTTTTAAATTTAATCTATACATCATCCACCTTACCTTCCACTGCTTTGATTTTCTCCATCTTCTCTCTTTGTCGTTCTTCCTGCAGAAGCCTTTCCTCTTCTCGTCTCTGCTCAGCCAGCAAGACCTGCCTATCAAGGTCTTCCTCTTTCTTCTTTTCAACCTCTGTTGTGGTCTTCAAATTGTCCTGGGTGAATACACACAAAGCCTGTTAGTCCAGACAAATATGTAGAATTCTAAGTGGATCATGTTCAGCTAAATCAACAGGTGAAGCAACAAAGACAACAGCATTGCGCCAGTTTAACCGGTGGCTGTGTTGGCTCAAAGCAGGTTTTCTGAACATGCATTATATAAAGGTGATGAACTTTGAAAGCAGAACATGCTACACACACATACCTCCTCTTCCTGGATCACGTGTTTTTCTGTGAAACGTTGTGATGCACGAACTGGATTTGGGTCGAGTAGCTTCTGTTTCTGCTCCCGCTCCTGTACGGAAGAAAAAAAATCTATCAATCTAATGCCTGCAAAAAGCCCCTGAGATCCATATTTATCATTTATGAAGACCGATTGTTTTTATAGAGGCTGTTTAGATATTGTTTATGTCACTGAAATCAAATCCAACCCGTACAGTAACTGTCATCACATTTTAATTTAAATATTACTAAATTTAGACCTGTACCCTGTGTGAGGTTACATCTTTGGCCAATTTACACATCAGCAAATTGTAGATTGACCCTTTAGGACACAGAAAAAGTCACAAACATAAGCAAACACACTGACAGGCCTTTGGGAATTCTATGTTTCCCTGAAGGAGGAGCCGAGTATTGAGAGGTTACTGACTCTGCTCTCTCCTCTGCTGCTTACATTTCTCCACCTTTTCCTACAGGTGATAGCAAAGCTTCAGCTGAGAAAAAACAAAGATGTAAGAAATAACTATGGAGAACGAAATGCAAGTGGCAGCATAAAGGCAATCTGTCTACTTCAGCAAATGCACAAAACATACTCCACAGCACAGTTAGTCAATTATACAACAAAATAATAACACACGAGATAGATAATGGTCAAACTTTTAAAGGGGTTTTGTTTTGTTCTCAAATCTACTATCTGATGGTCTCATATAAAACGTCTTGTTGCAGCACATGATAAAGAAGAGAACAAGCCATTTAGAGAGAGCCCTGAGCACATCCCTTGAAAGCCTGTCTATATCAGGGATTGGCCTCTGCAGCTCATGTCAGAGTTCATCAAGGAGGAAGGACTGTGAATCACTATCTGCCTGATGCAGCCGACAGCACCGAAGTGTTACAGCCAGGCTTCTAGCCATCCATAAAACACAACTACGGGTGGGCCTAAAAATGCAATAGGACTTGCATGAAACCTTGGTTTATGTGCGGGTGATGAAGAAAATTAAGACGGAAGATGTGGGTGGCATAAAATGGAAGAGAGCGACAAAAGAAATTAAAACAGAACATCTATAGATTTATACAACTCCCCCTCCTTCCCTATTGCCACCTCTTACTGTCAAGTACTCGTGTATCCAAGGGCTTCACAGTTCCTCTCTACACAACCAATGGCACCAACCCCCTCAATCCAACACACACATAAGAACGTGCACAAGATAGAGTGCCTCTGGTGTCACCACTTGAAGAGGTCAAAAAGAATGCTACAGCGCAGCAGAGCTGTCATTCAAGAGGCTCCATCCTGCCTCAAGGTGAGCTCCTGCCTGCTGTCAGTGCCCTATGAAAATGGCTGGTGACAGCAGCCTGAGACATGAGCAGACCAAGATTCAAGAGGCTGCACACACTGTGTTGGACATACTTATACGGGCCACACACACATACATTTATATATATATATTAACTTTATGTAAAATACAGATATGCGCAAAACAGTTAGGAGAACTAGACAGCCTCTGAGCGAGTGTGTGTGTAACCTATTTTTACAATGTAAGAGGTAATTAAAAGGAACATCAATCAACAGAAAATTCACAACTTTTTTTGTTAATGGTAAAATAATGTCAGTCAGTCATCATAAAATAAAAACACTTACTGATTAGAGTTTTTCAAATGAGCCGTGATGTTTTTCTCTGTTTCACATCAGTAAAATTTGAGTAGCTTTGGCTTTTCAGGTGTCGGTAGTAAAATCGACAATAAGATATTACTTTGCACATGCTACTCCACTGCTGTTCACATAAACTGAAGGAATATTGGAAGCTTTGACATATAACAACTTCCTTTAGGATAAGTTAGCCTTAACATTAAATCAAGGACAGACTTTGCACAGTACCACAGTGGAATGTGGTGATATAAGGAACTTGTAACGAAGGAAAAAAGGGTATTTCATTAAGACCTGCTGCTGGGCGACATCAGTGGTACATAGTAATTTGCATATATGCAGAACTTTAAAGGCATCCACTTCCCTTTGGTTAATGTGTCAGTGCTCAAAGAAAAGACTCAGATGCTTTTTCTACATTAGGATCATGTATAAAATAGGAATGGTTCACAAAACTGTCAAATTTAAAAGACTGTGCGATAAGACAGAAAAACAATGCAGCTGCATTTCGCCTGTTGCACTGATCGTAAAGAAACAGGGTGGGTTACTGAAAGTCTGAGCTGCTGAAGACAGATGGCCCTTTGAATGTCCTATATTGTATCAGGTGAGTATGAATGCTCTGGCTTAGTGTATAGTTGATGGAAGATGAGATAAGCCCCCCCGACGTCCAATGACCATTTGTGACGAGGTAGTGACCCCTTCTGCCGACATCGAACTGCCAACAAGATTGTTTGCTTTACAGCTGATGGTGATGGAAAAAGGCTGAGAAGGTTTCCATAGAAACAGTCAGCCTTGTTATAAATCACAGAGGTGGAAAGAGCTCAGCCATCTTTATAAAAAGGGAGGGGAGAAGATTGACAAGCTGTAGCGTTTACTAACCAGGGAGAGTCTGCAACGGATTCCACAGTAAAGTCTACGAATCAGTGGAAAAAAAACTTGAGTGGGTAGTGATGCTTTGACTCACGTTTGCTCTAAAAAGGTCAAATGATATATTTAACATCTCCCTCTGACTTTTAAACACTGATTTCCAATTAAGATAATGACAGAGGAATGCCCAAAGCATGGCCAAATCCATACTGTGAAAAGATGACGACAGAACCTGTGCAATCATTCTATCAATCTAGCACGAGAGCACAGTCAGCATTTAGGGCTTCGGGCAAGCTCGTGTGCAGAATTAATCACAAGAACAGACCGACTTTAACAGGGAAAGCTGTAGAATAGGCGGACTGAAGTAGAGCGTCCACGATCCAACAAAATACTAAAGAGGAGGAATAAAGGATCTTAAAAGAACTGACGTGTACAGGGTTCATACACATTTTTCAAGGTCAAATTCAAGCACTTTCAAGGGTCATTTTCAAATTTTTCCAGCCCAGCCCCTTATCACTGGGGCAAAACACACATCTACAGAAATAAATATACTTTTTTTGCTTTTTATCACAATATTGGCCTTCTTCAGACACATTCGCATCAAGACAAAGATTAAGATGAAAATGTACCTGGAGTCGACCTGAAAGGACCTGGGAATTTTCTTTTTTGGCATAAAGTTTTATTAAATTAATTAATTAATTAAAAACGTATCACCTCTTTATAAGAAGCTCTGGCTTGTTATCTAACCTGGCAGAGTTAATATTAAAAATAAATAAATAAATAAGATTAATAACTGCAAGTGCTTTCAAGCACTTAAACTAAAATTCAAGCACTTTTCAGACCTTGAAAACACAACACTCAAATTCAAGCATTTTCGAGGATTTCAAACACCTGTACCAACCCTGTGTGTAACAGGCTCAAATACAGTCTGTGTTGTTTGTGGTGACAAATGTAAATAATGTACACAACACTAAGTGGTTCACGTATCAGCACTGACAAGCTTATTATAATATCATTAACAATAGCAGAGATGTTTGCATACAGAGCTGTGCATTATCAGGGTTTTCTCTACTTTTTATAATTCTTATGTGCAGTATGCAAGTCAAAATTAAGCAAAATTAACTTAAAATCACTGTCGAGAGCATCACATATCAGAGCTGTCTTTTCTCAGATCTAATACTTTGTATTGAAAGTACTGTTTGCTAAAGAAGCATGCTTTTTTATGTTTATTCATTATGTGCTCTTTCTCAGCAGGTACTGTAATAACTACGGCCCAGAAGTATGTAAAACTCTCACAAACTTAGGTGAGAAAGGGAAGTCCTTTTACCCAGACAGCACTGACCCTTTGAAAACCAAGGGAAAACCATGAATATGATAATACATATTGTGTAATTACAGAAACATGTTGACTGATTCGTATTAAAAGTCCTTCCTTCTTAAATATTCGGTGTTAATCTTATGCAGGGGAAAAGGGTTTCTGGAGGGAAAGAATAGAATGGGAAAAATACTTGTTATCTCCCATTAACTCTGTTGTAGGTTACTGTGTATATTTTTGCTATTTCTGTCATTGCTCTCCTGTATGAGTATGTTTTTGTTTGTTTTTCTTTACATATGTAGACGTTATATACATGATGTAACGTGATGATTAGAAAATGCTACCTGAAAAAATTATAAAAAGATAATTAAAAAAAAAAAAAGTCCTTCATTCATATCATTGTCATATCATTGTGTTGTAAATCTTGTTCTTTAAAAAGGGATATTTTGGGGAATTCGGTGCTTTGCAGTCTTTTACGTGGCATAGAAATTTGAGGCAGCAGTCTTTGTATGGGCGTTCCACCGTGTTCCAGCTCTGTATTGCAATATAATTAGTGACATTAAATGACATCATATATACACCATGAGAGAAGATGTTAATCACTCCCATTTCATATAGAATTCTTTTTTTAAATTCAGTTTATAACAAAATATAGTGGCACTGTTAAAAAAAAAAAAAAGTTACACAAAAACATAAAATGTACTTCTTTCATACTCGCTCTTTGTGTCCTCCTCACTGTGCCCACTGTTGTCTAGGCTTGTTTTTAGTCACATTGCTTTTTATAGCAGCTGTAGTGACATTCAAATTGCACAATTTACATCACGCTGACGCACAGGAGACACACAAATGACATGAACTGCTGTAAAAGTTACTGGTATTGTCTCTTTGGTGTCTGACCTTGTGCTCAATCATGCTGCTGATCTCGGGCAGGAAATTCTGGCTGATGACACGGTAGAGGTGGCGGTCCTGCGGGGAGATTTTGTCCTTGATGCTTTCTGCCAGACTGACCCACTGTTCCTCTGTATCACACACAAGGGACCAGGCGCCTCGCTTACGGCCTGGGAAAGGCAAAGGACACAGACATTAGACAGACGATAAAAAGGGTAATGAGTGGGAAGGAAGTGGAGAGCCAATTAAATCTTCATAAAAATAAGCTGCTAATTCATTACTTACAGATCTTTTCACCTGTGTCAGGGGGTGGTTCATCCAGTCCATTTTCTGTCTTCGTGTCACTTTCTGTATCGCTGTAAGACATAAAGCCCCCTATTTGAATACCAGAGCAAAAACTTCCAAGTTCAAAACAATTAAAACTAGTTGTGCACTCAATAAAATGCTTCTATAACCGCAATACATTTAGGGCATTAGAGTCAGCTTCTTACATCTTGCACCGACAGCTCAAAACCTGCATTATCGGCCAAAATTCTAGACACACCTTCTCATACAATTATCTTTGAGTTTATTTTCTACATTTTAGACAATACTAAAACTATAAAAACAACAAAATGGAATTAGTATTAAGCAAACAAAGTCTAAACAAAGCAAAATGTGTTTTATTGTAAAAAGACTAGTCCATTGCTCATTTAAGGGTTCCTACAGGTTTCCACAAGTTAAATTTAAGACTTCTTAAGCCCTTTTAAAGACTACTTAGAACTGAATTTAATGCCCATTTTGCACCCTATTACACGGCCAAATTTGCAAAAATTCGTGACTCCTAGAATTTAAAAAAATGCATTTATTTACTCCAACGTCTTGATTCCCATGGTTCTGAGTTGAACTGATTTCTTCTCTTCTTCTCATTTCAACCAGGTCGAGAATAATTTTTCCCCCAACCATGCATTATTAAATTTGCACTTCCCCATGATTACTTTTCACTTGCAAGCCATCCCTTAAAGTTCCTAAAGTCAGCTTTCTTGGGTGATGCTGCGTGACTAACAGCCGCACATGTGTTGGGCTGAATGTTCTGCAAAGTTAGCGATAATTGGTTCCTAATTTCAATATAAATTGTCCGGTTGGAACGCGTGGAAATGAGTAGACCAACGTTACTTTCTTTGCAGCTTGGACATTTCCCAGACACATTTAAACACAATACAGCCAACAAGTTTATGGCAACATAACTTAAGACCAACCATATCAAATTTAATACCTATTAAAGACTTTTTAAGGTATTAAATGCGGATTTGTATATTGAAAACTTTTTAAGGCCTCGCGGGAACCCTGTCATTTAACGCTTGAGGGTCAATCAATCCACATAATTGAACACTTTTTCTACAGAAACCGGATCTTAAGACCAAGCATTATCTTTTCTGCAGAAGAGTTTCCGGTGACAGATATCAACAATTAACAGCACCTCAGAGGAGAATGCTCTTGGGAGATCAAGTAGCAGACACAACCATGCACCAGCTGTTACAAAGAAATTGCATGAATCTAATGCTTAAGGTCAAACAGCTCTAGGGTGGAACACCAACAAGAAAAGACCAAAAAAAAAAAAAAAAATTTCATGAGATGCTGAGAAGGTGACCTGGTATCTGCATAAGGAAGGCCACTGTCTGTGATATATTCAGAATTCAAGGCCCATTTAACCCATCATGGATACCACACCATTCCATCTGGCGTGTGCTTAGTGAGACCATCATTTGTTTTTCAACAGGACACTGTTGCAAAACACACCCCCAGGCTATATAGGAGCTCTCTGGCCAATGAGGACAGTGATGGAGTGCTGTGTCACATGACCTGGCCTCCACTGTTACTGGACCTAAACTCAGCTGAGACCTCTTGGGATCAGCTGTAACCAACAAGTGCTCAGCATATGTGAGCAATTATTCAAGAGCGTTGAAGAACCATCCTCAGCCGTTATCAATGGAAAAGATGGTTACTGCAAAAATCTTTAATCTCAAACCTTTTTGCACTTCTACACTTACTTTAAAGACAGATAAGATAGCTGGTAACAAACACAGCATGGGGGCTGCTGTGCCAGTTAAATGCCTGCATTCTTCTGACATAAGCAGTCCATCTGTTCAACACCTGTACAGCTCTGTGTGTCACGTCAGCAGATCTCTGAAATAGACTTCTGGAACTGACAACAAACAAAAATGTTCTTTAACCTTAGCTGAGGGTCTTCCAACCTTTTCTTCTTTGGTGGTCGCCCTCTTTTCTTCTTCTCTGGCAAAGTCCGGTCAGGGCTTTCGCTGTTGGAGGAACAACGTGAAACAGAAGGAACTCTTTAAAATTACAGCCTTTTAACAAGGGTAATTAGCAACAACAGGGCTCTATAATTATCCTTTAAAGGGCCTGTAAACAGCTGTCAAAGCGCCACTTACTACTAGTTAGAAAACACGATGACAAGTTATCGTACAGGACAGAAAGAGAATGCAGAGCCCAATGGTATTTACCTGTTTCTCTCAGCTTTTCTTTTGACTGGCTCTTCTTTATACATACGAGTGCCATAAAAATACCAGTAGAGGGCTCCATTTCCATCTTGCCCCAGAGGTTCCACCCTCAGACTGTCAGCATCCAGTCCCTGGTGGGGGTGGGGGGGACAACACATTTTCAAGCATGTATTATGTTGTTTGTTTGGTTTTTTTTTTAATCATCAGGTAATACTGGATGATGTCATTCCGTCATTTGTGCCTACAACCACTGTGAGTCATACACAGAAATGAAACACTTGCAGTACCTTAATTAAGTGCATTCATAAATTATACCCAACACATTGTTTTAAAGAATCTTATGTCATTGGAAAACGGTGGAAAAATATTACAGGAGAGTTATAAACTGACAAACAGCAGGGCAGTAAAGCTGTCAGGTTATTATAAGTCACACCTAACTGTAGGGGAGTACGTGTTTTTACCAATAATGAGTTAATGTCCAAGAGGTTATCTTTGTCAGGTGCAATGATAAGATTAAGTGCCTGTAATTTCACTCTGACTTCTAGGATTTCTGGTGCATATTTGAGCGTCAATGAAAATGAAAATCTGGCAACAATAAAATTCTCCATTAAGTGATAAAATCTGGTATACTCTTCAGTTCTTCTATTAAATGTACTTAAAGCCCCAAACACAAAAACAAAGACCAAAAACATGCAGTTCTTGAATAAAGTTTGCTCATGCATTATTTCTTTGGTTAAAAATTAACTAATATAGCTTCACTAGCGTTGGGACAAAACCTTGAGCCACAGTTCTATTTTACAAATGCGCACAACGACATTATTTACATGGAATGTTCGCATAAATATTAAAATATCCCAATTGTGGTAACTGATCCCCATGGGAGGTGTACCTTAAGCAGGTCAAAAACATCAGCAGCATCCAGACGGTAGTCACAGAGGCGGTGCAGGAGTTCCACCTGAGTACGAGGAGGGAGAGTCTCAAAGGATCCATCTCTGAGTGGGTTGGGTTTCCCTTCTTCCAGTTCCCATCGGTAGCTGATGATGTCATCCAGGAAACTGCTAAATTTGTCAGGTCTGAAGGGCAAAGCAAGAGACCCGAAAAAAAAAATAAAGAAAGGTAAGTTGTATGTTTGTTTCAAAAACACACGAATGCATGACTTCCAATGGTGAGAAAACATCAAAACATAGTGTGGCACTTTGACCTATTCCCTCTTATGTTTGAAGTGTGGCTTTTTAATCTTCTGTATTAATTACACCTTCTTTACAACACGTTTACAAGATTTTTTTTTTGTATAAATAACCAATAAATGTTATTTAATTTCAAGTGCACACTATGAAGCGAAAGACCCACATTTCAGTACTGGCAAGAACACTCTTATGATACCTATAAAACAAAATAAACAGTTGAAAGTACAATACAGGTTATAGAAATGCAGGAAGTGTATCTGAAAAGGGAGCTCTTGAAAAGGAGTGGGGCTGTATCTCAGCTATGATTGGGGGGCTGGCAAATAAATGTTGGTTCCGGTTCAGGCCAGGCCGATTAATCTGTACCTTTCAGTTCCAACTCTGCTGAACAGAACAAGGGCTTGGGGCAGGGGTGAGCATCTATGCAACAGCACAGAGAAAGAGGCACAGAAAAAAATGGCTTATCTTGAAAGACCAGTGAGCACTTTTCACACAGCTGCAGGCTGCCCCCTCCTCAATTCCCCATCTCTCTCCTCCTTTCTGTCCCTCGTTTTCTCCAACATCCTCCCTCCCTCCTTTCCCCCGCTCCGGCAGAGCGTTTAACGCGTGCGGATGAAAAGGGCAGCTCTGTGAAAGGCCAGCGCTGAGCAGCCACCCCCAGGATGCCAGTGCCTGTCCAGTCCAATAAAGCAGGTTGTGCTCCTGTTACCAACAGCCAGGGTGGAAAAACTGGATCACTCTCGCCTCTCTGCTAACCAGCTCACTAAGCTGACTATTATAGGATCACTGTATACCACTTGGTGGTTATGGGTTAGAGTGGGAGGAGTATGAAGGGAAAGCCCCATAAGAGATAAAAGACATCTGTAAACTTAAGATAGACACTCATTTTCTCCAAATATTTGATCACAGGGGAGAAATCAGTTTCAGTAGCTATATTACTGTCATGTATCCGGTAGTGTTAGGTCATGACTTCACCACAGACTTACCATATGGTGAGTAAATTCTGACTCCTCAGTGAGTCACAGCACTGGTGACTCAGACTTCCTAGGAAGACTCCTGGGTGTGATGGCTGTGTTAAGCACTGGAGGTGGAAATACTTGTTTTGTCTTGGCAGCTTCAAATCAATCTGATAAAAACAATTTCCTGATTCTTTGCCACTGTGGCTCTTACGTTTTATTCAACTGAGAGTAGCAGTAAAGATAGAATGTATGCATGGATCATTTTAATGAAGCACTCAAGCCTAATCATTTACAAAGCATGTGTTTATTACTTTAATCAGAGAGACTGCCTGCTGTGATATGTCTGGGATGTTTTATTGTATGCAACTTAACAAGTATATGTGTTGTGTTCTTTAATTGTTTTAACTTCCATCCTGAATGGAAAATGAGTTACGTTACACGTCAAGGACGCAGTGATGTGGACTATGGTGATGTTTGAGGAATTTTTCAGACTTACATTTGTGATGTTTCTGAATTTTTATAGCTTTCAGCAGAAAGGACATGATGTGAGACAATACTATGGCGTTGTCCCCAAGTGGCAGACTTCACCAAATTGCGTAATGCCAGTGAGCATTTCATTAGAGCTTTGCAGATTGGATACAAAGATTAAGATGAGCCACAGCCAATACATGGATTCGATAACCCATTTAACATTGAACTGCACAATTTCACACTGTTCTTACTTCCTGCTGTGTATTCCAACAGGTATTTGTCCCAATTGCTTACATAAATCCAGGAGCAAATCTGCATATGCACAGCTGATTGTTGCCATAACACATGGGCTCGACTCAATCTGTCCTGATGGCCTGAATGAATGAAAGGAAGGCTGCTGGTCCTAAGGTTATCTTTGGCCACACTTCTCCAATTGTGCTGACTGGCTTAGTGAGGTCTTCACTTAACTTGTCCACACACGTCCAAAATGTACAGTCTGGAAAACATCTACTATAACACCTTTCCCAAAAACCCAAAAACTGCCAAGGTACTGAATACACCAAAGTAGTTTTCCAGTCCATCTTGTCTTACTCTTTAAGTAAAAGCAAAATGTCCAAAAATTATTTTAAATGGACTGCCAAGACAGTAAGATATGCTAGTCTTGAAAGATGTTAAAGACAGAACATGCAATTTTCTCCCTTGATAAAGGCAACTTCAAACAGATTTTTTACAAAGTTGGTATGGGTGTGGAGGATGCAAAAAGAGTACAGTGCTGCAAAAATCTTCAATCAAATCTTAATTGCTATAGGCCCCATCTATACAAAGACAGTTTTGGTTGTATCCGCGAAAGTCTGGAATTGGATAGGCCTTTCATCCACACGAAACCGGCGTTTTCAGTCACTAAAACTGCAACTTTTTTGAAACTGGGTCCCAGAGTGGATACATTTGAAAACCCCGGTTTCATATCTTTGTCTGTACGACCAAACCGCAACTTTTCTAAAACCATGATGTCATAGCCCCACCTCTCTAACCTTTCACCCCAGAAGCAAGACGCCACTTCACAACAACGACAACAATGGTGGACTACAGAGTAGTGCTGGTGCTACAACAGCTATTGAGCTTATTGGAAATATTGAATCAAAAATTTCAGCTACTCTTTTATTACAATAAGCAACAAACAACCATAGCCAACAATATTCACTACATGCTCTTGGATCTACTGCAGAGAGGGGCAACCAGGAAGTGATATTGGATCAGACCCAGTAGAACCAAGCAAGCTTTATGTGCATGCTCTATGTCTTCTTCTCCATTTTTTGCAAAGGCATTACAACGCCACAAACAGGCCTGGCATTTGTACTACATCGTTTTCAGTAGTTTCGTGTGGACGCAGATATTTCCGGACACAACTCCATGCTTTTTTGAAAACGACAGAGAAAAAGACTGGATATGAAAAGATCAGGTTTCGTGTGGACTGGCCTTAGATTTACCGACCGGGTAACCATCTTTCAGCACAGCTTTATATGCTTTTCATGATGATCTCACACCTCAAACCTAAGTCATTCTATAATCAGACAATAAACAAATCTATACAAAACAACACCGTAATAGCATTATTGTTACATCTTGGAAAAACAATGTATTCAGCTTTGACAGTTTTACAAAATGTTCACACTTAAAGCTTATTTTTACATGTCTACACGGTTTCAATAGATTTATGATTATGCACCATCTTCTTGGTATTCTATACTTACGTGATGTCAGTGCGCTGGTAACATCCCTGCAACAAACATGCGATGAGATCCCCGAGGAAGTCAAAGTCTTGCTCTGACAGGGCTTTCTCCAGCTCCTAGAGGAAACAGTGGAGAACAATGTCAGATGATGCAGAACAAAAAACCTGTAGGTACATTACTTAACAGGCCTGAAAAACAGATGGTTCTGAGACATAAGTAGAGCACATTGCTGCATCACAGTCGTATGACAGTAAAACCAAGAATAACAAAACAAAATGCCATTATATAGGACAATTACGTAGCTATCTCAGCTATGAGATTACACATCAAAAGACGTGCTAAAGCTGAGCTCTAATTGGCACACATGCTTTAGTGTGTTGTTATCAGCCAGAGGTAAGCAGGAAGAGGTGCACAGCAGGGGGGATGATTAGAACTGGCAAGTTGTCTGATCAGGGCTTCTTAGTTTGCCGGTGGTTGGTTGGTTGGTTGGAGCCGTGGTTCAAGTTCAGCCATGACCTCTCCGCTGCCTGGCATTGTGTTTCAGCCATTGGGGTTTTATGAAGCGGCAGTAACCGGCAGAGCAAACTCTAAAAGACCTGAAAGCACCAAGGAGAGATGGCAGGCAGTAGGGGCCTACAGCTCCAATGCAGCCATTCCCCCTCCTCTACTCTGCTGACCAACCATGGTACAGCACCCCACACGGCTTCCCAGCATGCACCACTCTTTCCAGGGATACCCAAAAGCAGAAAGAAGCAGAGAGGTGGAACAGGAGGCTGCGAGGGCAGAAATGCAAATGCAAAGTACTCCATCAGCCAAGTGTCCATTTCACTTTAGCCCCCTGTTTACAGGATGCAAAGCAGCCCCTTCAGGCTCAACCTCAACTAGTCACTCTTCAGAAAACATGACTCCTAGCAGCTGACTACTACCGGCACTCCTGAGGCTTGCGCCCTTACCATAAACAAATCTAAACTCACTCTCTGTCTCTCTTTTTCTCTCACATACTACATTATTTTGTCTGCTACTTGTAGCCCTCATCCTCTGCAGGAAAAACAACATAAAGAACCAAATAAAAACTTACTCCTAAACATTTTCTCAAGGACAAGGAAGCACACTTTACGACTGTGCACTCACTTGTCTCTTCCCTATCTGCTTCTCTAAGGGAACCTTCTTTCAGCTTCCAGTGAAGCTCAGGGGTCACAAAAGTCAGCATATACACCTCATGGCCTCAGAGAACGAAGGAAGCCAGGAGCCAACAAGTCAGCGCGATGAGAAACAGAAGGGGAGGAAGAGGGGAGGGACAGAGTGAAGGTTGAGAAAGAAGTTGAAAAACAGGATGAGATGGATGTTTCTGCTTGACGTCGAAAAAGAAGAGAGGATGGGCAAACTTTGCCTTACTCATGCTTTTAACAGAAGCCAGTTTGGTGAGATAAATATCAGTCTCATGACTGGAAGAATGGTCCATTAAGTTGTATGAGCATATGTGTGTTAATGATGTCACATGAGACAAATTAAGGGGGATTTTAAGAATATTTGAAAAACAACGCTTTGACAAGAGGAATAAAAATAAGTCCAGAATTAGAATTATTTATAGGGAGATGTTTATAATAATGATGACAAACTGTCTTGCATGTCAGTGATCTATAAGATGCAATGACTGGAGGAAATATAAGATGCAATGACTGGAGGAAACTTCAGAAAAAAAAAACATTCACTATAAATAAAGTTTTTAGCCATCCAAGATTTTTGTACGACTACTGCCGCGGGGTGGTTTCAGACTCATTATGTCTTATCTGCATATTTTTGACATAGACTACAGACATCTTATTACTATGTGTGATAAATCACCTAGATCTTCGTCTCGCGTTACCATGGCTGTGGATACAACATAAAAAGCATGAGACATGAATATCACCAAGTGAAAAGGACAAAGCAGAAATAAACGCACATGGTGTTTTCACACCAACTGCCCAGTGTTGACACTTGCGCAGCACATTTATCTAATTATATCTTCTCCAAGAAAACGAGGCATTGTTTCAAACACAAAGCATCTGAATTAAATTTTACCAAACACATGTGTCATGGCTTGTCTTGTACATGCAGTGTGTAACCCAGATGGAAATCTGTGTCAGAGCTATGTGCTTTGATAAAGTATAAAAGGGATAGAGTGTGTGTATATTTTAGTATACAAGTGCATGTGAATGGGATGCCAAGAGATCTTGTGTCACGCTTCCCCACACTTCCTGGTCCCCTATCAGCCAGCCTCCGAGCCAGAGTGAGCCCATCCATCAGAGACAAACTGCACTTTGATCACACTTTGAAAAAGCTGGGGGCCAAGAGGGAAAGAGGAGAGTTGAGAAAAGCACAGCAGAGGAGAGAAAGCGTGCTATGGCCAAGTTGAGCAGGGCAGCCTCTGGATTAACACCACCCTGCTCCACCTTTGAAGTGCCATACAACATCTCAGATGGCAGAGAGAAGGGGAATTAATGTGCTGTGCGTGCCCTTTCTTCAGCCATCCATCCAGCCGGTCAATCCCTATGTGGCCTGGTGCTAACAAACACTCAGCTTGATGAAGGACTGCAAGGGACACTTCGCTGCAGCTGGGAAAGTCCTGTGGGAACCTTTCCCCTTTATAGGCACATACACATTAAAAGCAGTGGACAGAATTATATACCACAAGGACACAACTCTAGCAAACATACTTGGAAAAAAACAAAAACTTCTACTGACACTGACTCACACACGTGCCTCCATAGAATAAACAAAGTGCAGAACTTTGGCTGCTTCACATTAATGATCAATGGGACACAAAGATAAGGAAGGTGGACACGATATAAAGTGTATAAATCAAATAGCTAAGCTGTCAAATTTATCGCATGGCCACTGCTGTGAACAGTACTATGTATATAGCATACGAACACACTAGGACAAAGATTGGTGGGTGAGTCAAGGCTTAGTCAAAAGGTGTGTCATCACCTCGGCCATTATGTAGGCCTGCCCAGCAATCAGCAATTCACCCCCAAGGCATTTGCCACTTCTCCCACCCAATGTCTCTGCCATTTCTTCACTATGCTTCTTTCACTGGCTTAACCTCTTATGCGTCTCTTCCACACAATTTTCTTCTTTTGTGAAAGAGGAAAATTGTGTGGACCTCAGTGTCAATGAGGGCCTCTAAGGTATTCTATTATTCCTGTGACAACACCCCACTCTACACCCTGCCATTTTCCTCTCTGTATTCCCTTTCTCTACTCTCTCTCTCCATGCTAACTTCTCCAACGAGTTGTTAGCCCTGTTGCAGCAGTTAACACTCCTGATAGCACTAAAAATATAACTGGCAGGGATTTTCCAAAATACATTTTATTCAGATAAGAAAAACATGGCACAATTTAGGCATATATGTATATAGTTTCTGCTAGAAACAACTGAAAGGTATACGACTACTACTGCCATTCTGATAAGGCTCCCTAAGAACACCTAATCTTTTGTTGGTGAAGAATTAGCTAGACTCCTTATCATGCAATACAAAGTTAAGTTCGGTTCTGAATGTTGCAAAAGATTTAGAAACTGTAGCCACATACACTTGAAAAAGAGTTTTTTTTTTTGTTTTTTTTTTAAATAATATGATCATCCTTTTTATTCCGGCAAAAATGAGATTGTCTAATTAACACCTTTAGTCACTTCTCCAAACGACATCCATGACATGAATATGAACTGACAGGATTCTTCTGAAAATACTAAAAGGCTGCGTCTGAATATTAACCTATATGTAAAACTTTCTTAAAATGTTTTATGCAGGATTTTAATACTGACAGTGCAGTAAAAACTGATTTCGTTACCAATGTTGGAACAGAAATCAGCCTAAATACATAAAAGCTACAGCTATACTACCCATTAGTCTTGTAATTCCAACTGGGAAAAAAACTAAACTAAATCTATGCAAGATAATTATAAAGATTTAACTTAGAAAAACTTGGGCCCTGTCTGTCATGGTGATCATGTTTGACTACAGTTGAGTCGGCCAAAGTTTGCAGCTGCAGTGAATTGTGAGACAGCATTCTTTCCTCTTGATAGGTAAAAGATCCAATGTATCCTCCACGAAAGGAGATACAAAAGGAAGCACTGAAGCTCCTTTCCTTTGACACTCGGACACTTCAAGGTCATTTCAGTAAGTCAGGAACCTTCTTAAGCAAAAAAGACAACTGAGATGCACCCAAGTAGGGCAGCAGGATTAATTGATTTTAAATCAAAATCAGATTTTTTAAAATTAGGATGATTTTTAAAAAACGGAAATCGTCAAATCGATTTTATCTCTTTCAAGTCTCCGAGGCCATGCCTCTAGGCTACCATAGGCTCCTCCTCCTAACTGTGAGCGCGGCCTTTCACAGAAGTCTGTGTAATGGCCACAAACCTTAAATCTGTGATGGGCCCACAGTGGTGATACCAAGGTAAGCTGTGGTCCACGCACAGATCCCCCAATTCAAATATAACTGCATGGAGATCACTCATCTTATGTTGTCCACCTATGGATCCATACCATACCATCTTCTTCCGATCCAGGTCCGGGTCACAGGGGCAGCAGCCTCAGCAGACTAGCCCAGACAGCCCTCTGCCCAGCCACATCCACCAGCTCTGGGGGAATCCCGAGGCGTTCCCACGCCAGCCCAGAGATATAATCCCTCCAGTGTGTCCTGGGTCGGTCTCCTCCATGCACTGATCCCCCAATTTAAATATTACTGCATGGGGATCACTCATCTTACTTGGTCCACACACAACACACACACATGACTGATGCCTGTCACTGACTTACTTTGGTATGACTTCTGTGGGCCCATCACCGAATTTTCAGGGATTCCGTGATACCATCACAGATTTGAGGTAGGGAGCAGTGCCTTGCATTGCAGGGCTGCTCATGAAAATGACATGCCAATTTCTGTTGTCTTTTGTAGTTTTACCCAAAAATTTAAATCGCAATCGAAAATTGAGTTGAGGGAAAAAAAAAAAAAAAAAAAAAAAAAATCGGGATTTTATTTTTGGCCAAAATCATGCAAGTTACGTCTATTACATTATCAGGTTCTAAAAGGCATATTAATGAACGCTTTTGGCTACGCTTTTGGCTACAAGGGGAAAGCACAGCCACGCAAAGATTTAGATAAAATAGCTACATTTACTTGTGAGCAATTCCCTGTAATTCAGATATTAGCTGCTATTATTTAAGTAGTTTTTGTAGAATTAAAAAAAAAAAACAATTCTAATACTTGTTCTGCTTTTCATTGCTCCTCTTCTCTTACAATATTATAATATAAAGCACTGTATAAAATCTTTGTCAACATCTTTGGCCACATTATAGGGTACACCTTAATTGTACATGGTGTGCCTGATAAAGCGGTCAGTGAATGTATATTACCATGCTCAGGTTGACAAATACTTGTAGGCCTACATAATTCCACCTGCTATGCTACAATGCGTGGGTGCAACTGGAAAAAATGTCTTCTAAACTGAACTAAACTTTTTTCCCCTGTAAGTCGCTTTGGAAAAAAGCGTCTGCCAAATGCGTAAACATAAACTATTTCAGACTTCCTCAGTATCTGGAAAAAATTCAGATACTGAAAAAAAAATCCACGCATTTTCGCATATTTTCATTCAGTAATTAAGTTTTCCTCAGTCACTGTTTCTGAAGATTTTGCCCTGTAGAGAATGATGCAGAGCAAAGAGAGGCCCAAAGGGAGGACAAAATGGGGACTGATATAAGACAGGAGAAATGAAGCAACCAAGGAGAGAGTAGGATTGGACTTTAAAAATTCAGACAACCAATGGTCGTCAAGGGAGGGGAGACCATCTGCATTTGCAGATAAAGTGAAATGTGAATTTCACAGTGGACACTAATGGCCCCATGATGTGTCCCATTCCATATCAACAGAGGGAGAGAAAAACTGAGATAAAATGAGAGTAAGCGTCTCTCTTGCCAATTCATGCTGTAAAAGAAAGGCTTTTGATAAGTAGTGCTGCAGCGTTCACATCAGCAGCTCCAAGGTTCCACAGAGCTTGTAGTCTGAGGGGGTTGGCCTCTCTGACTGCCCTCACAGAAGATGCTTTCCATGCCACTGCCGTTAACAGCTCCTCCGGGGTCTATATCACCAGCAGTTGGAGGACGTGTGTTGGGTTTGCTGTAGGGGGAGGGGGGCAGCCTGTTTGTTGTGTAAAGGCTCCTCTCTTCCTCTCTTTTGCTTCTTTCTTTATTTCTTCCTTCCCCACCCCCACTTTCATCTCACACATGGTTCCTCCAGGAGCCATCATCTGACAACACCCTCTACCCCCACACATAACCACCTCCTGCCACATGACAAACATGAGCCATACAGCCATAACACCACAGGAAAACGCCTTCGCATCCTGAGGATGTACTGCTCATCAGATCATCAGAGAAAAAGCATCAACATGTTTGACTTGCCGCCTAACACATCTGACTGCTACATCAACTCCAGCATTTGTTGGTGCTTCTAAACAGTGACTCACAATTTACAATTACAATACGAACCAAGGTGAAAAGTTGGGTACACAACACCTGCTGTAAATAACATACTGACACATTCTGCTAGTTAGTGCCTCAGGCGTGGACACTATTTGCTCATGAGATCACGTGAACAGGAAGAACTACAGATACTACAACTATGAATGAGTGTCATGCAGGGAAAAAGTAACACTGATATACTACACAATTATAATGTCAGTTTTAACTTTGACAACTGCATTTCATTATAGCACCAATGTCATGGCCAAGTGGGACTGGGGGCTAGGCTGTGTGAAGGGGGAAACAGTGGGGGATGAGTAGGATGGACATTGGACATATCTCCCTGAGCCATGCTCTCTCCACACAGATAGAACCCCTTCACTCGACCAGAGTTCATTGGTCAAGCTGTGGGAGAGGATCATTAACTACAGGAGATGGAAGGCCACCCAGTGGCATAGCGCCTCTCACTACGTCAACTGCTGACCATGAGGAAACCACATCATCCACTTCCTCATATAAAATAGAGCTTCCTGCTTTAGCTGACATCCAAAGGGCTCGGTTCTTTGATCAGACTTGCACGTACACATGGATGTGCACGTACACACATTAAAAGATTGAAATTCAGAAAAAGACAAATATGGTTCTAAAAGCCACAGTTGTGAAATGAACCTCGCTTCCGAAATTGAATTTTGGTGACTTAAGCAAATTATGGCAGGTTATGTTGGCTGACATCAATCACGAATTAGTGTAAACTGGAAAATTAATTTCTATATTTTAAAAATCATACTATTTTGTCAGTACAGCTTTACTACTTGGTCACTCTAGATGATTTTAATGCCTGGATGACACTTAATCTAATTTAAATTAAAGAAAAGCTACTATTTTGGTCTTCAGACCTGTTGATTCCCATGGATTTCAAGGTGGCAGTCTTCTTGACTTACTATAAACCATTTGTAAGAAACCTAAATGTAACATGTGACAGTGGCCCTAAATTTCACAACTCTGAGTTTTGATAGACCTAGCTTTTTATAGCACCCTTTCTTTGTCTCTTTTGTGTTTTGTGCATTTACTTTCTTTCTAATTTTGTGTTTGTTGTACAGCAATGTAGTCCTCTTCTCCTCTTTTAATTGTGCTGATAGAAACTGCATTGTATTGCCCTGTCCTAAATGATATCGTGCTGGGTTCAGAGATAAATTGATTGACACTGTGACAAATCTACAAAGACATAAAATCTTGTGTATGTCATAAGCCTTCATAGGTCTTTTAGTCAAACCACCATTCCTGGGTTGTATTTCCTCGCCTTACTGGTACCAACATGATGACTCAGAAGCCCCTGGCACTGTTTATACACACAGGAGGGTTTTCTAAGTCTAAACTCCAACCTAGACTTAATGTTTTTCTAATATAGCATAATGAGTCCAACAGCAACAGATATGGTAGAGCCTGCATGTTTTGACACTGGTTAGTATTTTGAAAGATAAAGCCTAAGGGGACACTAAGAAATACAGACCAGAACGTACCTTAATTTCAGTCTATGGCCTTCAGCAACTGCTGTCGTCAGCTAAATGTGTTCTACTCTGCACCCCCAATGTCTCAGAGATCCACACCCTTTTATTTGCCCATTTGGCCCAGCATTCAGACAACTCTCTCTAAACACAACACTCAAAAAGTTTTCAGTTGACACCCACATCACATTCCTCACACTATTTATGTTGTGTATGGACAAAAAGCTGCACGTTCTAAACTAAATATGCCTCTTTATTACTTCCTCTGACACTAACTTGGTAGGAACTCCTGGAAGTTTTGTGCCGTTAAAAGTGATGAGGCTTGGTTTGGTCAGGCTCTCATCACATCACTTAGCTTTCCTTCTCATCTCTCCTATGTAGATGCAATGGCAGAGTGACTGACCAACCAAACAACCAACAGTGGAGGGATGCCGCCCCAGACTGGAGACAGAGAGAGGGAACCATGGGGAGCTGCAACAATAGAACTGGCTAACACCAACCCCTGTGTATGTGCCCCTGTACCTCCCCCTCTGTGCACACACTCCCCATGTGAAACCATCTGATGCATGTACTGCTGCCCTCACTTGTCAATCACAACTGGGGGAGGGGCAGCAGGCCCTTACAAAGCCCCCCCCCCCTCCCTTGCAATGCGTTCAAGAAAGGACATTAAAAGAGACATGCAAAGGGAAAGCTTCTTGATCTTCAAGGGGTACTTACAGAATGTAAAAAAGTTTGAAGGTTTTGATCTTATCCGGAGGGGAGAGTGTCAGAGGTGGGTGTCTGTGAGGCAGTAAGAAGGGCTAAGCTGGGGATGTGTCAGTGGGTGGAACCGAGAATTAAGAAAGCAACGGGATGCAAGGGTTGAGTCAGTTGCGCAGATCAGAGATGAAATTCTGTCATTTTTATTTGTTGAGGTTGGGGTCCAAGATTAAGCTTGTGCTCAAGACGGTGTAAGGTTAAAGTTACACACATTAGTGATTACGTGACCAACTACTGGAAAGTGTTGACATCTAAATCAGCATGTACTTCCTCAATTCCAGCTTTTGCTTTTCAAGTGATTCCCTGCCAGGAATCATTATAACAACCACCCTTTGCCTTGCATTGAAGACCCTTCACTTAGGCCTTCCTGAGAACAGAAATTAAGCTACACTTATCTCCACTTATAATCAACAAAAACTGGGAATCAGAAAGAGTGTGTGAGGCTCAAATTGGGCCATGAAGGAGCAGCACTTAAGCCCCCTGTTAATCCATTTGCTTTCTAGACAACAGAAACAAGGACGTGCTCTGAGGCAGGTTGCTCTCGCTTATTTACCAGATCTAATAGGACTAAATCTTCTTTTACAATCACATTGGGGGCTTTGCAAAAAAAAAAAAAAAAAACAGAAGCCCCCTCCACAGAAAGGCAGCAGCAAGCACCCAGCCAGAGTGGAGAGCCTCCACCCTTTAGGGGGAGGAGAAAGAAAGAACTACCATCTGGGGTTTAGTCATGGTGATGCCAGGGGCTGGGGCTCGGGGACATTGAGACTGCTGGGGCTTGAGAGACAAGGATAGGGCAGAGGGCCTGCTAATAGGTGTGGTGCAATGGGACAACTGATGGCACAGAGGATGGGGCCAGGAAGAGGCAGTCAGACATACTAGTCGAAAGACATGTTAAACATAGGACTGGAAGAGAAATGAAATGACATACATTAAAGAAAGTATCATGGGTTTGGCAGAAGATGATGAGTTAGAGGACAAACTGGTTGAAATGAAAAGGATAACAACAATATGCACTATACCTTAACAACCTGGAGGGAAAAAAACATACTACATATTGCACTGCTGTAGCCAAATCCATTAGCCCATCCAAGAACTGTCAGCATAATACAACTTCAGCACAATTTAAGTCTATCTAAGTCAGGTACTCAGCAAAAAGAGAGGACAACCAGTTCATAGACTCCAAGACAACAGACCCAGCATCTCTGATGCACTAATTAGAAATGGTTACAAGATAGAGATTTAACACACTTATAAGACCATCAATGACAAGGATTAACAACAAAACTCAAATCTACATTACATGTAACTAAGCCCCTCATTTGTTTTTAGAGTACATGTTCAGTAAGGTCCATGTCTGATAACAAAACTGGCTTCATATTCAAAAATCACTTCCACAATAATAAAGGAAACCATCGTGTGAGGTACAATTACTTCTGTAAATACTACTATACACTATCCTTTTTAGGAAAATAAATTAATTACACAGAAGGGGAACAAAAGAAAAAAATTGAGCATGCTACTACAGTAATGCTTGACAGCATTGGTGATAGATGATGTTGGAATTTCTCAGTTTAGATTTACATGATCAGTAAAAAGTCTTGTAAACATCAAACAAACAAGTCTGCAATAAGTTGCTTCACTGATTTAAAGGAAAAACTTAATAAAGACCTGCTCACAACCTTATAGCAACAGACAGACAGCAGATTGAGATACATGGAATAAAGACATGATGGGCCAAACAAGCTGCCAGCAGAGCACACTGTAGGAAGATGACAGAGACAGAGGCCCTTGGCATCAAGGGCAAAGTCTGTTAATGGAGGGGCCATTACTGAGAAGCCAGCAACAGAGGCCTGCAGCGTCTGCTGGCTTGGGGATTTAAAGCATTATTTCAGTGATGGAAGATATACAAGCATACACCACAGACACATAAAAGGCTAAGGACACAGACATGTTGACCCTGGGCCTCTTTCCTACAGATCATTTTGTCACTCTTTCATACTATATGCTTTCACTTCCTTGCTTTCAGTCTCTTGGACACTTTTCTCCACTTACCCTTTCTCCCCTTCCTTCTTTTTTCCTCTCCATTTCACCCACTAAACCCTCCTTTCCATCACATACACACACAGCTTTCCAATCTCCTGTGGCCTGAGGAAAGTGGAAACCAGCAACAGTGAAGTGTATCAGACCTGGGACAATATGCAAGGGGCTGTTTTGTAAGAATTGCCAAGGAGGTTGGGGGAGACTCCATTATCAATGACCATCACCGTAGAAAGAAAAGAGCTGTTCCAACAGTACCACAGCAGCACTATCGGACTGGATCACTGAGTTTGTCAAAACCCACCCTGGTAGCAGTTTCACAGGGTACAAAACATTGTGGTCTTGCATGCTGAATTTACTACAAAAGTCTCCATTATAAGAAAGAGAAACCAGCATTATATGACTGTGTCATGACCTAAACACAGAACAGGATCCGACTGCACCTCTACTTGCACAAAACCTTGCAACATATTCCATTCAACAAGTTTCAATGCTTTTTGATTTAAGCCAGTGGACCTGAGATTGTAAAGATTTTTGACAAATGGGACTAAGGCTATGAAGACAGCATACCACACCCTTTGTACTCATCTCCCAAAGCTGACAATGTAGGGCAAACCCAGAATAGATGTTTAACAAGGTAATATACAGAAAGAGAACAGCTGGCAGAGGCACTCAGCAGCTACAGCACTGACCCCTGCTATCTATAAAATCAGCACACTGAAACAGAACAACAGCAGCCAATACAAGACACTACATCCACAAGGAAGGACTGATGGAATGCTGGTGAATGTTGACACTAAAAGCCAGGCCTTAGTGAAATCATTCGACGCCCCCCACTCTGTCATGACCACTGACAGCCACTTCCTGCCCCCTACCCTCTCCCCTTTCCACCCCTTATTCTTGGGTGACTCAACCTATAAAGTCCTAGATAGGTTTGCAACTAGAGCTGGCAGACATCAACCAACCATCATCCCACTGGGACATCCAAAAGCATCTTTTGGAGAACAGCAGAATAAAATGATTCTGTAGTTAGAAGCTTTCATATTCATGTGGCTTCTCGCTCCATAACTTCGCCAAGACGAAGAAAAGGTAAGAGTTGGCTCAAACTGCTACACTACAGACAGTGCCCAGGCCAGCTTGTCTTGTTACTGGCATGTGGCATTAAGCAAAACAAACATGCCAGACAGTTTCCTCTTATTTCTAAAACACAAAGTCCACAAAAAGTAAACATGTTAATTCCAAATACCCAGACTTTGGAAGCAAGCAAGTCAATCCTACTTGTGCAAGAAGTTAAGGTGAATATTTAAATGTGCATCCACAAAGCAATAGGATAACATTAACCAAACCAGGGAGGTAAATATTTAAGCACACAGGTGAAAACACAGAATTCAATATATTTTATTCACTTGTTGAAATGATGAGATTTTTGCTCATAATTTGCTTTCAGTAAAGAAAATATGGTGACATCATGCCAAACTTCATAACAATTGTGTATGACCAGGTCCCTTCCTCTGCCACAGTTCTGTGTGTTACTCCTGACCTAATTTAGCATGCATTTCAAGATGTGTGTGTTGTGGAAGCTGTATGTTGCATGCACCAATTTTTCATTTACTGAAGCTATAATAATATTGTGTATCCATTGCACTGTATGTAAATGTGTTCAGAATCATGCATTGGCCTCTACTGTTTGTTTTCCACTACAATGGCAAAGACATCTTATAGCTTCTAACTCATTATCTTACTGTTAGTATGATAGGTGGTGCAGATGATTATATAGTAAACCACAGTATAAGCAGGCCTACCCATCTATCTCAATGTTTTCTCAACATCCAGGGAGAAGGTCATATGAGGTTTGTTCACTCTTGCACTGTAAGACAAACACATCTTTTGCTGTTTGTCATTTTTAGGGCCAAGCCTTAAAACTAATGGTCCTGGTCAAGCGTGACTTAAGTAAGCCTTCGCACTCAAGACTAAAGAGACACACATTCCTAATTATTTCAAACAATACTGCGCATATTGCCTAAATCCAACTCCATCCCAGAGAGAACTGCAACATCACAGGACCCTCAACTTTCATGCAAAGTAGGCGCTATGTGATCCCCCATCTGGCTTGCACGGCGTTTAATAACAAAGCGATGACTGCGTTTCTTTGCCGAAGGGGGTGGGGATTCAGCCTGAGTGATGGAGACTGTTGATACGTGGTGTTGACCATACCAGCGTGTTTTTAGGTGCAATCATCATTTACTCGATGGATTGAAGAATCTCAACTAACTCATGAGTAATAATGACATACATTGTGGGATTAGATACACTACCAACACTAAACACTCCACTTTTCAGGAATGATTGGTAGCTCAGTCGTGTTATAAAGTTAAATTAGGGTGTGTAAATGCAGTCTAATACAGTAATTCTCCAACTGGACATACAGTGTACAGATGATCAGACCTCTACACGTTTCTAAACCAGGCATATACCGTAAACAAACGACTAAACTATCGCGCCTTGCAACAAAACGGGTCTTGGAGGAGCAAACAATGCCCGAACAGCATCTGCGTCCCTATGGCTACCCGGGCCAGATGGCTGCAACTGCAAGACAATAAAC
The DNA here is from genome assembly GCF_902148855.1 of Sphaeramia orbicularis. Taxonomy (NCBI): domain Eukaryota; kingdom Metazoa; phylum Chordata; class Actinopteri; order Kurtiformes; family Apogonidae; genus Sphaeramia; species Sphaeramia orbicularis. The sequence continues at coordinate 15,591,457 of NC_043962.1, forward strand.
TCCAACCACACGCCATGAACTTAACTTTATCTGACAGTAACAGAAATAAAAACAAATCACCATAGTCCTTTCAGTCAACAGCACGACAAACAACTTTAGATTCAAGTCACTGCAACACTTGGAGCTTAGCAATCCAACTTTCTTTAATCGCGTACATATTAAAAATAGGTATTATTTTAGTGTAAAAAAGCTTTCGCGTTGCATTGTGACTTCTTTATAAGCACACCCAAAAGATGTATAACCGTGTCTTAACTTTTGTTAAATTAGAATGAACCAACAAAACACGAGAACTAGCATCACATTTCACTATAAACAAGAGTCTGTGTCCAAATGAAAACAAACGAGGGGCACATGGTTCTAGGTCTTAAGTTTCTTGAGGACATCCGAGCATCCTTGAATATGGAGCAACACGTAACTTTACCGTGAACGTACAACTAAACCATCATTACCGAGTTAAACGGGCTCATTTTGTGACCTTCTTTAAATTACGAGCCTCGGCAATTAAAGCTAGCTTTTGGCTAACGAGCTGGCTAGCTAGTTACCTAACAGGATTGCCTTAACCAGGCATTTTAACGTACGAGAAGTTCAGACAACACAAGCTAAGCTAGTTATACAACGCACTGAACAGAGACGTCGCGCAGACAAAAAAGCTGACACAAACAACTTTTTATTTTAGTAGTAAAAGCCATTCGAGTGATCAGATAAAACAATAAGTCTAATTTACCTCTATTTCAAAGTCTGGAAGGTTGAACGCTGTCCTGAACAGTGAACAGAAGTGGGCTATGGCGGGGACTTCCCACCAGGACTGGATCTCTTCCACAGAAATTAAACATCCCTGGGACATTTTCGGACAAGAGAAATTCCGTGATGTTTGTTTCTCACATTAGAAAGTGGTTTCTTCGGCGGCTTATAACGTTTCTGTAACATGAAACAGGCTTTAAAAATATGAGGAAACTTGCTGCTCTCGTCCACTCCGGACGGTTGCCATTGCGACCCGAATAGTGCTACAATCTGTTTCAATCAGTCTCACCGGAGCCGAACAGATGGGAAGGGCGATACCACCGCACTACGTGGAGGGGTGGCCGTTTACTAGGCATTAACTGTGTAATGATATTTAACAATTTAGTTCAGTATAGTGTTCAAGATGGTGATTATTTAATCCACCATATGTTTTATACAGAAATAAATCACGGCATTTGTTTGTTATTAGAGTAAACGCTTATAAAGAACAGTAGTATACCCCTATCGGCCTGAAAGTGCGGCTGCCGTTTAAAGGGAATGTTTCTTAATACTGAGTGACTCAAGCTGAAGTCAAAAAGTTCTTGCTTAACAAAACTTCTTGCTTAACAAAAGTTAAAGATGAACTTCTTTATTTAGTTATAGCAGCTAATATGTCGACTTTATCTAAACGAGATGTCACTTCCAACAATGTAGCACATTTTATGACTTTTTCTTCTTTCTTTTTTTTTTTTTTTTTTTTTTTTTTTACCATTTCCCAGCACACCTTTTATTGCTTTCATTTACGGACTTCTGTTGTGATTTATGTACAGTCATAACAACATTTCTAAATCCACAAGTGTTTAGAACTGGATCAGCTGATTGTTACCACGCGCATTAGATTTTATAAACAACATCGTGGAGGCTTTGAGTAATGCATAACACAGGAGCTCCCCCTATCGTAATACATGGAAAGTGCATGGTGGAGTTCACATGTAACAGGTTGCCTGCTGAAAGTCTGCACTAGAATGGAACTTTATTTCAATTCTATTAAATTTCGTTTATTTTTTTCCTAAGATATAGTTAATTTCAGATTATATCAAGCGTACCAGACTGTCAAAGCGATTATTTCAAATCTAACCCTTTCGTGGATAGTGGTCACTACAGTGGACAGTTCTTCTCCAGCTGTTCTCTTGTATATTCATGGGTTTTGTTGTTTTAGCTCCATATCAGCCAACACAGTGGACACTTATGCATCATCCCATACGCTGACATTCAGACCATTACTATAACTTTGTTGTTCTAGATAAACCTGATCTGTACTAACATGTTTGAGTGTAAATCAATTGCTAATAAAAAATTGGGAATATGATAAAATATGAGAAAACATCAGATTAGCTGCATTAAGAATGTTTTTATTTTATAGTTTTTACACAGTATATCACTTTCTGATATTGTATTCTTTGCTTCAAAAATTAAACACATGGTGTCCAGAAGAGTGGACATTTTTGGAACTCCACGAAAAATTATGAAGGTAGATTTGTTGTTTGTTAACCAAAAAAAAAAAAAAAAAAAATTACTTCAAACAAAGAAAAAAAGTGTTCAAATGCAATTTTTTTAATCGTAAATTTTTATTTATTTATTTTTTATTTTTTTGCATTCAGGCTCTTTTTTTTTATTAATTTTTTTTTTAGTTAAAGCAATAAAGAAACAAATCTACCTTCATAAAAAAACAGGTTTATTAAAAAAAATTATCCAATCGCATTGTTTTTTCATGCCTAAAGAGGAATAAAGACACTCAGGAATAAAATTTCAGCTAAGGTTCTCATAATTCATGCATGAAAAGGTTAAGAGTCTCTTCCTGCTCATAATGTTATAACTTTCAGTAGCTGATTAAGATGTTTCCATATAGTTGCATGACTCGGTAAGGATTTATTCCTAATGGTAAAATTAGTGTGCATAGCAAATGCGATGATGAATTTACAGAATTGTATTAGTATTATTTCTTGCAGATTGACATGTTGACCTAGAGGTGGCGCAAGAAGAACTGCTAATGTGGAGACACTCATGGTATGTGGCGTAAAGCAGTATGTTCCAAGTATGATCTCAGTTCCCATTGTTTATTACAGACATCAACAAAAGATTGATTGATTGACCGACTGATTGATTTTTAACAGAAGCTCTAAATAAATGCTGCTCCACCATGCATGTACGAGGGGGGGCTGAAAAGTTCATAGCCTGACTAAGAAGGAGTTATTCCACAGCAATGAAACTGTGCATACATTAAATTCAACCTTTCCTGATACTAACTGCATGGTTTCCTTCCAGATAATTGGATAACTAATTTAGGACTTTGAAAAGTAATACTACAGACATTTCATGAAAATGCTTGCTTTTCACCCCTCCCTCGTTCTCCCTACCCCTCTTGAATTCGGCTTCCCAGTTTTGCACAGTTGATAAAGCTGGAGCATCATCCCCTATAGCAACCATGTCAGCGTGAATGTCCTTGGGGGCTAACCCTTTTTTCTGCAGACATTTGATTAGGCCACGGTGCCACGGATGGTTCACGAAATGTCTCTGGTACTACTTTTCAAAGTCCTAAATTATTTATCCAATGTGGTTTTATCTGGAAGGAAACCATTCAATTAGCATCAGGAGAGGTTGAATTTAATGTATGCACAGTTTCATTGCTGTGGAATAACTCCGTCTTAGTCAGGCTATGAACTTTTCAGCCCCCCCTCGTATAACAGTAACAAAAACAGTTGTCTCGAAACACTTCTTTCTGTGAAAGGTTTTAGTAAAAATTCATATTTTTGTTTTAAGATTTTACATATTTTAAGTACTTTTATTATTTTTATTGCTTTATTTGCTGTGCACTAATTTTATTACACCTAGGTTGTTTTATTTCTATTTTATTTTGTAAATCACCTTGTAACGTTGTTCGTCAAAGTTATGTTAGTAAACTTTATCATTATTATTATTATTACAACTGTGTAATACAGGTGGGTGAAAATGGATATAAACCACAGACTACTTTACTTGACTTCTTTCATGGTCCTTGGTCAAACTGGAAATCTACACATTCTTAGCCTCCCAAGAACTGGTATAAACTGGCGGCAGCTGACAATGCGCCTGGGCTTTGGTGTGCAGCCATTAGTAATAGTTTAGTCCCAGTCTATGGGTCCCCTAGGAACTGTAGTCTCATATAGGATGAAATAATCCACTGGATAAAACAGGTCAATCCAGGTCAAAACTCAAATTAGGTAAGGCAGATTTATTTGTATAGCACAATTTACACACAGGGTAATTCACAGTGCTTTACAAAAATGGAAAAGAGACAAGTTAAAAACACACAATTAGTAGTACTTTTCAAACATAAAAAAAAAAAATGAAGGAAACTTGTAACCCTCTCAGTTGGCCCTGTGTTTTTTTCCCAAGTAAAAAATATTTCTTATATTTAAAGGAAGTGATTTATTTTAAACTCAACGGCACTGTTTAACTAATTTGAAAATACAGAATGAATTTTAACATGTCCTAAATCTCTAACCACTGCACTGTGGGTGGTTCCTCACTGATGTACAAAACCACAATGAAAAACCTTTTTATTTTGCACTGAGGTCACATTTTTCCTACTGCATGAACATTATAAATTCAACAACAAACACATCCTCAGTGAATATCCTATTAGAAATGACATAAGGAAATCTTAATTCATGTTTCACTGATTACTTTCCAAGGCTCACCATATATTCCTTTATATTTTTCAACCTATATTTATACATAACACTAGAGTATTTTATTTATACTAACAGCAAAAAAGCAACAGACAGACTTTTCAGAAACGGCTGCACCTGCCAATTGTTCAGTGATACAATGCATTTTCATAAAAAATAATATTTCATCCAAATACAACGCAACTGTGTTGTACATAAAAGACAACTCAGAATCTATTTCTATCTATTGACGAGTGAAAATGATCACTGTTTTTCCGTTAACATAGATCAATACATCAGTCAATACTCATGAAAAAGGTCAGTGAAAGGTGACTGGGGGGGTCACTTGTTTCTTTTTTTATATCTTTCTATTAAATTTGTCATTTCAGTATGATCCTATACTAATAACAAGCACAAATATAACCCCAAATAGTTAATATAATAGCAAACAGTTTCCTTGGTTATAATTGTTAGTCACTGAACACACATGGTGCTCACTTTGCCTGAGGTATTATGTAATATAATGAATAGAAGTCTCATTAGTGATGGGAGGGGTTTTTCTTTTCTGTTTGTTTATATACATTTGTATATATTCTGAGAAATAATGCACAATAATACACAGGTGTGTCTCTGCTGTGTCTGTTGCATGAGGTTTGGCAGCAGCTCCACAGGCATGAGTTTATGTCGACTTGTGTTAGTGCAGAGCAGTGTTGCAGGGACTGTGTCACACTGGGAATCACCACGAGAGGGAGGGACTTAGGCAGCAGGACAATGCTGGTGTTTGTGCAACGGCCCCTGAGTGGCGGCTGGCTCTCTCAGATCGCTCTCGCTTGACTACCATTACTCCACGCATTGTTGAAGTGAAAGGAAAGTAGACAGCTTGATCCTGCCTGTGGGATGCACTGATAGAGGTAAGACCCTATTCCCCACTGCTATGTCTCTGTGATGGACGAAAATTAAGTTTTTTTAAAGGCTGTCATGCGGCTGTGTTGTGTGAACAGTGTAAGCGGGAGTTCTAGTGCAGTTTGGGGGGAAATAGAGATCCGGGAGCTGGAGGTTGGCTTGGGGTGAGGCACCCTTGTCTGTGTTTTGGCAGGGTCACTACTGTGTGTGAATGGAACTGAACTGAAAGAAAGTTTCACAGAAAGAGGCTCAGTGAAAGGCATGTGTAGAATGTGACCAGCATCCAGCAAAAGAAAAAGACAGAGTTCAGAAATAGTGAACACACACAAAAAAAAAAACAAAATATGTATTACATATGAAAAAGCTGGGGTGACAGAAAACCAATCAGCAAAGCAGTTTTTTTTTCAAAGATTGAGGCAGTCGAGGGCAGTGAGGAGGTTTTACAGTGGTAAAAATAGAGGCGGAATGGAGGTGGAGAGATTAAGAGAGAGATTAATTAGGAAGCTGAGGAAGGGGGAAGTCAGGAAGGGAAAGGGCAGGAAAAAGAATAAAAGAAACTGAGAATATAGTAAAGGAAGGTATTATCTGGGAACCTTAGATAAGATTTCAGTGGAATTTGTATCATGCTTTAACCAAACCTTTTCCAAACAAGGCTGCAAACCACTGTAGATTTTTTTTTCTTTAATTAAACAATCACCTCAATTTCTCTTCAAATCTCCTTTCCAGCCTTTTGTAAATGGTGGATTCCAAATGCTGTAAAAGAATACCGGTAAGCCCCTCATTTCCAGTTCTGCCCTCCTTGCTAGATCAAATACTCTTATCCCTTTTAGCTGGCAGATTAGAGAGACTCAAGATGTCCTGTCTCAGTGTGGTAGTCCTGGGATATGCAGTCATTCACATTTATGAATGAATAAGTCTGGATTCTATGGTTTTTCAATGTGAGGTGTGGTTCCCCTACATCATAAACATGCAATTCTTTCACCCTATAAAACCATTTCAAAGTGTCTTTTCAGCAGAGCTTTGGGGAATACCAACGTTTTATGTAGTGTAAGAAAAACTAACAGTTGCATGTGGTTTAAGCCGTGCCTTTTGTTGTTGCAGGCAGTGGGTACAGGTGTGAGGCATAATACAAAGAAAGAGGCTGGCCAGACGACGAAAATCTAACATCTGTGGTTTTGACCACAACAACAAAGGGCGGCCACCTCCATCATTCCTGGAAGCAGGAAGTCCACTGAAGCCTCTCGTGGTGTTGGTGGTGTGGGTGGGCAGAGGAAGGGGTGAGTTGCGGTGATAAGTTGGGGAAAGAGGAAAAATTAGCCAAAGAGGAGGAGGAGGAGGAAGAGTGGGAGACGTCTGAGGTGGTGGAGGAGGAGCTGGGCCTGAACCTGGAGCCCAAACAGAAGCAGGATGGCGGAGAAGCAAGTTAGGTACGTGCCTTTACGTTGTTTGTTAAGTGTTTTGAATAAGTGCAGGCAGCTGCTATATTGATACTGATATTCATTTTGTGCATGTGAGTGTGTATTTGAAGAAACTATCTATCACTTGACCTCTTTATTTGCAACTCTGTACATGAATGGATGCATGATTTGCATGGCTTCTGTTTGTGACAATGTGTAAATGGGTTCATGCATGCATGTGTTCGTGTGTCTGTGTTGATCCCTTTTACAGCCTCCCCGCTAAGCTGATTAATGGGGGCGTGGCAGGGCTGGTTGGTGTGACATGTGTATTTCCTATTGACCTGGCCAAGACCCGCCTACAAAACCAGCAGGGTGTCCAGGTCTACAAAGGCATGTGAGTAGGACTCTTCTGGCACAAGTTGACCCAGTATGATCTGTCCCATCCAAATATTACTCCTTGTCCACTTGGCATTATTTGGCATCATCTGAAAAATATGATCATTCTTTGGTTATCCTTTAAGATGTTACAGTCTTAAAATTACCTTTAAAAGGCATAGATCCTCCTGCATCTTCTAATTTAAGCTATAAAAAGTCAGTAATGTGTTGATGACCATGTTTCACATATTTTTCCACTGAATCTTCGAGGGTGGAGCTGTATAGCAAAACACACTCTTCCCTTATTTGGTTATATGTTTTGATTAAACAAAACTCTCACAGGATGGTATACAAGGAACACCATGGCCTGTACTGATAGGCTGTTATGTACTGTTCCTTCCAATTTGATATGTTTTGATAGAAATAATCTTTTTACAATAACCCATATAGACCCAGGGCTACTTTTGTGGCAGTTCCCAAATACATTTTTCTCTGTGTTTAAACTTTCTTGAGTGATTTATCACCACTTATTATAATATTATTCTCTGTATTTTGCATTTTTCACTGTAAATCATGTATTTTCCTATATCTAATTTCCTATGTTTAACTTAGACGTTCATGAAAACGCAGAGTTAATTCAAAGGTTATTATATCAAAACAAAGAAAACTGCAGAAAAAGTGACGTTTTCAGCAGAGATCATTAACTGAACATAAACCAAGTGTCTTCATCCACTGTTATTGGTCCAACTCCATGGGTTTTACTGGTGAATCAGTGTTGTAGAAGATGACGGTGTTTCCACGTTCACTACGGAGCCTTTGAATGTCTAAATGAGTCATTTCTGATGACCATGAAAAGATGACAAACTGTATTTTACACAGGTTATTTACATGTATTGACAGAATTAGTGGGTCAACCAGTATTAAACAGTTGAGATCAGTAGATGCTTTTGGTCGCATGTGGCTGTTTGGGTGTTTATGGGTTAATTCATCTGAAATTGGACAAAATACAAGTTTCTAATTTTAATCTACAACAAAATCTGAGATGTGGAGGAAAAAGTCAGTTTGGTGACCTTAAAAGACACACGGACACCAAGTTCTCTGCTGATGGGTATGATTATTCCTACTGGTGTACTGGGAGCGGCTGTCCTATGTTCAGCAGCGCAGACATTTCCAGTCCGTGGTTTTCCACTGTGAGTCATCGTCAGGAAACAGCTTGAATCACTTTTATCCAAACCCAATTACAGGGCTGGATTTTTATACAGAAGAATCTTTGCAACAGAAATGCTCACGAGATTCACTGATGCTACAGAGCTCCTTTCTCTCCAGTTCTGAAATACAATAGAGCGACAGTGTACTCAGAAAAGGTCAACCAGTGATGATGCATTAGATATTATATAGGCACATAAAAATAACACTTTCGGGTGCACCATTAGGATAGGAGCAACTAGTGAAATATAAGAACATTTCATCAGCCACTTTTAGAGCAACTATTTTTTATATAATGTTATTCTAAAAAACAGGCACGTGACAAATGTTTTCTTTATTTCTTTAAGGTTGGACTGTCTGGCAAAGACGGTACGCTCAGAAGGCTATTTTGGATGCTACAGAGGTATTATAAACAATTCTAATCCCCGTGACAAACAACTTTACAACTGCGCTTTACTATAAGCTTAATCTGGCCACCTACGCTGTTGTTCCTATAGTTAAGCCCTTGAACTTTTTTATCACAATCAGAGTGAAATGCTAATAGTGTTCAGTGCTAAGCCATAAGCTGCATGTGTAGACTGATTCTATTTGTGTGGGATAGTGGAAACTGTTTGGTGTCAATGTCTACAACCTGTTTTGGTCTTTTCCAGGTGCCGCAGTGAACCTCACACTTGTCACTCCAGAGAAAGCCATCAAACTGGCTGCCAATGATGTCTTCAGACAGAAGCTCTCTAAGGATGGGTAACTGAATATCTGTCCTTTGGTGATAGATTAAATCAGTGGTTCCCAACCTTTTTTAGCCTGTGACCTCATTTTAACGTCACAAATTTCTGGTGACCCTAGACATTCAAAACAGAGACTTTTTTTTTGTTGCTAAAATTAATTTGTTTTTGATCATGTAATAGTTTGCTATACTATGTTGCAAATAAACATTAATTTTAGACACATTTAGTTTATATAGTGTATATTATTATAGATGGAGGCAGAAAAGCCGGCAGAAAAGGTGTAGATTACTGCACAAAGTGAGAATTTTATTTTCCATGGTCAGGATATGTACAGTCAGTCCAGCTTGGATTTACAAGGCTGACAATTAATACTGAACAAACAAGAATTCAAACTATGAATTATGAAAGAGCTGCAGCATCTGAAACCAACCACAATGAACATTTGAAAGATAAACAGCAGCACAGTGCTTCAGTTTCAGCTTCAGAGTTTGTCATGTCTTTAATGGATTGTGATTGTCTCTCTCAACTCACTACGTATTTTTTATTAGTAAGTTTTTTGTTTTTTGCTTTTTTAATAAATTACTAGAAATTTCAGGCGACCCCATTTGAATTCCAGGTAACCCCATATGGGATCCCAACCCCAAGGCTGAAAAACACTGGATTAAATAATAATAAAAAAATATATAAATTATCATAAAATAATTAACCCTTTCATGCACAAATTATGAGAACCTTAGTCAAGATTTTTTTCTTCAGTGTTTAGCCATGAAAAACACAATGCGATCAAGTTTTTTTTTTCTATGGAGTTACAAAAATATCCATGCATTTAATTTTTGAAGTAAAGAAACATGTTTAAAACCCAATATCAGAGAGGGATATGAAAACAATGAAATAAAAAAAAATTTAATGCTGCTAATCTGATGTCTTCTCACATTTTAACATATTCTAATGCTAGTAATGACTCACTTCATGGAGATAATATGCAAAAAAAAAAAAACCTTCTTGTCTAACAAATAAAAATTGATTTAGACTCAATCATGTTACTGCAGATCAGGTTTATCAAGAACAGCAAAGTTACAGTAATGACCTGAATTACAGTGTATGGGATGGTGCATAAGCGTCCACTGTGTTGGCTGATGTGGAACTAAAACAACAAAACCCATTAATATATAAGAGAACAGCTGGAGAAGAACTGTCCACTGGAGTGGACAGTGCATGAAAGGGTTAAAGATAGAGGATTTCTTTGCAAACCTATTAAGCTTCTATTATACAATAATAGCTCAAACAACAGATGATTCTATCCCATTTTGACTTCGCCAAGTTTGAAAATGCTGTAATTTGTTGCTTTTATCATTATACATTACACTATATTTATAATTTTAGTAGGCTTTTTACAACTCTGTAATACAATGTGGGTGGAAAACTACAAAATGACCAATATTACTGGCTCTAAATACCTCAGCTCTCAAATTCAGGACACATGACTATAATAACAGAATCTTACTGAAGGACGTGCTTTATGTGTTACCAGGAAATTACCCCTGTGGGGGGAGGTACTGGCTGGATGTGGGGCTGGGACCTGCCAGGTAGTGGTCACAACTCCTATGGAGATGCTTAAGATTCAGCTGCAGGATGCAGGAAGGCTAGGTGAGCCAATGTCAATGTGGTGTTTACATTCATTTCCATGTGAAAGGATATGACGTACTGATATTTTAGGGCCAAGTGCACTAGTCTAAAGAAAAGCAGCAAGTATTTTTTCTTTTATTATCATTATGCTAAGATTGTTGTATATGTAAGATTGTGTTGTACATTGCATTCCAAGAAATTGCACTGTGGTTTGCTAGCTGAATGTGTTTTCTAAAATCTATTTAACAGCTGCACAGAGGCCAGTCCCAACCTCAGCCCAGACTGCTGCTCCCGGTCCAGCTCCATCACTGGTGGCCCCCTCACCAGCCCGGCCGGCCCCTCCACAGCGACCCTCAGCCACTGGCATTACCTTGGAGCTGCTGAAGACTCGTGGTTTGGCCGGCCTCTACAGAGGGGCAGGAGCCACTTTAATGAGGTCATAAAGATAAAAACACTAGCATACACATAAATACTTATTTGTCTGAGCTTGGTATTAAGTCTTTAAGTGAGTTTCATTCACTTTTGCTATTTTTTTAAATACTCTTTCAACCTATTGATTACATTAGAAGTGGCGAAACTTTGGTGCCTCTGTTACAGTGTGACCAGTGCTTTAATGAGTTAATTTTAGATTGCATAACTCTTCGCTTGTCGTATTTCCCGACACCAATCAACACTGATCAATAAATTCCTCCAGCCATGTCTGGTTACGATACTGCAGTTAAATGGGGCCATGTCTGTTTCTCACACTGCTGTTCCCCAGCTACATCAGCCCAGTGTCATTAATCTTCACTCATTTTTATCTATCATGTATAACTACTATATGGTCTCATTGTATTTCACTGTTTGCAAATAATTTTTTCAGGGATGTCCCCTTCTCAATGATCTACTTCCCGCTGTTTGCAAATCTGAATGCTGTGGGCCGTGATTGCCAGGGTGATGTACAGAGCAGGGCCCCGTTCTGGCAGTCCTTCATTGCAGGCTGCACCGCTGGCTCGATAGCAGCTGTGGCTGTTACACCACTGGATGGTGAGCAGGACTTTAGAGTACGAGGAAGAAACAGAAAGATGGAGAATAGATGGGGGCTTCTTTTCAAAATAATACTAAGTGGTAATAAGTTAATGAGTGTTAGCACCAAAAAACATTCTAGGGGTATACTTTTTTTGTAGCCAATATGAATTATTAGTAAAAAAGGAGATCAATGAGGATATTTTGTTGCAATATATTCAGACTGACCATATAAATGAGGTACAATTCAACAAAGCCTTTTACTTGTGATGTCTAACAAATCACATTGTATTATGAATAAGACATTGTGTAAGACAAAAGAGTGGTAGCACATTGTAATGAACTAATCTTATTGAATATTGCTTTGAAAAGTGATACCAATAATTGTGAAATGGTGAATACCAGACCCAATAATTGGTAAATGATAACCAGCTGATGCATGATGCTGCACAGACGACTTTCCTGAGGATATTAGCTATCTTATTGTCCCCTTTCCAATAACATTTGTCTAAGGAAACAGCTTTAACTTTCATGCAGCGGTCATTGACTTTTGGAAGTAATGCTGTGTCCTTGTGTTTTAAATACTCACACAGTCATAAAAACTCGGCTGCAGACCTTGCAAAAGGGTGAGGGCGAGGACACATACAGAGGAATTGTTGACTGCACAAGGTAAGACTATAATTTATAGCCTTCAGTTATGTATTCTGTAAGGATTAGTGAGCGCTAAGGGCCTCATAACCATTGTCCCTTCTGTGTATTTATGTAGGCGCATCATGAGGAGAGAGGGCCCGTCCGCATTCCTGAAAGGTGCAACGTGTCGTGCTCTAGTCATCGCTCCGCTTTTTGGCATTGCACAGGGTGTCTACTTTCTCGGTGTTGGGGAAACAGTGCTAGGTTTGCTGGGATAGCGGTGCGAGACTATGGTGGTGGCGGTAGTGTTGTCTCTGAAAGGATAACTTGCTGCGTTTATCTGCAGTGAATGAATGACCCAATGAGTCTACACTAAATCCAGAGAGAGGAGAAGACAGTCACAATCTGCTAACCAATGGGGAAAAGAATGGTCAGAGTCTATGATATGAGGAGGCTCTGTCTACTAAAATGTGGACCAGTTGGTTCACACTAATCACGATTCTCTTTTACATGCTGTCAGCAGGGTTCCATGGGTTAAACAGGGTCCTGTGTGTGTACAGTGTGTGTGACTAATGTGTCCCACGTCGTCTGGGTTGTCCTAGTATGCTTGCTGCAATATGCTGTGCTGTTCCTTTCACCTGAAGGAGATTGCCCTATGTGTCTGTTAAGGGAGCTGCATGTTGTTTGAGGCTGCTGACAAAATGCCTACAATCAGAACATTTGTGTGGCCATGCTGAAGAAGTGCGCATCATCCGATGTAAGTGACAAACTCCCATTTATCAAAACTTGACATTTGTTGAGAGACTGAACTAGGTACTTAGCAAAGCCAGTCACTTAGATTTCAATATCTAATGTCTTGAAAGCAGCCTAAGCTACTCCTGCTTACCCTGTTATGTATTCCTCCCACTCCATCCGTGAGGTTTAAGTTGTAATCTTGGATTCCCTCACTGGATAGGCAAGTGCTGCATGTTGGTGTCTCTAAGGTCATTTGTTAATCTCATGGTAATGCTTTAATCCCTGTATTAGAGTATAATATACCCTAACAGAGCTCACATCCTGCCTAAAGGCCACAGGTTAGACTGTTGGACCTTTGTCTCATAGCCTTGATTTCCTCTTCTTACACCTTGCAAGAAGCCTAAGGCTGACTTCACTGCTTAGTTGTACGTTTCAAAAGTTGCTTCAATCCATGTGTGCACAATAACGGAAGAATGCAATTAAAGCCTTATCATTGCTGATAGTTTCTAAAATACACAAACTATGAGTCTTAAATGAATTCAGTGGAATTGGTGTTATTTGCATTTTATTTTGCTACTTTAAGTCCAATTTAACAAGACAATGTCAAATGTTAGACCAGTGTATGGCACTCTCTCTTGCCAACTGTTTGCCATTACATAAGTCCACTGGGTGGCACTAAAACCTTTTTTTTTACATTTGTAATGCCAGAAACATTTTGGCTAGTGTATCTCCTAGGCTACTAGATTTTCCTCATTATAGAGAGAATATAGCCTGAATAAACTGTTGCTTTAAAGCTGTAAATAAAGATATCACTTAAATGCTGATTTCTCTGCGTCCTGAGCTTTTATTAACTTTGTCTTTGGCTTTCATTTGTCTACAAACACTGGAAAACAACCTCATAATAGGCTGCAATCTACAAAAATTAACACAAAACTTATTTACATATAGTACAGATAACCTGATTTGACAAGTCACAGATGACCCTTAAACATTTGCTGTAACTTTTTGACAAACTCCACTGAGGTAAAATATAAGGCACTTCATATTCAAAAGTGCCCTGTTCAGATTATTACGTAGTCCAGTAGTACAAATACTGAAATGCATAAAACACACCCATAACATACAACATACAGAAAGTCTGTTGTCACTCTAGTGATTCCAACTGCGTTCATGCTGTTTTCTTCCTGTTAATCCAAAAACTTGCGATTGGGGTTGGCACCAAACAAGGTTACTTTGATTTCTGGCATCATCTGTCAGGAGAACAAATATTTGACATATTAAAATAAAATACAGTTAAATAAATGGGTAGAAACTGTGGCGAACAGATAGTTTCATAATTGGACAAACATAATAAGTTGACTTATAAGCCAATTATATCCCTGCAGATTCAGAAATTGGACATAAACAAAATTATTGTAAAGAATTCCTTTTTCTTAATTTTGTTTTTTGTTTTCCCTGTTTATTTGAATTTGTTCTGTACATTTGCATCAAGAACCTGCTAATCTGTCCTTTTCTGTGATGAACTTTTGTTGGAACATTCTCTACATATCAAAAGGATTATAATGAAGCTTTGTGAAAACTTAAAATACTTGTTATTCTTCTGAATATGCATTAAGATAAAGAATTTTTCTTCATGTTTGCACAAAAAAATAACAGTATTTGCCTTTGCTTTTTGGTAAATTCAGGTCTATAGTGCCCCCTACAGGTAAACTGCATAAACTACTATCACTGTGTAATAACTCTAAGCCACTATTAAGTGTATTTATATCAAAACATTTACTCTACCTGATGCGCTATAAGTTCTAGCCTGCTTTCCAAAGTGTTGGTGACCTTGATCTTTCCATTATCATTATACACTTCAACTCCTCCACAGCTGCAACAAAGATGAACAGAGTAACAATCAAACTTTCATTTTTAAATTTTTTTTCAATATTTCCATTATAACAACCATTTTAAAAGATGAAGCAATTATTACAGTAAAAGTAGATGGAACACTGTAGGACATTGTGGAAAGCACACTAAATAATCTTACCTGTCTGCTGGAAGAAAACGTTCCTGGTCAATTTTGACGACAATGTTGTTTTTCACTGCTTCTTTGTAGATTGGAACATTCTTGTTAACTGCAGCCTGTCATTCACAAAAAAGGGGGAAAAAACCTTGCTAGGAACACTTCTGCTGATCATCATACATGTGAATGTAAATGCATTCAACCCTTAACTGTACCTGAACCATTTCTACATCCTCCTGCCGGCATCGTATTGTCACTTTAGGTTCCAGCAGTTGGTAGAATCCCTGAAAAGTGAAATGCATAAACTCATAAAATAAAATTTAAGATAACAGCAAACTGAATTACCATTTGTGTATTTTCTACAAAAATACCTGAAGCACCAAACCTTCCAGCAGTGTAGAATAGCGAGCAGGATCTTTTGCAATATTTGCAAGTTGTTGACGGGATTCATTCAACAAATCCTAAGAGAGATCGAGAGAAAAAAGGAAATATTGTCTGTTATGTTCAAACTGTCTAAAAACTACTAAAGAAAGTATGTTACTATTGTTGTATTGGGTAAATGTGAGCATTTTAATTCAGACGTACACCATGTAAGGCAAAAAACACAAGTGCATACTGAAATTACTGACATGGATAAATATTACACAAACACAAAAACCTGACTCATGAATGCCATCTAATTCCAGGTGCAAATTATTTCTTCTGTAAGTATTTAACAGCATACACAGAAATGCCAGTTATATAGCATCCTAGCATGTTACATCATGTATTTATACATATATATATATATACATTATATATATATATATATATATATATATATATATATATATATATATATATATGAGAGAGAGAGAGAGAGAGAGAGAGAGAGAGAGAGAGAGAGAGAGAGAGAGCCTGTTGCAGATATAAATCAGATATAAATGCAATAACTGAATGCATATGTTAATTAATCATGATCAATATTAGTTGAAAACAGGGAATATAAGTAAATTAGCGTGATTTCTTACTGAGATCATGTCATCTCGGGCCTTCAGCACTTTCAGTCTTGCTTGGCTCCTCAGGTGTGACATTTGGCTAATAGACGGAGGGTGAAATGAATAAATGTAAAACACCATATATATGAAAAACAGTTCTCCCAATGCATTGTGTTGAGAGCTTTAAGATAAAAAACAACAACAACAACAAAAAAACATAACAAAATATATGCAAAGGTTTAGGACCTGGGTTTTTTCTTTTTAGGTACAGTATCTCTTGCCAGAACATTTGTGTTGTATTGTTGTATTTTATTTACACTACAGCTAGTGACAGTGCATTTCCTCAGTTGCTCAACTCTGTAGAAAAAAAATGTCAGGTCTTAAAAAACTCAAGAAAACTCAGCAGAAGAAAGAAGAGGATAAAAACAAAAACTAACAAAAAAAGCTGTGAGACGGTAAAGGCCACCCACTTAGTAGTAAAGGTTAAAACTGCTGTCAAAAGGCACCCTACCAAAAAGACTGACAGCTTTTGAAAACTTTTATTGATACATTTGTTGATTTGCATATGCCAGAAGCACAAAAAACATTTGTAGCTGCAGTGAATATTGTTTACTTTTCATGTATATTACATAAAAAGGAAATATTATTGACCAATAGCATTATTTTCTTAACCTTTAAAGACCCACAACTATTTCTGTCATAACTTCCAATTAATTTTTTGTCTTTCCCTAGTGATGTATCACCATTTATTAAAATATTATTACTGCATTTTTCAGTGAGAATCAAGTATTTTCCCATGTTTACTTTACTGATCATATAGGTGTTCATAAAAGGTAAATTCACAGTAAATTCATATGGTATTGGGTCAAATCTGAATAAAAGTAGGACTATTTCTAACAAAATATATCATCAACGGTATATAAAATCAAGTGTCTACAACCACTGTAATTTATCAAACTGCATGGGATTTACTGGATGATGGTGTTTCCTGTTCACAATGGAGTCTCTGAGTGTCCAAATGGGTCATATTTGATAACAATGAAAAGCTGAGAAACTGCATTGTATGTGAATTACTTCCATGCATTGATAGGATTAGTAGATCAACAGTTACTAAACATTTTAGATCCGTAGAGGCTTTTGGTCTGTTTGGATCTTTATGGGTTAACCTTGTAAATGACTAACTCACATTTTCTTGTGCTGTTCAATCTGCTTTTCTTTCTTTTCATAGTACTCCATGATTTTTACCCTCTGAGTCTGAACCAAACGCCCTTTCTCAATGTTGAACTCTTCCTCTGCCTGTAAACAAGAGGAGTATGACAGGGCCCATTACATGTCAGTGCAGGAAAAAAAAAAAAAAAAAAAAAAAATCACAAGACTGAAAGACAGGCAGGCTTTAGTCACCTTAGCATCGATTTCCTCAACTTTCTCATTGGCCTCTTGTTCAATGAAGGCCATCATGTGTTTAATCTGCCATTAGAGACAAACACAGCGTTAACTTAAGTTATTCAATGTATCACCTAAGATTTGTAAGTACAGAACAGTAAATGTAAGCACAAACCACAATTCATTAAAACTGCAACTAAATAACATATAGCATTAACCAAACAAAATAACTAGCTCCAAGAAAAGGAGCATTACATTATTCTGGGATAGGGAATTTTCACTTTTTTTTTTTTTTTTTTTTTAAATACCATTTCCAATAGCATTACAACATCTAATTAATCAAACTTAGTTCCCACAGTTAGTTAGCGGCTGAACAACAACCCCCAAATGTAAAGACACTGTAAAATAATCACATTAAACCTGACTTTGAATAACGGAGGTATAGTTTGAACCCGTTGAACAAGTTCAAGTTAGTTGTTTACCAAACGGTAACGTCAGTCACAGAACTAAACAGGTAAGCTAGCTCATGTGTTGTATTTTACCTGCTTCTGTACGTCCGCATCGGTAAGAGCCATGGCTGTTGTTAAAAATGTTTTGTTTATTCGGAGAAAGTGTTTTAAGATAAGTCCGCAGCTGTCCAGGTCTACAGCACACTTCTCTGTTTCCTTTCCAAGTCGAGCTAATGGTGCAGACGGAAACTTAACTTCCGGTCTAAACTTTCAGAATAAGAGTTCAAGCACGAGACAATTGTAGCCACACCTCCTTGAATTGTAATGTGTTTCAAGATCATTTAACCCAGGGGTGTCCCACTCATTTTGGTTCAGGGGTCATATTTAGCCCAGTTTGATCTCAAGCGGGCCAGACTAGTAAAATAATGACTTAATAACCTATAAATAATGACAAATCCAAGTTTGTCTTTTAGCTTTAGTCCAAAAAAAACCAAAAAAAAACAAAAACCCAATTAAATTATGAAAATATTTACGTTTTACAAAAAAGATGTGAATAATCTGAAAAAACAGAAATTTCATTTGAAAAATTTGTGCAATTTTTACAATATTATGCCTCAACTTATTATTTATACATGTACATTACACACAATGTTACATAAACATTTGGTAACAGGCAGAATATTGTTAAAATTTTGGAGTTTGGAACTAAAATTTGAACAATTTGTACAGTAATGCATCTGTTATTATTAACTCAATTACAGATTGCACATTTCGGGTTGTTCATCTTTGTTTTTATGTATGTATTTATTTGCATTTTACTGTGAATGAATAGTTTTGTAAATGTTAATATTTTCACGGTGTAATGTTATTTTTTTCACTTAAATTTTTTCCACATAATTTTTCATAAAGAAAATTTGTCGTTGTCATTATTTATGGGTTATTGTGTTGTTATTTTTACTGTAAAGCACATTGGTCCTTATGTGGAACCTGAACCAAAAGGATTTGGACAACCTGGACAGTTCAGGTTAATTTTTGCACTTTCATCCTGCGGGCCGGAATGAAACCTTTGGCGGGCCAGATTTGGCCCCCTGGCTGCATGTTTAACACCTGTGATTTAAGATATTAAAAAATAAATACATAAAAATAGCAATTTAAATAACTGATAAAATATTGCTAGGAATACTTTTTTTTTTTCTAAATAAAATAAACTTTTTTACAGAGGGACCATAGAGAGGTGTTGACTAGCTCCAATTCCATTTGGTTTGGCAGCTGCAAATAAGTGAAATAAGTGAAAAGAGGGGTGAAAAAGGGTATCAAGGCTTCTCTTTTATCCAATCAAGGACATTGCACATAAACGCAGTATGACAGGGGAGAAAAACGATGACAAAAAAAACCCAAACTATATTAAGACATTGCATGCCTTTTGAAATAATGCACTAATAATTGTACGCGCACATGCCTCTAATGATAACTCTTTTTTTCCTTTTCCTTTTCTTTTTTTACTTTATTTTGAGAATCATTCATGCTCTCTGTTCATGTAGTTAAACCTGTCCGTGTAGTTCAGGGACTCAAACATGCAGCCCAGGGGCCAAATGTGGCCCGACAAAGGTTCTAATCTGGCCTGTGGGATGTTTTTGCAAAGTGCAAAAATTCCACAGTCTTGAATTGAATTAAGCAAAAAAAAAAAAAAAATAGCTTGAATTAAGGAAAAAATGTTGAATTAAGCAAAAAAAAATAAAAAAATTAAAAAAAATAAAAAATCTTCAATTAAATAAAAAAAGTTTTTAAAAAATCTTGAATTAAGCCAAAAAAAAAAAAAAAAAAAAAAAAAAAAAAAAAAAAATCTTGAATTTAGCAAAAAATCTAGAATTAAGCAAAAAATCTTGAATTAACAACTTCAAATGTTTGTCTTTATTTTAGTGCAAAAAATAACATTAAATTATGAAAATATTTACATTTACAAACTATCCTGTAGCAATAAAATATTAATAACCTGAACAAATATGAACAACCTGAAATGTCAAAAGAAAATTAAGCATAATTTTAATTACTTTCTGCCTGTTCCTCAGTGTTTAGTGTCTTTGTAGATCTGATCCATAATGCTCATGTAGAAATGATAAGTTGAGGCAGAATATTGTTAAAATTGCACTTAATTTTCTGAAGAAATTTCAGTTTTTTCAGGTTATTCACATCTTTTTTTTTGCTTGGATAGTTTATATAAGTATTCTCATAATTTAATGTTTTTTTTTTCTCTTTACACTAAAACAAAGACAAAAATTTGGAGTTGTCATTATTTATAGATTATTTTATTATTATTATTATTATTATTATTATTATTATTATTATTATTATTATTATACTGGTGCGGCCCACTGGAGATCAAATCAGATTGAATGTGGCCCCTGAAAGAACATGAGTTTGAGAGCCCTGGTGTAGTTTCTGTAAAATATTCATAGCAAAGGAAGTGTCAATACTAGTCATTTAGCTACAGTTGCACTAGCTAAACTAGCTTTCTTTACGCAGTACTTAGACATAGCGGGGGAAGCTAATTAATAGTAATATAATACCATTTGTGTTTAATCTCTTAAAAATTAACAGTTGCTTGCGTTTTTGTAGTGTAAAACAAATTCTAAATCTAGCCACAAACTACGGTAACTGTTGTTTTGAAGGCTGTGACAGGAAGTGTGTGGTTGTTTTTCTTGCTAGCTTTCCTAGCTAACAGAGCACACTGTGTACTCCCGTGTTGCTGCCTTCCTTCCAGTGGTGGTGGTGGTCTCTTCTCCAGCTACTGTTGCAGGGGATTGCGTCGCATATTCCACCCAGCTTGTCGTTTGTCAACACCGTATTGCCTTTGGACAAGGACGGTAAGAAACTAGTAGTCGCTGTGTTAAATTATGACAATCTGTGATGGAGTTTTCCATTATAAAATAGCATGTGAGTGAAACCTGCAACGTTGAAAAGCTAGCTAACATTATAGCCTTTGCATGTGTGCTGTGGTGTTCAGAGGACGTGTGGGTTAAACTGGTAGAGTAGCAGACAGTTAATTAACCTGAGAGCTAATTGGCTGTTACTAGAAGCATGGGGTTTATCTGAGTGTTGTAGGTGACTTTACAAAGGTTAAATTGTCTTTTGGAGCCATGCTGTCTGTTTTAAAAAACACTGATCACTCTGGGTTTTATAAGACCTTTTTTGCTGTTATAAGGTGTGTGCTTGCCATTAGGAATTTTTGTTACAACTTGGACTGTTTTATATTTTGCACCTATAAATCAGCAAAGGTTTTATTTTGACAGATAAAGCCGGAAGTTTTAGGTAAATTGTCAAACTTGCCATTAATTTCACTTGAAGCACATGTTTTTTTTTTAGTGCATAGATGCTTTTTAAACTAATAGAGAACTAAGCTGTAACTAATAACTAATAACCTTAAGAGCATGACACATTCATATAACATTAGTTTAAAGCTTTTACCTGATGACTTTCACACCCACCAAATCCACCACGTGTGTTAGAGCTGGAAGTATTTTATGTTGCACTCTAAATACATTTCTTGCTCCTTTGTCACCTCATGACTGATATGTAGCTTCATGTGGCCATGCAAGTCAGTGACCTGTAACCTGCCACATTGGGTGACCTTTGTCATGCCACTGCTCTGTGTCACATTTCATGTCACCTAGCTGCAGTCAAACAACACATACTGCTTTGACTTTTATCCAGTGTGACAGTGCAATATGATGGTATTTACTGCACTTATTGCATTCACATGGAGGAGAATGAATGTGATGAATGCTGGGGTGATTTTACACAGGAATTGTTTCATGGAAGTTCCAAGTATATATGCAAAAAATCAAATGTGATGAAATAAGCTGTGATCAGTTTAAAGCATTTCTCAATTGAATTTGCTGAACAATCATTTATCATGACTCATTCTAATGCCATAGAATTACATAACCTGCTTGACTTTTTCAGCCACATCATATGTGTTAGTCCAGAGTTTATGTTAAGATTTTACAGCATTACTTTTTGTAATGACTAAGGCTGTAACACTTTTCTTTCTGATTCTGCCCAGGTGAGACGTCCAGTTTTGACTAAATAAACGTATGTGCCTGAGAGTCTGACACACGTCTGTTCAATGGCTACCTCTGACTCCACCTTCATCAGCACCAGTGTGTCTGACAGTTTTCATTATGAAACCAAATACATTGTTCTCAACTACTTGGGTCTCCATTCTAGAAGATCACAGGCACCAACTGCAGCTGAGGGTAAGTAAGGACTTACGCAGCCTGACATAAATAATATGTGTGAGGCTTCACAAACCACACAAATAGATTATATGTACATGCACACATGACAGCAGCAGAAGTATTTGGGATGGGAGGGCAGGTTGCCACCTGTTTACCAGCT
Source organism: Sphaeramia orbicularis (assembly GCF_902148855.1). Lineage (NCBI taxonomy): Eukaryota > Metazoa > Chordata > Actinopteri > Kurtiformes > Apogonidae > Sphaeramia > Sphaeramia orbicularis. The sequence goes on from NC_043962.1 coordinate 15,613,704, forward strand.
CAATTTAGCCTTCTCTGACACAACAAGAGAATAGTGTGCCTGTTTAAACATGACAGTTATGAAGTGGCAAGTCCCTGTGAATAAGTGGTTGTCTTTACTGAGGCAATGACTGAAGGCATGCATTGGACTGTATCCCGAATAATACTTTTTAATGTATATTTTATGCTTTTTTTAAAAAAAAATTACAATATACATTATTGTACAAATCTTAAGTTTTATTTTTCTGCTCATTGGCATTTTCTACATTCAAGCAGTCACACAACATAAAAATAAACATGTTCAACTTGAAATTTCTGTAAACATAATATCATTCATAAAAATGTATAAAAGCAGTGCATGTGTGGTGCGTGCAGTGTCACTTACAGCATTTATGTGTGGAAATTAGGCATCAAACAACACCAGGTGTTTTTCAATTTTCAGTTATACGTAAGGAATTTGGTCAGTGCCATAAGTTATTTACCCACCCCCAGGCAAGTAGCACAGCTGTCTTTCATTTTGTTCCTTATGTGGCCAGAAAACTAAACAAACAGATGTTTTTGTTTTTTTTTGTTTTTTTTTTTAGTTTTCTGTTTTGTCTTATAATCATTGCTACATCCTATTTGTCAGTGTTTTATGAATGCTACGTCTGACTTGAAATGTTCTCATAATCTTTTAACTTTGCCTTTTGCTTTGTGAAAAATCAGTGAACTGATGCTTGGAGTGTGTTGCATTGCATTAAAGGATTTTATTGATTAACTGAAAATCAACTTCCCCATTCTAACCACCTCCCCACCCCACCCCACCCACCCCCCCTTTCAGCAGGAAACACACTGTGCAAGAAAAATAGAAAGCGAGATTGACAAAGGGAGAGAAGGAGAACTTAAATTTCCTGTCCCTCTTTATAGTTGGGTGCATACTTGAAATGGGCGGAGAAGGGCAGATGAGTAGCTGATCCCTGCTTTCCGCTTGACACAGTCCAATTTCTGACAGCCTGTCATGTGTAATCACTGTAGGATTACTCACACGCCAATGGACCAAAGCAAAAGAGTTGGCCGGCTAGCTGTCTGGCTAAATGCTGAAACAGCACCAATCCTAGAAAAAAAACAACATTGATCCTCAGGGAGTTCACGTGTGAGCTGCAGCGACAGGGACAGAGTTAATAAGGGACTGAATGACTGTCTTCTACCTGACCAAATACATTCCCTCATAAAATAATTCATTGGAAGAATCATGTTTGTTTGATTATAAATATGTTAGTCTTGTATTTAGTAGAAGAAGAAAAATATTTACATAGATTAGTGCTGGGGTGTGAAGAAAGTGTGAGGAAGTGTCACTCTGGTAGTCTTCTTACAGGTTTGAATATTGTTGAAGAATCTGAGATGCTTGGAAGGATGATGATTTTAAAAGCCTTTAAAATTTCTTGGCGATTCAGGGACACGTGTCTATTAAGGGACCTAAACATATTGTGACACAAACACAAGCTGTTCATTTCATTTGTTTGTTTTCTATTCTTTTGTTTCTTTTCTTGCTCCTCGACCTGAGGAGATTGGATTGTATTATACTGATAAAAATGAGAAATAAATAAAAATTGTAAAAAAAAAAAAAAAAAAAAAAAAAAAAAATCTCTTGGCTATTCAGTCATAGTAACAGTAAAAACAGGCCCACATGGTTCATCCTTCAGTAGTGCAAGACAAAATGGTTGTTTGTATCCTGCTTTTATGTGTTTACTACATCTTTATCAGTAGCTGCACTTATTAATGAGCTGTCAAAGGCCTTTTTAAACCCCTCTGACTCAAATTTCTGAATACCATTTCTTATATGTAGTTGTAGTGTTTTCAAGACAACCTCTGCCTTCAGCATGTCAACTTACAGCATCACCCTTTTTTATCAAGTAACTGTTGGACCTTTCCAAGCTGAAAGGGTACATTTAGAACATGTTACATATGCAGTGTCAGTCTTGCCCCTCGTGTGGTTCATGGTCACCCAAGCAGAGAAGTCTGAATCTGGTAAATGATTGTCATGAGTTCAATAACTGTGGAGATGAAGGTGAGGGCCTTCAAAGCAAAGGTGTGGTTTAGTATAAGCTGGACACTCAGTTTCCATAACAGTGTTCTTCCCTTGGGCTATTTAGTGTTTATACATCATTCTATTGTTTAGCAAACTGTGAATGGATTGAGTTTGTAGATGTCATTATCTTAATATAGTTTATTGCAAGTAAATTCAAAGATTTCTGACCTAACAAACATCTAACAAACATTGGATCAGAACAAATTTTTGTCTTTGTGTGAATCTTCACACCACAATACAACCTCATCATAGAGCTACACAAGTAATCACAACTACAGTGTCAGCCTGCGCAATTATATAATTGTAAAAACTGCAAAGGTTCAGTGTGTGTGGTTGTATGTGTGTGATGATATATTCAGTGACACTGAACAGAGAAAGACAAAGTGACAGTCACTACATTTTTTGGGATTTTTTTAGTTTGATGTTTTAGTATAAACAAATCATGTATTAGTAATCTGCATGTTTTCTTCAATAACCAAGCAAAAAGACTCAAATTCACAACATATCACAACATTGTCTACAACAATCTCAAGATGACATTTTATCTGAATCATGCAACCCTAATCTTAATCGACTGTGACATAAACACATTACACATTATAAACTGATGAGACTTAAGGGTTTGTTCATTTTACTAAAAGCTATAGATAGAGAGTAGCAGATGCTACTTCATGTATTGTGTTTGTTTTTTTCTTGCAGGAGGTGGCTGGAATGAGAGAGAGAGGACCAGAGCGATAAAAGAGCAGATAGAGGAAGAGCTGAGGCAACTGGAAGATGAAATCACTGCCTGTAAGTGGACGCACATGAAATTTGTGCATCACACACCCATTTATTTCCTCTTGTTCTCTTTATATGCTCAAATCCAAGTCTAGTGTTTCTTCTTTTAATTAAAATTTGTCTTATGTCTCTGCACTGATTAAATACTTTGTGACAATAATAATGAATTTCATAAGACAGTATTCTCTACTTAGTGGTAAAAAAATGTAGGCCTATCATATTTAACAGATCTGAATAGTTTTAATGAGTATTTTAGTGGCATTTTCACCTCGTGTGTGCTTCCAGTGTGAGGTGTTTATTTTTTCAAACAGTCTTCAAACAGTTGCACACACCATTGCACTTGACCCCAGTCACCCCTTTCCTCCATATTTCATACTGATTCCTTCTGGTCACCGCTACAGGTCATTAAACTGGAAAAAAGTTGAATTCAGCAGAAGTTTCATCCAAATGCAATAACAGAACTGAACAAATCATTAAAGAGACTGCAATGTGTTTGTTGGATATGTGTGGTGGTGGGTATATGGTGGTGGAGTTGTTGTCTTTGCTGCTTTGGGCATGTATATGGTGTGGAATTACTGTTTTTGGGTTGTGTATTAGCCTATGTCTTATGTTTTGTGACTGATGTACTGTATTGTTGTGGCTGAATGGTTTGTGAAAACAATTTTCCCGTGAAGGACAAATATCTATCTATCTATCTATCTATCTATCTATCTATCTATCTATCTATCTATCTATCTATCTATCTATCTATCTATCTATCTATCTATCTATCTATCTATCTATCTATCTATCTATCTATCTATCTATCTAATCATAATAAATGGTGCTGCCTCAATATGATGTGATTTCATGATTTCTTAAAAAATGAACTACATTGCTTTGCTGTGATATCATTCCATCCTGTGGTCTGTGTTTGCAGCCTATTCCAGAACAGGCTTTGACCGCCACACATCACTTGTCTTTAGTCCGACCAACCCAGAGAGCTCCGTTGAAGACTGCCTCGCTTCAATAGGTGATCGAGTAGCTACTGAGCTCGACACACATTTGGCAACCGCTGTGGACACACTCCTCATGGGGTCAGTTTGATAAACGTGACACTGCAACAGCTGTTACTGAACCAAAATGTATGATAGTCAATATTTCTATGTTCTATATTTTTTCATATGGAAACAGAACTGTTCTATACTCTGTACTGGTGGCTATTATTCTGCACTACACAGCTTTCACATCCTGCAGTCTGAGTAAAACGTGCATGCCCGCAACTTCAGAGTTACAAAAGCATGACAAATGTTTATATACTGCTGTTCTGTTCTCAATGAACTCTTGAACTTGAGTAGGTATTCAGCCAAGGGAGGATTGCAAACAAGCTTTTCATAAAATTTTGAATATGTTGAAATCCGTGTTGTGTGTAGCGAGTTACAGTAACATAACTACTTTTTTTGGGGGAAAAAGTAGTGTGAGGTGTTACTACTGACAATTTGGTAACGAAATGTAGTTCCTTTTTCAATTCGGCACAATGCTATTTTTCTTAGAGACAGATTTGACACTCAGTTTTTTCCCCCAAATTTTTCTTTACGCCCTAAGAATTATGTGCATGTTCCAAACTGTCGGACATGTGCGAATGCATTCTTTTTGATGTAAACATCCGGTAGTGAAACAGCTGTTCCTGTGCAATAGTCATAGGCTCTCATTTCACCTCGTTTCACAAGGTAACTAAACAAAAGTTTGACAAAATATGATAAGCCCTTATGTATTTTGTGTTCACCTATATGCCCATAAGATGTATCGATGTTATGTTATTTCATATTGTTTGATAGGGATTAGTGGTGGTGTTGAAGCCTATAGTAGTCCAGTGTCTTTTTGTCAAGTGCTACGTTTGTGGCTTGTTTTATTACAAAGAGCACAAATGAAATACTTGTTATGTCCTCCATAGTAGAACTTTATGTAGCCCTACTCATTTAGGAACAGATATATGTGGTTCTGCCCGAAGTCGAGCAACATAAAAGTAATGTAAAAGTAATGAGTAATGTAAAAAGTTACTTTTCATAAAGGGCAACTAAGTAAGGTAATGGATTACTTTGTTTAAAGAAGTAATGAGTAGTTAGTAAAAGTTATTTTTTAAAAGTAACTTCCCCAACACCGATTGAGACCAAAAGTATTTAAAACAAAAATGTTAGTAATCCTCCAATATTAGAGAATATCTTCAAATGGTTAAAATATACCATCAGGTAAGGCAGCTGTAACTACACAAGCATAGAGTCTGTAGTAATATTAATGATTCCATAAGATACCCACCTACTAGCACTCCCCAGCAAGACACACACTATGTAGTTGAAGTTCCCTTTGTGTAGTAGCTCCACCTGCTGACATATTGACCTAAAGCACATTCGATGCACAAAAATGCAAACATTCACCATTTGATTTACAGCCCAGACTTTAAACTTTGACACACTGTCCACAGTTTCAATCCATATGTGTTGGTTGCTCTGTGTTGGAAATATCACCGGACCCTTCATTTCCAAAACTGACTTTTTACTGTAAAGTGAGTGATACAAGTGAGCTGTAGTTATGAGACAGTGAGACTAGACCTCTCAGCCATCAAGAGATAAGACTGTGGTTATACTGGGCTGATTCCAACTGTAACTGCTTGTAACTGTAAGTGTGAAGTAGGACGTTGTTGCTTAAGAACAGTTCTATTCAGAGAGCACAAAAGGGTTTTTGCATGTGTACATTGGAGTTGCAGTTGTGCAACAGAACCTAACAGATGAACCTTAGCCTAGGTATGAGGTGAGAGGTTTTCATTAATTGCACAAGATAATTTTGAAAATGTTGTGAAAAACAATATAAGGTAGATCTGAGTCCATGAATGCAGGTCAAAGAGACTATAGGTTTGCAATGCACACAAGATAAATAAGAGGAAATCCTGATCATATACAAGCCTTAATAATTACAGAAAATCCATCAGAGTTCATCACACAACTAGCACTTGAAGACTATAATTAAAAGCAACTGTTAATTGAGGATATACTTGTGTTTAGGCCCTTGGATTACCAGAAATTCAGAGACACAACACTGGATCTATCAGTACACTCACAGGGAGGCTGGAATAAGGTAAGCACACCATCCATTCTTGTTGCTGTTTTCATACAGACTCAGAGACACTGCAGCCTTTTTGCTTTTTTTTTTCATAATTTGACATCTTTGCCTTTCTAATGACTTTTACTTATTTGTCTGTACTGTTTTTTGTCTTGTTTTTGTTTTCCATTCAGCCTCCTTACTTACTACATCTCCTTTCTCTCATAGGTGCTACTGCCTTTGGTGCTTCTCCAAGCTTTACAAAATGAGGGCCAACCTGTGTCAACTTTGTTGCATCTCGGCGTGTGCTATCTCGAGGACACTGAAGCTGAGTACATTGTCCAGCAAGGGGGATGGGTGAGTTTTCTAAGCACGCAATAGAGGAAAAGGGTCGGTGTGCGTAGTGAAATCTGTGCAGACTAAAAATAGATCTATTCTAAATGGCCAGATGAGGGCATCAGTGAGTTAGTTGTACACATATTCAATATTGTCATGTAATACACAACATAGTCATGAGATCAAAATGTGCCACATAGGGATGTGTGACAAGTATAGTTGTTATACAGGAATTACAGAATGACAAGCATATTAGAGGTGGTACATTTATTTAAAGCCTGAAATTTACTTTTGGAGCTGAACAGTATTCTTGGCAAGTACACTTCAGCTATGCGTGTTACAACTGATCTGTTCTCAGGTGTGAACACCCTAATGTACTGTAAAGTAACTGCACTGTTGTGTTTACTTGTACTAGTCTTCTGTTTAGTTGTGTAACGTGCACCTCTGCATGTACAAGTCAGGACAGTCAAAGTCCATACTATAAAACGGGCTGTTTGTAGATGGCAGATGAATCACATCACCGTTTAACAGACAATTTAACATCACACTGGGGCATGATCGCGTGTTGCCTAGACAGGAAAAGCAGGAATATGTCCTCCACTCTCTGTGTCGACTTCCTCACTCTGAGCAAAGAATCATGAGGGCAGAATTTTCTCACTTAAATTTTTATAATATTACTGTGACCCTTTCCAGCGACGTAATAAGTGGAGCAAAACATCGCAACCAGTCACGCTACAGCATGTTCACGTGACTTGACATGTTAACCTCCCCCCTCATTTTCGTGCAGCCTAACGTTAACACGATGCACTGGCTACAAACAAAGCTACATTCTTACTGCGTGTTATGTCATAGGGGATGAACAGATGACAGGGCAGGATCAGCAAGGGAGGGATGAAGAAGAGGGATGTGTAGAGAGAGAGAGAGAAAGAGAGAAAGAGCAAGCACATGAAGAGACTGGCAATAGGAAGGAGGGAGGGGTGAGAGACGAGAGAGTAAAGGGGGGTGAGCATGGGGAGCCAGTGAGAGCCAAGTGAAATCTCCATTAGTTTGACAGCTGCCCGCATGCACACTTCTCTTCAACTGGCTTGCTACCTCATTGCATTTGTACACCTCTCTGTGTGAACCACTGGGTTGCAGGACTTCACATTCAGGTAGGGAATTTAACTTGTCATGCTGAAGCAATGAAGTAGTGTGTGTTTGCATGTGAAAGTGTTTAGAAACAGTGGCTGTGCACCGTCTTTTCCCTCTATAATACCAGATTTTGTTGTTGTTTTAAGGTTAGATTTACTTTATTAAAATATAATTACGGTCCAGTTGCTAGCAGATGTCAACATCGTATGTCATATTCGAGGTTAAAAAAACAAAGATGGTGGTGAAGACTAGATATTCTGCTCTGTTCACATGTTCCGGCTGTTGTATACTCGTCCAGGACATTGTGTCTTGTTCTGACTGTAGTGAGAGTGTTGTATTTGGGTGCCTTTGTTCATTACGTCAGAATACAATAAGGATTATTATGACCCCAGTGTCGCGTACACTTGACTTGACAAGAACAAAAACATCAGCCCCTCAACACCACACCCCCCCGGGGTGAGTTGGGAAGGAGGACAAAGATAAGGGGGGATGCAGGGCAGCAAATGGCCTACATGGAGACAGATTTTAAGGTTAAGTAGATGTACTACAGTAGTACATCACTATGAGTCTGTATGCATGTGGTCTGTTGTTGGTTTTTTCCTTATGATGAACCAGACAGTTGTCATCTAAATAGAGCAAAATGCTGTGTGTCACCTTAGTGTACACATCAGCATTTTCATATTACAGTCCCTGTGTGTGTTATGCAATATGACTACAAAGGTTATGAGGTGCAACACCAACAGTTCCGACTGACCCCTTTGTAAAGACCAGTGGTGTGATGAGGACATATTTTATTTTACTGCTGTGAATATATTGATAGTCAAAGCAACGCATCATGATATGAATGCAATAAAGCAAACTTTATAGGCCATCAGTGTTATATTGGAAATTGCTGCTGCTTCCAGTGAAACAATCAAATTTGAGGGACATGGTGCTGTAAAGGTGTCGGGCTGGGCCCTGACAGGGCACATCATGCTGCACCCTGGCCTGTACAGTGAGTCAGTGATCCCCCTGTTACATAAGCATCCTCTTGCCGGCTTCAGGGTGAAATACGCACATTGCTGTGCCGCTGCATTAACATGAAACTGGACTAGAGTAGTGCCTGTGCAGGCTGAGGAATCCCAAAAATAACTCTGCTAATCCTCTAAAAACATCATCACCAGGGGCTTGACTGGCCCACTTGTAGCTGAAAATTTGCTATGGCAGCTACTCACTGGCTGATTGCCAGGGTTTAAACAGGGCAGGAATATTTTGCTTTGCCTTTTCAATCACTTAGTTTCATTAGTCTCTTTGATGCCACAACAGTGGTAATGATAGCCAAAAACCAATATTTGCTGATGCAAATTGTGTGGCTACAAAGTGCAAGAGAATTCACTAATTTTGCGTGAATTTATAAAGAAAGCCATATTGAAAGTTTTATGTTAGATGGTTAATAAAATTCTGTTCAGTTCACTTAGCCGTTCAGGGAGATCATAAGCTGAAAACAGGAATCTAATTGAAATTATGAGTTAATTTTGTCATATATTTCATGTTTATCTTTTTCGTAACTTAAAGCTATATGTAAATAATGTGAAGCAGTGCAGCAGGTCTCCAACAGCACTACTTATGTAGCCCAGTATCAAAAATTACGAATTTGCCTTGAGGTTGTTTACAAACTGTGCAACATAGGAAAAAAGGAAAAAGTCAGAAAAATTATCTTTTGTCTGAGCTGTACAGTGCTTGACTTTTAGACCATTACATAATCCTCAAAAATACCAAAGTTCATATAAGCCAGCCTGAACGACACTGAAAAAACCCACTAATTCATACTATTACTCACAAAGTATGTCCTGTTTTTATACTTTTAGGTTTAATATTTAATTATTTTATGCCTTCATAACATTCCATCTCTCCGGTTTGTATTTGCAAATGAATGCAGCATGTTGACCATATGTGACAGTCACATGCCAATGTAGCAGGATACATGCAACCACAAAGATTTGGAATTCTGTCCTTCTCAGTGGTTTTGGAGATTTTTTTTTAAGATTTACATGAGTTTAATACCATGTTATTGAAGCTGAAGCAGTAGTTTAAACAGTAAAAGTTTAAAAGTGAAGCAGTGACTGGTAGGCTCTACACCCTTGGCTGTACAACAAGAATGCAAGCTCGTTTTTATGGAGTTTGTAGTTGTCTCTGGGCGAGGGTGGAGAAATGTGGAACAGGCCCAGTGATAGAACAGGTCTGAAAAGGTTTGCATTTCTCAAGTTCAGGGCAACAACATGGAACCGTAAAGACAGAACAGAGACACAGAAAATTGAGAGGACTCTTTTCTCAGGTGTTTTGCTATTGCTTACTTCTGCTACAAGTACTTAGCATTAACTGATTTTAACAATAGAAAAAGTGCTTCATAACGATTTGTACGTAATTAAGTAGTACATGTGTTGTTTTATTCACCTAGTTTTGACTGGGTTGTTTGAGCACTTTGAGTTATGAGATTGTAATATAGATTTTTGCTCCTCTATGGGCTTTTATGAACAAAAAATATCATAACAAATAGATTATTGTATAGAATTGGTGTGATTTGATAACGTTGCTCACTCAAAAGAGACCTGGAGCTTTAGATGTCTGAGGATTAGTTATTATTGTTTATGAAAAGCACCAGATGCACATTTCTGTGCATCTAATGCCACATGGTGACCCCTCTCCAGCCTGTCCAGTTAATGGTGTGACTGTAACCTGAGGGTGAGGTCTGTAAAACTCTGCCTCTCCCACATGCAAATCAGCTTATGGAGAAAGCGAATGTTGGATAACGATGGAGGCTATTAATCCCTCTCCTATCTCCCAGGATGCATCTGCCACTCGCGATGCTGCGAGTGTCCTTGTAAGGAAAATAACCTTCACAGCCTAAATGTGTCATTTAAAAAATCATCTTTACATCAGTTCGTACTACTTTACATATGCTCCCTCAGCAGTTCAATGGTGTGCGGATCACATGCAAATGGAAGGTCAGGGAGACTCAAAAGAACATGTTATGACATATATTTGTGTTTTACCTGACAATGTTGCCTTAGAAGCTGATCTCTGCTGTCAGATCATTTTTGTCTGCTGCGAACACACACACACACACACGCACAGTCAGCCTCTGTCTTACACAAACACCTCTGTGCCCACTGTCTGTTTGAATCTCATCTGTTCAGGTCACACCCATGTGACATGCACAGTAGCACAACAGAAACCTTCTCATGTTAAATCCAAATTTAACTTCCTTCCAGTCAAGCTTGCACAGCTCAGAGTCCAGGTTTTTAACTCGATGCGTCAGATTAAATAGCTCCACATAAGAAAGTGTAGAAAGTCAGCTGAGTAGAATCAGCTATAACAAAAAAACTGACTTTAACCACCTCTCATGTGAGTTTAGGAAACTACCACCCACAACAAGATGTGCCCTTAAGATAGAGAGTGTCAAGAATAGTGTAATGGTACTTGTGAACTCTCACTTGCCTTACTTTGAGCCACATGCAGTAGATTACTCATCAGCAAAATGGAAAAATGGTATTATCACTGAAGCTACAATATTTAATCCTATTTCCAGTTATGTAAAACATTTACATGATATATACACAGTGTACTCTTTCATTACATTCACTCATTTATTGGGTAATGTATTTTGCTTTAATGGTCCCTGTTGCATAACAGCAGAGCATTGCATATGGATCCTTACTGTTAAGTGGCTTCATACCACTAGGTGGCATTGAAGGCCAACATCAGGTGAATGGAAGATATGTATTCATTCGTTTTAAGGCTGTTATACAAGATATTGCAATTTAAATGTAGTAATGACCAACTGACTGACAGACAAGACTTATAGAGGTGCATGGTTCATCTAAAAATACCCTCAAAAAGGCCAATTTCATTAACTCCATGAGGGTGTCAGGTTAATAGAATTTGGCAACTGAGATGAAATATGCATAAAAGTGCAAGTTTTAGCTTGACTTGATCATAACCATGTGTACCAAGTGTTTTGATAGAAACATTTTTTGTCCTTGTATCAAGAACTTATTTCAAAAGGAAGTAATGTCATATGTTCCTGTGTCACAACTTACACAATGTAAATGATGCACAGGATTGTGTCTTTATAAAGGAAGTCTAGGTGTCAAGAATGCTGGTGAACTCTTGTCCTTTTGTTTCTACCTCAGGGTGAAGTATTTGGCCTTGAGTCAGAGGAGGCCCGAGGTGTGACCATAGCTGAAGACAGCAACGACATTTACATCCTCTCAGGCGAGCAGCATCCGGATCATCTGAGCCCTCCCTCCTCGCTGCTCTGTGTTGAAGGCAATAGCAGTGGGCAGAGTTCTTGGCAGACAGAAAGTTTACCCGTGTCTCTGGCAGGCCACGAGTCTTGGGCGCAGGTTGGAGCGATGGACCCTGAAGATGTCAAGAGCCTGGACAGCAACGAGGGAGTAGCTCTCACTGAGGAGCGCAGTGAAAACAATTCCTCAAACTCGGATATTGTCCATGTGGAGCGCGAGGAGGCCGAGCTGCTCGAGGAAGGCGCTGAAGTCGGAGCGATAGAGGAAAGCATGATGAGTGTTTTAGGCACCGAGAGTGATCTAGCTGAGCTCAGGGAAGAATTTAAGGACCAGACTCCAGATGTTCCAGTGTCATCTGAGGCTGAATCCGCAGCCCCAGCATCCCTCATTTCATTGGAGGAACCGGTTGTTATAGAGACACCTGCGAGCTTGTCAGCAGAGCCTTCCTTCATCTCCTTAGAACCAGAGCTGCCTCCCCCAGTTCCTGAAGCTGCTGCACTCCCGGTCCAAGAGCCAGAACCTACAGCACCTTTACCTGTTCCTGCAGTAGAACCAGACCCTGAGCCAGAACCAGCTGCTGCCCCAGTGCCTGTTGAGGTGGCCCTCCCATCTCTAGCTGAGGTGGCACCCCCATCTCCAGTCAAGGAGGCCCCTGTTGCTAGTTCCACAGAACCAGAGGAGCCTGAAGCCATCTCAGAGCCACCTTCTGAACTAGTGCTAGAGTCTGCCATAGTGCCTCCTGAGCCAGAGGACCCCCAGCCTCAACCAGATACTGTGGCAGAGCCTGAGGTGGTGCTGGATGAACCCCTGGTCCCAGAGGCTGTGGTGGCTCCTGTAGAGGCACCACCTGAGGAGCCCCCAGTGGAGCCAGAGCCTGCATCAGAGCTCCCAGTGTTGCTTTATGGAGGCGCTGCACTAGTGGCCCTCACTGCTGTAATGGCATATGGTGTCATTGCATACAGACGGAAGTAGGTGCAATAAAGTGTCTTTCTAAGGAAAGGGCCTTTTGAGGAGAATACAAATTGCAACATCAACGTAGAAAAAAACATGTCTTAGTGCACACATGGTGAACTCTCCTTATAAATAGTGTTTGATTCAAGATATGAAGCTGCATTCTTTTTAAAAAAAAAATGTGTTTAATTGAAGGTTTAAAGTTTCTCACCAGCAATCAAAAATCTAATTTAATTTACAATGTACTGCCAGGAGCCTGATTGCTTCACTCCAACAATGGCATAAAAGGCTGACGATGCACTCCGCTCCACTGTCCTTATTTTTGTTTTCATACTTCTGGCTTCATTTTGGAAAGTGTGCTCATTTTTTTGTGAGTCCATCCTTTTTTCTGTCTGATTAGTGTGCAGATTCATATCCCCTTTTATCTGTTGAAGTTCATGTAGTCGATGGCTTGCTGTTGAGGTGGTTTGATGCCAGGTTCGGCCAGTGTACCTAAACAGAAACTTCCCTGAAAAAACTCCCTCAGCTGATACCAGTTTCAAAATGATTATTTGCTTAGATTGCTTTGCTTTTGTTTTACTTATATCCCCATTATTAGTGATACACAAACCAAATTTTAGGTGAAACTGAAATCAGTACCATCAGTATTTATTGCCCGTGACCGTGCTATTTATTTTGGTTTTATGTGTCACTTTGAAATGACTTCAGATCACCAGTTACAGGGTGGGGAAGCAAAATTTACAATATTTTGAGGCAGGGATTGAAAGACAGTGTATGACCAATTAGTTTATTGAAAGTCATGAGAATTTATTTGCCACAAGAAAATTGATATAATAGAAAATGTTTTTATTCTATGTGTCCTCCTTCTTTCTCAATAACTGCCTTCACACACTTCCTGAAACTTGCGCAAGTGTTCCTCAAATATTCGGGTGACAACTTCTTCCATTCTTCTTTAATAGCATCTTCCAGACTTTCTTGTAATAGTTTTGCTCATAGTCATTCTCTTCTTTCCATTATAAACGGTCTTTATGGACACTCCAACTATTTTTGAAATCTCCTTTGGTGTGACGAGTGCATTCAGCAAATCACACACTCTTTGACGTTTGCTTTCCTGATTACTCATATGGGCAAAAGTTTCTGAAAAGGTATGGATAATAGTGTTAGCTGTGATTATGACATCAATATATGTTTGGTTTCAAAACAATTGACGTAGTGCCTGCTGAGAAAAAACTAAATGTTCATTGTAAATTTTGCTTCCCCACCCTGTACACTTATTGTTCAACAAATGCATTGGAGATCCCGGTGTATGAAATTACTTAATATTCTTTTCTACATTTACGTTACATTGTACTTCAACGGGATTATGTCTGTCACTTCTTACACGTGTACCACGCTTCAGTGGTATTACTTCAACCATATGAGATGGATTGTGACTGCATGGTTTGTAGTGAGTTCAGTCTTCCTGGTAATGTTGATAGTTCACTGAAGCACCTCCTCAGGCAAAACTTGAACTTAAAACAGGATTCTTTCTTTTATCTACAGTTTATTTCCTTATCTTACCTTTGTGTTCCAGTAACGAGTACACCTGACCTCCATCCTGTTGTAACCATAGCCCTCCAGCTCACTAAGTTAAAACTCTAGTCTTACCTCCCACACCCAAGAATTGGCCCTGTGACAATCAAAGCATCAGCCTGTTTTTTTTTTTAAACTTCCACTGGACAATACTGTTGATTAAGTAAATGTTCCGTAGACACAGCCACCCTTGTGTGCTATTATGCAATGACATGATCATGTTAGCAGGATTTGCAAAATCACTTGTGAGCAGAAGTGTTGTATGGGGTTACTGGAATATTGTTATTGTGGAACAGACTCCAACACAATTTCATAAATGGGTAAACGAGGAAAATTCTGGCCGTTTCAAAGTAGAAGTGACACTCAACTGCCCTCACTGCTGCTGCCTGACTACTTATATATTTTCTCCTTAAGCATCTGGAGACTTTGTAATCTGTCACTATGGAAATATGTAAATGGCTGTTTTCTGATGTGGATGTGTCAAAAGCAAGTACCCGTGGACTCAACCTACTGTCTGCTTCCAAAAGGGAAACATTAAAGTACAGAGCTGGATGGATGTCAAACGGTCCCGATGTGACACTTTGTACCTTCAGTTTCCTACGATACACTGTTTGAGATGAAAATAAAAAAAAAAAAAAAAAAACAATTTGAGAATGTCTATGCTGTCAACATGCTCTGTTCATTCACTTAATTTCAGAAGTATTTGATGTGTTTTTTTTCCCAGCTACATAAAGCTTAATGTCATGGAACTGTTTCTTTAGAGACGTTTATTCATAGGAATAAACAGATATTCAAGTTACATGGATGATGTGTATAGAAAAAAAAACAAGAAAAATGAACACTAACAACAAAATTAACATTCATTATATTTGGAACGAAAGAAATAATCAGATGTCACAAAGTCAACCTTCCTTTTTCAGTGGTTTTTAGTGTGACTGTAAACTCATTTCTCATTTATCTTCACTTTAATTGATTGCATTACTTGTGCAACCCAACTCTGCTACTTTTTCCTTCATTGATTACTCTTTGGGTCTCAGGTTCAGTTTTCTTCATGTCATTTTGCTACTCAGAAGTCACCTAGTGTTTCCAGGCATGATGTACTGCAGTGCTGAGTTGAACAGGCCTCTCAGGAACACAGGAGCCTGCTCACACACTCGCTTTACAAGGGTGAAAGTGAGGGCCACAAAGACTCGCTCCTGGTTTAGGTGCTCCAGACCCACTCCCTGCCTCAGCACGTTCTCCACTTCCTGTCTCAGGAGGTCCTTCCAGTGCTAGACAACAGACAAAAAGGATAATTAGTAAACTGCATCTGTAAAGACCTTGATTGTTATGTGGCTTAGGTGTCTTGTAAACTTAAGTATCTTTATTAAGACCTTAGTCCAGGGGTGTCAAACATGTATCCTGTGGGCCAAAACCAGCCCACCAATGTTCAATCTGGCCTGTGTGAATTTGAAGTGCAAAAAATACACTGAAGATAATCTATTCTGTCTGTTACCATATGTTTTGTGCCTTTGTAGATCCAATGTGATCTGTAAGTTGTAACGCACGTGTGAATAATAAGCTGAAGCATCATGTTACAATTCCACTTATTTTTCTTAAAGCTGCGTTATGACTGTCACTAACTTTTCTTCAAATTTGTAAAACCTGAGTGATACCCTCCTTATCCCTAATCTATAAATCTTTCTGTGCCAACACACCAGAATCACTTCCTTTCTGGTGAACAACTTCAAAGTGTACTCCATCACAAGCCGTTTGCTTACATACTAAACTGATATGTCACCTGGGGCTTTTTGGGAAATTTTGTTGCTAAGTGCATTATGAGAATGGGAATTCACGCAGCAGCAAGAAGCAATGAGGCAGTTTCCGTGTTTGTTGCTGCTGTGGCTATACTGTGGCCGTGTGGAATTCACATTCCCACAATGCACTTTGCAACAAAATTTCCAAAAATGCCTGAGTGAAAGGATAGTTTGCTGATGTGATTATACTTTTTTCACACCAAAACAGAGAAATATTTGGAGATGACATTAATAATAGGTTCTTGTGTTATTATTTTACTGGTCTGATCCACTTGAGGTCATATTGGTCTGTATGTGGCACCTAAGCTAAAATTAATTTTACACCCTTGACTGTTCATATCCTCAGTGTAATTTTTGCACCTTGCAAATTTATCCCATGGGCCAGATGGGACCTTTTGGTGGGCTGGTTTTAACCCGCAAGCAGCATGTTTGATCCTGGTCTATTAACCAATACATTTATCCAAGACTGAATTATTTATCTGAACATATACATAAAAGTTACTGCAAAAACAAACAGCACATCCCTTATTTAGCAAGGGTGCATCATATTTGCTGCAGAATAATGAGTATGTTTAGTCTTGGGAATGACAATGTAACCCTGTGTAAGACTAGACAGCATTAATATTCTGTTTTTCAGTGATATCTTGTGTGACATTTTACAGACTATCTGCAAGATACATTTTAATTTACATTTTTTCAATTTGTATTCATAATTTGCATTTGCAGAACCCAATTGCAACAGAAAACATGAAACAATGCAGCAGTACAAAAAAAAAGAGAAACTGAAATCCAAGCAAACATACGTCAGTGGGGGATGTTCGCAGGTTGTTACTCAGGCTTTGGGTGGCATTTGCAACCACACTGTGTTCAAGCTGAGCTGCTATTTGTCTCAATTCTTCTGCAACCCGCTGAACTGCTTCTGCTTCTTCACGGTTCACTAAAACAAGAAAGTCAAAACATTACCAGGATACTTTCAGCATCTGAATTCAACAGAGATGACAAGAGAAGAAAAAGTTTACTGAACATCTATACAATGTGTTAACATTTACACCTAAAAATAACACCTTTAATTGTGTCACATCAACTGAGATAACTGTGATTTCCTAGTTTCACTTTCATGTCAGATCAAGTGCAAACAACATATCAGATGTCAATGACTAGACTTTTGGACTGTAATAAAGTTGGGGGTTTCTCTACATCAGCGAGTGTTTTTTAAAATGACCTTTCAGGCCAACTTCAGCATTATCTCAGTATCTGAATGCTGGTAACATAATTAAATTCAGCTAAAAGTGAGGAACTGCTGCTGCTTCTTCATGGTCCACTAAAACAAGAAAGTCAAAACATCACCAGGCTACTTAGAGCATCTGAATTCAACAGAGATGATGAGAAAGAAAAGTTTACTGAAAATCTATACATGCGTTAACATTTACACCTAAATATAACACCTTTTATTGAATCACATCTACTGAGATAGCTGTGGTTTCCTAGTTTCACTTTCATGACATTGTTAAGTGCAAACAACATATCAGATGTCAATGACTAGACTTTTGGACTGTAATAAAGTTGGCGGTTTCCCTGCATCAGCCAGTGTTTACCCTATAAAATTACCTTTCAGGCCAACTTCAACATTATCTCAGTATCTGAATGCTCGTAACATAATTAAATTCAGCTAAAAGTGAATGATTTAATGATCTTACCAAGCAACTGCACATCCACTAAAGGCGCTATGTCTTGTACTAACAGGGAGATGTTACTGCACAGGTGGCCATCACTTTCCAGGTAACCATCACTTTCCAGGTCTGTATTGCCCTGGTCATAGACAACCCTTGGTCCATTGCAGCTGATGTCTTTAACCAGGGACCGAAGTTCTTCGCGGTATTCCGAATTTCCGGAATCTGCCTGAAGGAACGTCCACAGAACCAAGGCGCTGTGCCCTGAGGTTTCCATCGATGACCACAAATCCTGTTAATAGAGTTGCAAGATATCATGAGCTTAAATTTAAAATAAAAAACACATCTAATCCACTCAGGTAATACATGCTGTTGTGCCGAAAACTGCTCCCCCTTCCTAAGTCAGCCATGAAGAGGACAATGTGCACCAAATTCACCCAGTCACAATTTGCTGATAAATGCTCCCTGCTCACCCTGGTTCATTTAATTTTTCTCTTTTTGACTGTAGGGTATGAAATTAACTGTGAATTATCCAACCTCTTAACACCATCATAGCTGTGTAGCAATTAAGTAATTAATAATATTGTAAGACACTGCAGTTATGTTTTTTTTTATCGTTTAATATTAAAGAATGTGCAAACTGTATAGGTATATAAAACTTTCAGACGTTAAATCTTAAATAGCTAACACACAAAATATATAACTATAAAAACAGCTACTGTCGAAAACTACATCACCCTCGGCTGGGGATGCAGTTTTCGGCATAACAATACAAACAAGAGGAAACTAATAAATTCCTTTACTAAAACCCTTCAAAAATGAGCTTGTTTAGCTAAGTTTACAACTGACAAGTGAGCTAGCTAGCAAGAAGCTAAACTTTGTAAAGCTAAAGTAAGTTAGCAGTTAGCTTAGTGAACTGTATAAGATAATAACTTAGCTGAAGTTAGCAAAGGTAAAACCGGTACTTGTGACCGCTCAAACTAATGAGCATCCAATAGTTTACCGGTTTGCACACACTTACTCACAGCACAGGCGACTCCTAAAACAGTTCTGTTAGCTCCCTGAATTAGCCGAGTAGCTAACTTGTTGCTTCTTCAAAGGTGCGCCATCGGACTGAGGGTACAAACCACGACTTAACAGTAAGAATCCAAGCATCAAAAAAAAAAAAAAAACACCAGATGTTTCTGTAGCGGGGTTTTATCCGAGAGTAGGTGGAGCCAACGGAGCGTAATGATGCAGTTACACAGGAAGTATGGAAATGACTATCATGTACTATTACTGAAAACAAAGCTGAAAGTGATATCCGTTGTCTTAAAGCAGATGTCAGACTGTTGGGCGCATGCGCACGCAGCAACCGGCAGTGAGTGAGAGCTTGGAGTTTTGTGTTTGTCTTTTTTCAATGTATGTTTTGTTGTAATGCCAAAGCAATCACTTTGTCTGCAAAACAAATCTAGCCACGGGTATAAATAAAGTAACCTTGAACCTTGTGTGATGTAACTTGGAATTTTGCTCGGCTTCCATAATCAAGTAACACAACACTGAAGTTATAATAAAACCTGAAAGGAAAATATTGTAAAACTTCCAAGTGACTTATTATTTATTATTCTAGTATCCTCACTTACTAAATTAATGTGAAACTCTGACAATACCATCATAAGATTTCTCTAAGAAGGCTTGAACACTTGACTTTCACCGTTTTCCTCAGAATGGTCAACGTTAAGTCACTGTGCAGCTTCAGATAACAAAAATAATCCATAGGAAAGTCCCTGCTGTGGTTTTTTTGTAACAGCCCCTGTGTTCTGTTTATTTCCTCCTTTGCACAGTAAAAACAAAACTATAGGAGTCTGGTCAGTGAGGAAAAAAAAAAGAATGCCACTGAACAAAATGCTAAAAATTTTATTTACAGTTAAAAACAAGTCCTTGACTGGTCAAGTACGCGTGTCTCTAGGAGTAATAGTCACTCGAGAAAGTCATCATGATCACATTCTGTCTGAGGCTCAGAACCATTGCTGTTAAGAGGAAACTTGTTTTGCTGTTTTCATGTGTATAGATGATGCACTTCTACCACAAACCGGTTGCTGAAAGATAACCAGAGAAGCTTAACATAGCCTCTTCAGACTCCATAACCCGAGCAACCAAAGCTCATGGATCGTGCCGCCCTTCTACCAACAAGCCTCCTGCCTGATCCAGGTAGGGACTCCCTCCTAGCAATGGGTTCCAATCCAGGATCAATAATCTGTTTGGGTGACAGCGCTGCCTGACGAGCCTCCTGAAGCTCTCTGTAAAGAGGGAAATGCACATGGGGTTAATGCCATTACTGAGCATAAAAATAAGAATTAAGACTCCAAAACCCACTTGATTAACCCAATGTGAATATCATCAATTAAATGTAGAAGTGCACCATCTATTGGTCATAGTTATGTAATTGAGGGTCAGGATAAAACCTGAAAGGAAATTCTTCTGAAACATTTGTGAAACTTTCAAATGATGATTTTTTCTTCCCTAAGCAATTTATCACTATTTATTATAATGTTATCCTCAGCATTTTTAGTGGAAATCAGGTTTTCCTACATTTAATTCACTAATCATGTAGATGTTCATTGAAGCTCAGAATAAATTATAGCAAAACAGAAAAATTAAAGAAAACAAGAAAAGCACTCAGAATGCAGACCTCCGCCAAGGCAGATCAGTGGGCCCCTGTGCCCCCCCCACATCACCACCAAAATATAATCATCTTTCTTGTGCCAGTATCAACATTTCTTGAAAATTTCATGAAAATACATCCATAACTTGGAGTTATCTTGCTAGCAAACAAACATGCACGCACACAAAGCAATCACAATACCTCCTGATGGAGGTAAAAAGTGACTTTTTCAGCAAAACATAACAAACATCTCAATCCAGTTATTTATCAAACTCCATGGGTTTTACTGGTGAATCAATGTTTCAGATGATGACTTTGATTTCACGTTCACTACGGAGTCTCTGAACGTCCAAACAGGTCATATCTGATGACTACGAAAGCTGAGAAACTGCATTTTACCTCAGTTATTTGTAAGTATTGATAGGATTAGCTGATCAGTAGAGGATTTTGGTCGCCAGTGGACAAGTAGGTTAATATAGGTAATAAGTTAAATAGAAATAAGCAGTAACTCTGTTTTTCAGTGCATTAAAGTTAACACTCAAGGCCATGTTAAAAGCAACATTCAATTTTCTATGAAGTTTGGTCAAATCCTAAAACATGCATTTAAATCCTAATGCCTGGGGAAAGTAGCTTTTTATGTGGCTTGTAATCCAGACTACCAGATGGAGCTTTAATGTTCGTCTTACTTTTTGAGCATGGCTGTCCTGAACTTCTCTACGTTGAGCGCTTTGCGTAGCTGAGCAGCGAGCTTTGTAGAACTCTCTTCCCTTAAGACAGTGTGTTTGCAGAGCTCCCTTGCAGACGGCCGCTTTGTTGGGTCTGGATCCAGTGTTGACTAAAGAAAAAAAAAAGTATTTTCTTTTTGACTGGCAAGAAATTAATATGAAAGTTAATGTATATGTATTCACGGCAGGAAAGTCATAACATCTTTAAAGTACCTGAAGTAACGCCATGAACTCAGATGAAAGCTCCTGTGGAAGTTTGGGTGGTTGCCCTTTTCGAAGGTTATGCCATTCGTCTCCGTTTTGAGGAAGTGGAGGGGCGCCGGCTGCCAGCAGAACCGTAAGACCCAGAGCAAAGATGTCAGCCTTGGGGAGGTGACTATAATCCTGGTAAGACAGAAATTAAGAACAATGCAAAATAAATCTATATATGATATTGGAGCAGACCCGAACACAACTTTTGCTCATGCTAAAAGGTAACAAAATTTTACCTCATGCAGAACCTCAATGGCCAGAAAACGGCTGTCCCCCTCCTCAACCTGAGGACTGTTAGTTGACGTAACGTGGCCCAGATCCCCTAAAAAAAAAAAAAAAAAAAGCAAACTGGCATTATTAGATTAAAAGGCTGCAATTTATCATCGCCATCATCTTTTATTTAACCAGGAAAAAAAGACTAGTTGACATTGAAAATGTATTTTGCAAGAGTGAGGTTTCATACAACCAGAAAAAAAAAAATACCAATTTTGTAAATAACTCCAGCTTCATCTTCCTCATCACTCTCCCCTTCACCTGCTGTAGTTTTGCTTGGACGGTAGCAAATAAATATGTTGCCTACAAGCAGTTGGAACAAACTATCAATGCCAAAGAGTTGAAAGTTTCATACCAATATCAGAAATGCAAACTGATGCTCGGTGAGACGTACTTGGTTTGATGTCCAGGTGTACGAGGTTTGA
Source organism: Sphaeramia orbicularis (assembly GCF_902148855.1). NCBI lineage: Eukaryota > Metazoa > Chordata > Actinopteri > Kurtiformes > Apogonidae > Sphaeramia > Sphaeramia orbicularis. The sequence goes on from NC_043962.1 coordinate 15,635,663, forward strand.
GCTGTGGATGTATTTTAGACCCATGGACACTTGTAAGAGCAGGTCTTTCAATTCTGCTTCTGAGAACAGCTCACCCTGCACCTCTTTCTTCACAATGGCATCACTCAAACTTCCACCTGGTTCAGACAAAGCAGGTCAACATCATGTTTACAAAACCATATTCTACTAGAATCAGCACTGCTTGTGAAAATCTGGGCCAGTATCATTGTTTATAATAACTACTTGGCTGATAGTCGGTAGTTTTCCCCCCTCGGTCTCATCAATTCATCACTTTATCTTTTATCAAGCAGGCAACTTTATGAAAATATATTTGAGATAACAGATATACGTCAGCCTCTGTCATCAGTGACATGTCCTCTTATTTGTCGATAGCTGTCAATAAGGCAGATATTAGCAGATATATTGGCTCATCTCCAATTGTAATCCATTAAGAATTACCTTCACTGTGTTCCTGATATTACTCCTTACCATCACAGTATTCATTCTGAATAATCATGTGATCATCCTCTGCCCAGGCTGAATAATATCGGACAACATGTGAATGGTGTCCAAGAACAGCATGTGCATACACTTCCTTCAGGGCCAGCTGCCTGAAAGGACATCAAGTGTTTTGTTACTATTAATTCAAAGAGTGGACTGGTCTGTGCAAGAATGTTGGCATGTATGACTTGACAGATCACCGCGTTGCTGACTCACTCATTGGCAGAGCCCACGAGGGGTCGACGAGAATGTTTTATGGCATACAGGCAACCGTCCAGCCTCTTCACGCACTTATAAACTGCCCCAAACTCGCCCACGCCAATGCGCTCCAGCTCCAGGAACTCACTCTCATACCGTGACAGCATGAAAGCTTCAACAGCTCGTCTCTGCCAAATAAACAGACGGAGAGCCTCGTGTTTAAACAAGAGCATCTCTTAAGACGGAACAAACGTCAGAGCGCTCAAGCTTCAATTTGGTAACAGCCAATGAGAGAACCACGTTTTTATTAGATGTGATACCAAATATGGCTGTGCTTCCACAAGCAAAGTGGTTTCTTTCATTGGAGATTCCTTAGAGAAAGTCCGGAAGTAGGACTGACAACATGTTATTTTGGACAAAACAAAAGAGTAGGCAGCCGAAGATGACAGAGCCTGATGATGAAATCATATCAAACGCATCTGAGTGGGAGGGTTATTCACCACAATGCACTGATAAAAATAGTTGTACCTTTGGTGGGAGAAACGCTTCATCATCCTCCTCAGATGACGTTAGACTGTGTTTGATTCTGAAAGATAAAAGGAAAAAGATCTTTACTGTACATATTCAAAAGTATGACAAAAAGTCACACCTCTGTATTTGGGCACTAAAAACTGAAGTTTCAGTATTCAGTCATTATGCCATTAAACCAATTTCAATCTCTGCCAATAAAGAAACTGAAATGTTTGCATATAAAAATAGCTAGTACTGTATTTTGATATAGATATCAAAATAACTGGATTCATTTCCTTGTAATATAAGATATTCTGTACAGCTGATGATAGTTGTCTAAACAGAAACTTCCACTTGATTAAAAAAAACAAAATGTGTTGTGAATATTCTATATGGCATCAGTGGAGTTCAATTTCCAGAACATGGTGTTAATTATTAGGTACCTGCGCCCATAGTCGTCATCATCATCATCATTTCTGCAATTATTCTTACACTGCTGCTGGTTGGTCCTATGTACTGTATCAGGGGTAAAAGGATTCACATTGACATATGGCGCCTGGATGAAGTTTGCAGGTGCTGAGCCAAAACGGAGGGTCCTCTGAGGACAACTTATCTTAGTACCGGAGCAAGGCTGAGATGACTTGGACAGCAGACTCTACAAGGTGGAGAAAAGGTACAATTCACTTTGAAAAACAACCCAAGGCCACATGGGCAAACAAAAGGACAATGAGTCTGACCTGTTCCTCACCTTGGGTGTGCTCGGAGTGTGGCACAGCCTCAGTTTCCTCCAGGAAGCATAAGGTATGGGGCTGGTGCACTGTAAAGGGGAGGACAGGGTGTTGATCCGGCTTCTGTGGCATTTCACCCTGGGGGTCCCATAAACAGGGCTCCAGCTCAGGATCCTGTAGGACAAGTCATCTGAACTGTTGTCACTGCTGTTTCCTTCCTCTTCACAGCTAGAGAAGTCCAGCTTCTGGCTGATCACTTCGAACATCGCCATGCTTCAAGGGCTGAATGTAAATGGTTTAGATTCAGAATTCAGACATTCATTCCAGTTTCACAAACCAAATAACACACGGTAACACCAAACTACAGATTCCATGACTGAAAGAAAGCAGAAGGAAGTGATGAATGTCTTATATTACCCAGCCCTTTTCTGAACAACAGCATAATATAAAATCAGATAATAAAACTAAATTCTAAGGCATTACAACATTCCAAGAAATGAGGAACTTTGTTGTTGAATCCAGTTTCAACCGATTTTCTGCACTCGTTAGTCCTGTAATTTGTCTTCTTACGCCATTAATTTAATCCATTAAGTTAGCAGGATAAACGAAAGCACGCGCTACTGTCACGTTATTTTACGTCACACACATCAGAAGGTTCATCAAAGGCTCCAAATATATGTAAATGTGAACATTAGTGTATACTTAAACGCAGTAATAAAACATTCGTGTATGCTTAACATGTATACTCACGTACACGACTCCTTCCACATTCCCAATTCCACGCTTGAATTTGGTCACCGTATATGTAAATTATTTCCTGTTTAAATAAGTTATCCGCTAAATTCTAGCTCTCTGATTGGCTGAATAGTACACGCGCACCTGATTTATGATTCTGAAGCGGAAATTAATTGTATAACTACATTCATATGGCTTTACCTTTGATCATATGATATTGTAGATTAAAAAAAAAAAAAAACAAAACATTTTAATGCCATAACACTACAAAATCAGACTGAGAAAAAGTATTATACAAAGAATATCCATAAAACTCAGGTAAATGTTAAAATGATGAGTAAATATAGGATTTTAAAAAAGGTAAATAAATAAAACTGAATCACTGCTCAAGACGATTAATAGCGTAAAAAAAAAACAAAAAAACAAAAAAACAAAACAAAACAAAAAAAAAAAACATTATTTTTTTTAAGCTGTTTTATCAAATTATTGTAGAATTTTTTTATTTGATCCTTTTTTCTGTCCTGGATGTCACTTTATTTACGTTGCACGTGTTGCAATAATAATAATAATGATAATAATAATAATAATAATACTAATAATAATAATAATAATAATAATACATTTTATTTGTATAGCGCTTTTCATATAACTCCGAGACACTTTACATGCAGCTGATAAAAACAGAAACAGACATATCAAAACCAGATTAAAAGCAGGTGCAAAAGGCAGGTATATGAATATAAAACAGTTAAACATTAAACATTAAGATTAAACATTAAAAGCAGTCTAAAATAAATGAGTTTTTAAAAGGGATTTCCTTAATATCTGCAATGACATTAAGGAGTATTTTACTCGATAATATATATTTTTTATATCTTAATAATACATTACAGTTGTAAATTAATCGAATCAGTACACAATAAATAAAAAAAAAAGGGTTAAAATTGTGATGAAACTGAAAAAAATAAACAAAACAAAAATAACAATGACAATAAAAAAAAAAAAAAAAGCATTTTCCCCAAAGACATACAGTACATTAAGAATTTACATTAAAAACCATAAAATGAGACAGTTTACGCCATTTTTTTTTTTTTTTTTAATTTCGCAAAACTGAACCAAATCGACACAAAAAGTCCAATTTACATTATTTTAATAGCATTGTAAAATTTCGTGTAAAAGTATCTATAGTGTTGGCCAGAGTAAATAGCCTTGAACAAAAAATAGGTCACTGCATGAAATAGTAATGTAGACACGTGGGCGGAAGTCGGTGACGTCATCAAAACAGTGAGGCAGGAGGAGGAAAAGCAGCCCCGTCCGTGGATGTGACACGCTTACAAATAGATAGAAAACAACCCCGCGAGCGGCAGGAAATCATGATCAGTCCACAGACGCGTGTTTAGCGCACTCCACGGCGGATTGGGTGTTGTTTTTTTTTCTCCCGTCCAGACTCCACAGACGCAGCCGCAGCGGCAGCAGCACCAATGGTGGAGCAGTCGGACCGAGCCCCGCTGCTGGACTGGGAGGAGATCCCACCTCCAGATCCCAACCAGGCGGCTCCACCACCACAGCCGCCGCCCGCACCGGAGAAAGACACACCGGCGGAGAAAAGTTCGCAACCGCCGAAGCGTCCACCTGCCAGCACTGCGGCGGGCACAGGGTGGAGCAGCCCCGCCGAAGACACCGCCACCCCCGCCACCCTCAGCCCGACCGACAACAAGGCTGTAACAGCTGTTGTTCCCAGCGGGGACGGAAGCCCGGGCCGTCCGAGAACCACCGATCCGTCCGGGCACAGGAGGGATCACCCGGACCGGAATGTTCTTTTCCCCGTCCTGTCTGTCAGAGATCAATGGGAGGAAAAGGATCAGATCGTGGCTGTGTTCGTGGTTACCTTTGATACCAGATCAGGTGAGCAGGAGGGGCTTCTGATCATTTATACAACAACAACTGCGCACTAAGTTTCATCTGATAGTATTTCATGGTATGGTATCTTCTTATAATCTCATTCTTGTCATCTGTTAAATCTGCAGTAGTGTATGCATACTAAGTGAGGGCTGGGCTGGGGCTGGAGATATGCTGCTGCAGTCTAAGGACTTAATAATGATTATAAATGTTAAGATTACTGGTGGAAAAAGACAATTATTTAATGTAAAAATAGGCAAAAAACTTTTACTTCCTTGGGTCTTGGGAGGATATTATAAGATGTTAACCCTTAAAGACTGACAGTTTTTCTTGTGATGACTCCTAAATGAATTTAACATTTCCTAAGTAACTGTATTTTTGTTCTTCAGTGAAAATCAGGTATTTTCCTTATATTTAATTTACTGACCATGTAGATCAGGGGTGTCAAACTCATTTTAGTTCAGGGGCCACACTTGCCCTAATATGATCTCAACTGGGTCAAACCAGTAAAATAATAACAGTGGAAAAATGTAAAGTGACATTATAAAAATGTTTATGTCTACAAAGTTTCCTTAAAAATGGGAATAACATGAACAAGCTGATATTTTTTAACAAAAACAAGCCCAGTATTAACAATATTCTGCCTCAGTTGATCATTTACACAGGTTCATTACAAGATCACAGTGGATCTACGAATACGCAAAACATTTAGTAACAGACAGAATATTGTTAAAAATTGCATTTAGCTCTTTTAAGACATTTAAGGTTGTTCATATTTGTTCAGGTTATTAACACTTTTTGTGAAAGAATAGTTTGTAAATGTAAACATTTTCATGTAATTTTATTTATTTATTTAGTCTAAAACAAAGAGAAATATGTGGCGTTGTCATTATTTATAGGTTTTTATTATAATATTTTACTGCTCTGATCCATTTGAGATCAAATTGGTCTGTACGTGGAACCTGAACTAAAATTGTTCTAGCATCTTTGATTGTTAATATCGTCAGTATAATTTTTGCATTTCACAAATTTATCCCACGGGCCAGATTGAAGCCTATGGCGGGCCGGATTTGGCCCCCGGGCTGCATGTTTGACACCTGTGATGTCGATTCATTCATTAAAGCTCAGATTTAATTCAACAGTATTATACAGTGTAACTTGTCGCACTTCCCAAATGAATTTTTCTCTCTATTTAACCTTTCCTAAATGAGTTATCACCATTTATTATAATATTTTCTTCTGAATTAGCATTTTTTCCAATTAAAATCATGTATTTTCCTATGTTTAATTCACTGATCATGTGGCTGTTCATAAAAGATCAGAGTGAAGTCAGAGGTTATTATATCAAAACAGAAAAAAGAAGAAAAAGTGACTTGTTCAGTAAAATCTATCATTAACTGAACATAAAAACAAGTGTCTCCATACTGGTGAATCAATGTTGTAGTAGATGACTGTGTTTCCACATTCACTACGGAGCCTCTAAACATCTAAATGGGTCATGTCTGATGACCATGTAAAGATGACAAACTGCATTTTACACCAATTATTTACATGTATTGATAGGATTAGTGGATTAACAGTTTAGATCAGTAGATGCTTTTGGTCAACGGTGGATGTCTGGGTCTTTATGGGTTAAAATGAAGAACATGTGACCTTTGAGCAAAGTATATCATTAACTGAGCATAAAAATTAGTGTCCACAACCAATGCCACGTGTGATTTATTGGTGAATCAATGATATGTTCACTACGTAGCCTTTGAACATCCAAACTGGTCATATCTGATGATGATGAAAAGCCTGAATTAGCCTGGATTATACCTGAATTATTTGCATGTTGCATACGATTAGTGGTCCAACACATATTAAACATTTAAAATTAGTAGATGCTTTTAGTTGCCGGTGGCTGTTTAGATGGGTAAGGGTTAAATTGGTGCTTTTTCCGCTCCAGACTCTTATTATGTCACCCTTTAAAAAAACTATTGGTCAACCTGTTGAAAAAAAGCCCTTAGAATGAACAGATGGAGAAAGAATGTAGAGTCTTTGCTTGGTGCTGCTTAAAAACACACTCAAGAACCTAAGATTATGATGAAAATATTAGCGTTTGGCACCTATTAATAATGCATCAAAAGAGAAAGTAGTATAACGTGTGTCTAGATCAGTATTTTCTTCTTCCCCAGTTTAAGATCTTATTATAAAAGAAATAAAATCCAAATTACAGCGAGGAAACCTGGGGTATTCCTTACTGACCATTAGAAATAAAATGTGTTATACAGCTCTTCAGTTTTTCAAGGTATCATTTGTCAACACACTGTGATATTGAAGCCTGAAGTGCTGTGAACAGATCAAATGTGTAACTAATATATGTTCACAACACAACAGGAAGAACACAGTGCTTTAAGTACGGACCAGTGTCAGATGGTTACAGTAGCTGACTCAGTGCTTCCTCTGTCCTTCACCTCTCATTTCAAGAGTAAATATGCAGAATTAGAGGAAGTGGTCAGGGGGGAAAGTAAAAATGAAAGACATAACAGTGGGGGAAGTTACTACACTGCAGTTTTTGTGAGTATGTTCATCTGTGTGACCTACAGGGAACATGGTAGAGTGGTGTTTGCCTCACGACATCAACCTCGACGGAGTTGAATTCAAGTCTATGGCCAGCGGCTCCCACCGGATCACCAATGACTTTATGTACGTACACTGCGTTCGCACACTCCCACCAGTTACAAAAAAAAAATTAAAAAAAGCCTCACACTTAGCGGCCACTTTATTAGGTACAAGTCTTCCACTGCAAACATCTCATAGACTAATCACATGACAGTAATGAAATGCGTTTCAGCATATAAACAAGGTCGGGATGATCTACTGAAGATCAAACCTAGCATCAAAATGGGGAAGAAAGGTGGTTTAAGTGACTGAGAAAGGTGAAAAGCTGTAGAAACTGCTGATTTATGTGGATTTTCAAGTACAGCCATCTCTGGAGTTTACAAAAAAAATCATCCAAAAAAGAGAAAACATCCAATGCGCTGCAGTTCTATATGTGAAAATGCCTTGTTGATGCCAGATGTCAGAGGAGAATGAGCATACTGGTTGGAGCTTATAGAAAGGAAATAGGAACTCAAATAATCACTGGTTACAATTAAAGAAAGCAGAGGTGCATCATTGAATGCACAACACATCGAACCTTGAAGAAGATGGGCTGGAGAAATATCATATACTCTCATGGCCACTTTGTTAGGCACACCTAGAACTAGCAAGGTGTACCTAATAAAGTGGCCGCTTAGTGTAGGACTGGGTGGTATGACCAAAAAACCTATGTACACTTTTTATGTCAGTCAATATGAAACTTTCAAATGATTAATTCGTGATGTTTGGTCCTGAGTTGCATTTTGAAGAAACCTGATGGTTATTATAAGCCTTGAACTATTGGCTAAAAGATGTAACAAGATAAAAACAATGTAAAAGATGCTACAAGATGAAAATTATGTTTAAGACATAACAAAATGAAAACAAGGTAAAACATATAACAAGATAAAAGAAGCAACTAGACATAAATGACATAAAAGGCAACAAAACAGAAGCAAAGTGATGTAAAAAAAAAAAAAACAACAAAAAAAAACAAACAAAAAAAACCAAAAATAACCCTAAAACAGTTATTCGTGACTTTAAATTATTCTGTTTGATCAGACATGACAAACACTAAACAGAACATGTCACACATCTAGAGGTAGAACATTCGAAACAGTTATGATTATAAAATATTTCATCACCATGATGTACAATGACATTGAAGGATTTAGGTTTTTATTTGAGAAGGTAAATAAGACAAAAACTTAAAGACAAGAAGAAAACTATTATATACAATTATATTGCAATAATCCTAGATGCTGATCTACAAAAGAAACAGTCACAACATAATTTTCCAGTTTTATTACCCAGTCTTAGGTGTACAGATGTGTTTAAAAAAAGCACCGTTCCAATTTTGCTTTGCCTTTGTGCAGATATTTCCGTAAAGGCTGTTACTTCGGGCTGGCCTGTTTTGCTAACATGCCTGTGGAGAGTGAGCTGGAGAGAGGAGCGAGGATGAAGTCAGTGGGAATCCTGTCTCCGTCCTACACCCTTCTTTACCGATACATGCACTTCCTGGAGAACCAAGTCAGGTAATAAGGCGCGCTGTGTGTTTGAGTCCTGTTTTTCCACCCCCCCACCCCCCCCTCCCGCCTCCTCCACCTTTGTGTTCTGTTTACCACATTTACTTCTCACCCTAACAGGAGTGTTCACAGATTTCTCTTTATGTTTCTCCTGTTTTTCATCGGTCCTTTGTTTAAAACGTTCTCATCTATTAAACATGAACCCAGAATCCCAGTAACAGCTATCGTCACAAGAGCCTGTTTCCATGCGGTTTTTTGTATGAAGTGTTAGCATGGAAGGAAAAGAAAACCTTGACAGCCTCTTCAGCGGTTCTCCTCTTCTGCACGGGCTGTCACACCAAAGCTTATCTCCTCATTGACTATGTATTAAATGTAAGACACACACATCTGATGTTTGAGGTTGCATGTGGTGGTGACCTGAATGAATCTGAATAGAGTGTGATAATTAAGGCTGTGGTTTGTGTGTGGTTACTAATGGCTTTACAGTTTCTCTGCAGATATAAGCAGATAACTTAGTGTGAAAATACTTCACATAAACAACACTGCATGAAAGTCTAAGGCAGCCTTTAGCTTTGTTGTTTTTGCAGTGTTGTAATGGGCGTGTGTTTCTTTCTAACAAGAAATATGCAGAAAATATGTGTAGAGTTTTGATTGGCGCACACACACAAATAAGAACCAAACAGTTTCAGCAGATAAAATTATTATTTATTGTGTCCTCCGTGGTCTTTTATCCTTTTCTCTGCCTAGATCAGGGATGTCAAACTCATTTTAGTTCAAATTTGATCTGAAGTGGGCCAGACTAGTGAAATATTAACATAATGATATATAAATAATGTCAACTCCAAACTTTCCTCTATGTTTTAGAGCGAAAAAAGTAAAATTATGCGATGAAAATGTTTAAATCTACATGAATAACGTGAACAAACTGAAATTTCTGAAGAAAAACTAAATGCAATTTTAACAATATTATGTCTCAGTTTATCATTCACATATGTAAATTACAATTTATAGATCATAGTGGATTAACAAATACACAAAACATTTAATATCAGGCAGAATATTGGTAAACTTGCACTTCAGACGTTTCAAAATGTCCATATTTGTTCACGTTATTCATGTTTTTTTGAAATGATAGTTTGTTTCAGTGTAAATACAGTAAAATGACATGAAAATGTTTACATTTATAAAGAGAAAAATTTGGAGTTGTGAGAATTTATGGGGTTATTATGATAGTATTTTACTGATCCCCCTCCCCACAAATTTGTGTTTGGGGGGCATCAGGTGGCCAATGATGAGGTGAGGGGGGGGTTTACCTACTGAGCTATATAAACCACCACCACATCCTCTGCAAACAGGTCCGTTGTGGTCGCAATTTTTTTTCAGGGATGAGGGGGTGGTAGGAGGCTCCTGATGCCGTTAGTGGGCGTTTGTTCAAAAAAGATTGAAAGACACTGCTTTAAATAGTTAATTTAATCTTTACAACCCCTTTAGTTCAGTTTTTTGTGTGTCTTTTAAGGCTGTACACATATTTCCTGTATTTTCTTATTGTATCGGAAGAAAAGAGAAGGAGAAATAAATATATATGCTCATTTCAGCCCTTCAAAAACACCAAACCTCATGTTGACCTAAAACTTTTGCATAGTGCTGTTTACGGACCTGATTGTACATTTAGCAAAATCAGTAGTGGTCCATTTTTTATGCAGATCTGAATAACTTGTAGATGTAATAAAATATATCAGTCCTATGAAGAGTCTAAATTGGTTGTCAAACAGTGAAAACCAGTGGAAATGGGAATTTATTAAAATTACAAATTATTTGTGTTTCAAAAAGTACTGTCTTGGATTGATTTTTAGTTTGTCCTGAGGGTGTTTCTTGGATAGTATGAATTTCATCTCAGTCCAGTAAAAAATAAGGAATTAGTGAAGCTGAGAATACACATGCATATTAATGATGAAATTTAGCTCAGAGGCACAAACTTCAACAGTTTACAACTAAAAAAGGATTCAGAGTAGAGCTTCAGGATTTTGCAAGGTCCCATGAACTTAATAGAAGTTTCCACATGAAGTATTTCAAGAAAATCCATGAATGACCTCATTTTAAAATGTCATTAATGTGATTTACTTGGTTTATTTCTTTCTCGTTCCTGTCAGTGTAACATCTTCAGGATTTGGAATGAAAGCCTCTGTGAAAACATTCCTTGAGGCTACATAAGGGGCTGTTGTTTTTTTTCCTTTTTATACAAGAAAACTGTTGATAATGAGCACAATAATCAATACTGAAGTAAGTGTGAGTTGCAGTGCTAAATGTGAGCATGAAGTTAAAGTAGAATATGGTATCTGTGTTAATGGTGGCTTTAAATGAACAAGCAATTGTCAAAATCACAGAGTTTGAATGACATAAGCAGTTACTTATACCGTTGATTTTGCAATTAATACAAAAAATATCTATACTTAATTCCTCATATAGTGGAAATTAAATGGAGCAGTGATTTTCAACTGGTCTGGCTTTGGGACCCACTATTACCCCTCAAAGACAAGCAACAACCCAAACTGATAAAATACAGACTATCACAGTATGCCAACAGAGATGACAAGTTTAATGATAAACCAAAATGACCAGCAGGTGGTGATGCTAAAAATGGAAATATTCCCTTTAACACTAAATTAGGTACATTTTAACCAAAATTAAAAAGTGCTCTCAGTTAAAAAGTAAAAGTGCATTCAGTCACTGATTGAAGCATTAAACACACTGAGGTTTTTGTCCTCAATGTAAATAAAACTATATCTGATGTAGTCAGCATCATACTTGAGTTTTGTTCATGATGTGAATAGAAACTTGTAGGTCTTCTTTTCTTGCTGCACAATACATTTACAAAATTGCTTTGTAAATGTAAAAATTGTAATACTTTAATATTGGGAATAGACCCCAGGAAGAATAGTCTCTATTTTGGTTGAGACTAATGGGGATCCTTAAATTTAAATAAATAAATAAATAGTAAATGTAAAAATTGTAATACTTTAATATTTGGAATGGACCCCAGGAAGAATAGTCTCTACTTTGGTTGAGACTAATGGGGATCCTTGGATTAAAAAAAAACAAAATTATCATGGTAATAAATTATTAGCATTACAGTGCATTACCGCCACCTACTGTTGGGGAGAGTAAATGGATGGCATTCCGCTCCATAAAAAACAAAGCACAGGATTTGTTTTGTAACATTTTTTTGCCCAGGCAAAGGCCCGCAACCCACTGAAAACGGGTTTGCGGCCCACTTTTGGGTCACGACCCACCAGTTGAGAATCACTGAAACAGAGAATATGAAAGGTGAGATTCAAATGACCTCTGTTGTTCTTCCATCTTCATGTCTTGTCACTGTTTCCTTATAGACATCAGCTGCAGTGTCCAGGCCAGTATTCTCCACTAGAGGCCTTCTACGAGGATAAGAAGGCCGTCCTTCCTCCCACAGGAAACGGCCTGGTCACTGCTTGCCCGACTTGGAGTGTAACTAACATCAACCGCTGCATGCATCCAGAAATGAAGGTCTGAGAGCAACAAAGCACACACTGCCATATTGTTTTTCTGGCATGGATATTTTGGCAAGTATGCCCAGACAATGTGTGCAAGGAAACGCATTAATCACTGTCTGCTTCTTTGTAGATCACCCACCCCGCTGGCTGCATGTCCCAGTTCATCCAGTTTTTTGGCGAGCACATAATGGTGCTGTGGAAGTTTGCTCTGCTGAGGAAACGTCTCCTCATCTTCTCCCCTCCACCTGTAGGCGTGGTCTGCTACAGAGGTGAGAAGCTTAAACGAACACGTTTAAACACACTGATCTTGTGTACAGTGATCAGCCATAGCATTCTTACTGCTGAGGTATTAATTTGAATTATTTCATTAAAATAGGACCTGACAGTGGGTAGGATATATTAGGCAGCAAGTCAGTGTTTAGCCTCTGAGGTAGATGTGTTAGAAATAGGAGTAGGAATCTGATCAGCTTTGACAAGAGAGAAATTGTGATGGTCAGATCATCTCCAGATCTTGCTGTTCATTCCTATTGTAAAGTGGTTGGAAAGCCACCAAAAGTATCTAAAGAACAACAGGATCTCAACCAATCGAACATCTATGGGGGTAGAACAATGTTGCCACCTGTCTTCTATTGTGTAGGTTCCCCTTTTTCTGTAAAAACAGCTCTGACCCATTGAAATTCACAAAATAGAGAGATTAACATTTATGCTGAGGCTGCGATGGATGGATGGATGGATTGATTGATTGATTGATTGATTTTATATCCCAAACTGGGAAATTATGCTGTAGCAGCAGCATGACACACATTCAACACACATAACAATATAAAAACCACAGCAAAAATGAGTAAAGAGAAATATAGCATAAGAGCAAACACTATACACTGTACACTATAAATTAGAAGTAAGAGCTGAACTCTACATAATAAGATGGGGCAAATGGATTGATTAATAAAAAACAAGCAAATAATTAATTCGGTTACTTGATTGCCATTTCATAACTGTAACCTAAACTATTAGACTGTGACTATTATCTGTTGCTCATTGTTTTTTGTTATGTTCTGTATGACAAAAAGATAAATAATAAAAACTAAGTGTAAAAAAAAAAAAAAAAACAGCTCTCACCTGAGGCCTAGATGTGGGGCTTCCATGGATCAGATTTATTTGTCCAACACCTTCCACAGATACTCAGTTATCCTGATATTGGGATGTCCCTCTTTAGTCCATTTGTGGTCAGTGCTAACTGCAGACCAGGAACATCCAACAACACCTACAGTTGTGGAGGTGTTCTGACCCAATCATCACCGTTACAATATGGACCTGGTCAAAGTCCCTCAGCTCCTTATGTTGCTCATTTTGCTGCTATGTCCTATCCAGTGTAAAGTCCCATTGTAATGAAATAATCAATATTATGACCACTTCTCCTGTCAGAGGTCAGAATGTTATGGCTGATCTGTGCCTATGTACTGTGCTCTATTGGGGTTTTTTATATCCCACATAAACAGATCTGGATCCAATAAAAGCACTAACCCTGTAAGTGTGGTCTTTTAGCCGTGTCCATGGAGATATTTTCATCAATGACCTCTTGTTCTCCCTCAGTGTACTGCCTTTGCTGCTTGGCCAATGTCTCTCTACCTGGAATCGGTGTCTCTGTTCCTGAATTACGGCCTTTCTTCTACATCAACATTGCTGACATCACTGCCCTGGAAACAGAGCTGTCCTATGTAGCCTGTGAGTGTGAAGCTTTACTCATTTCTCATGAGCTTGAAAAACCAAACCTTTGCAACCGAAGGAAAATTAACTCTCATATATATATTTTCTCTGTTTTGCAAGGCACCACAGAAAAGATTTTTGAGGAAAAAAAGGAGCTGTATGACGTCTACATTGATAACCAGAATGTGAAAACGCACAGAAGTTATTTGCAGCCGCTGCTAAGAGTGAACGCAGCAGACAAAGAAAAGTACAGGAAACTGACTGAGCAGAGGTATTTATTTAATAAAACAACATGGTGGTTGTACACAACTCACACATCATTGTCCAAGCTGTTTCATAACATGCACTGGATTACTTTAGTTTTGGGTTTTTATTAGCTTACCGGCTGACAGGCTGTAAACTATTGTCATCATGCGGCGTCCGGTGTTGTCATCTGTCGTCGTCTGTCGTCACCGTCTGTCGTCCGTTACAAAACTTTCAATCATCTTCTTCTCCGAAACTACAATTCCGATTGACTTCAAACTTGGTATACAGCTTCTTTATGATGATGTCAATAAAAGTTAGTGAAATTATTTGGATCCGGATCTGATTCTAGATTTGGTGCAACTTTGAAAAATTTCCCCATTATAAGAGATAGGAAGTGGATCGATGCAATAACTCAGTAAATATAAATGATATCCAGTGTAAATTTCTACAGTCCAGCCCTGATGGGGAGATGACCAAAACATAATGTCCACATGCTGATCAGGATCTTCTTCTGGATCCGGGAACTTACGGAAAATTTAACATGGGCTCTTATGGGGAAAAAATTTCAATTGTCTTCTTCTCCGAAACTACAGTTCGGATTGACTTCAAACTTGGTATACAGCTTCTTTATGATGATGTCAACACAAGGTTTTGGAATTATTTCGATCCGGATCTGATTCTGGATTTGGTGCGACTTTGGAAAATTTTCCCATTATAACAGATAGGAAGTGGATTGATACAATAAATCAGTAAGTATCAATGATATCAAGTTGGAATTTGAATTTTTTACAGATTTCATTGGAATATGACCAAAACATGGGCTATTTCTGTAATATAATAAATACACAGAACTGGGTGATAATAAATGGCATCTGGATACATTTCCCAAAGCTTTTAATTTGGCCGGTAAGCTACAAGGCCATTGATCCTATGTTTTTTTTATGACTTGCATTTTTTATTTCCTTTTTTCAAACACATCACATCATCACACATCAAATGCTAACATTAGAGCATTGGTAAATTACCCACCCATAACCAGAAGGGGTCTTCATATCGATATAGTGGCTCTTTATCCCACACACATCATCTTTGAGTATCCATGTATGTAATATGGTAGTAGCTACTGCAACAGTACTGTGGCACGAAATATCGGTTTGTCTATTTCCACAGAGCCAATCAAATGTTAGCATTTGTGCTAGAGCCAATCATGAATACTGTTACATGAACTCATTAACCTCTTGTTGCCACAGTACTGTGTTGATATATGGTGTACAGTTCAGTGCATTCTTTTGTGCATTTTGCTACCAATTGATGCAAGAAATGACAAATTAGTGATAGTATAAAGTATAGAATAGGAATTTTTGTGCCCTCCCCACACCTTTTTTTTTAAATGTATAATTTGTCTCTTTTTACATATGTTATATAGTTTTAGACATTTTCAGTCTTTTGTCATGTTATAACTTACATTTAGTAACTCTTCCAAAGAATACTCTTCCCTTTTTTTCATTAGGCAACTGAATTCATGTATCATATGAGTGTTTACATATTTTATAATTGTCAATCCAATAAAAATAAAAAAATTGTGATTTATTTTGGATAGGCAGTGCTAAAATGATGACAAAAATCAACACATTTGGAGACATATGGCTTTCACTGCACAAAAAGGGGATGAAAACTGCCATCTCAAAAGTACCTAAACCTTGTCAGAGATATATTGTGGATTGAAAAAGTAATACATGACTTGGAAACATAATGGAGTAGATGTATAAAGCTGCAGAAAATGGAAATAATCAAGCACTTCAACTTTGTCCACTGTTAACAGAGTGACGTGGCTTTGTTTTTCTAGGCAAATGCTGATGTATTCACAGGAGGTAGATGGAGACTGCACGTCCAATGAAGAGGATCTGTTCATTCTGTGAGTCCTTGACAGCTGTTTTCAGAGCCTGGCACATGCATTACTCATCCTCAAACAAAGCAAAACGTTTATCAAGTGTAAAGTTACCTTTGCATTGTACTCTGGCTCCACACTGACATGCCTGTCTTTACCCAGGTTCTTCATGGAGCTGAATAACCGCATCTTCCAGACCTTGTCGGAGGTGGCAGGCAGTGCTGATCCCACCCTCACCACTGAGCACGTGAGGGCCATGGGGCTGGATCCCCAGGGTGACCGCTCCTTCCTGGCCGACCTGCTGGAGGTGTATGGTATTGACATCACACTGGTCATAGATAACCTCTGCTGCCCCTGAGCGCCCTCCTTCTTCCCCCCACCTCCACCTCCAACTGAGGAACTTTGGGATACCACTGGATATTTGTGCCTTCAAGGCCCACACACACACACACACACACACACACACACCAAAACACTGAAGACACTGCCTTCACCCTGGGAGTTCATCTATTGCCTGCTGTCCCCTCATGGGTGTCTTATCTCCCTCTGTATGTGTTTCATCAGAACTATGGAGACTGTTTCCAGCCGGTACGGGTCATGTGGACATTAGACGCTGTACGCCGGTGGCTGATAAACACCTGCCTAGCAGACAGTGTTCCTCGGCAGCTGCATTTGTCTTATAACCTTCACATTTTAACTCACTCAGTACTGTTTTGGTCAGAAATCCTTTTGCTTGTGTGTGTTTGTGGCCAACGGTGAAGCACTGGATGAAGATATACAGGACAAGTGGTCTTTTTCCACTTCACTCGTCACAATAATAAAGTCGTAGACACTGTCACGGATCAGGAAGAATATTACTTGGAAAGGTTTATCGGTGGACTCAGATCTTTGTGCTTCAGCTCTCCTCTCCAGAGACTCACAGCCTTCATAATGTGCAAAAATGGGACTGATTTGAAACATCTTGCTGTCGTATCATTCGTAGATGTTCTTCATGCTCTCATAAAGCTACATCTGTGATTAGTAAAAACCTGCTTCTTGACCACACTATTTGCCTTTTAAAAAGGAAGCAATAGGAGTTTGTGTGTCAACTGAAATGATCAGATCAGCCTTCTTTATATATATCTATATATATTTGAGCTCACTATCATCTGCTTTTTTAATGTTTTTACTATTTGCTTCACAAATGAAAGTGAGAGATGAGGTAAACGACAAAATGATTTTGAATGAATGTGATATCCTCTTTTTTTACAACGGGGATGGCTGATTATTATGAAGCCGAGATGGGGAAAAACTAATATTCACCTTAATGCACCTTCGACACGAGTTAGTGTTGTCCGTTAATTTAACTGTAATTTAACTGTGGTCACAGTCACGATGTAAAAGATGTGTGTGTTCTGCATTTGTTTAATTTATCATGATCAGCAGGTGAAGGGTGTTTAATTGTTAGTGAATGTGACGT
The DNA here is from genome assembly GCF_902148855.1 of Sphaeramia orbicularis. NCBI lineage: Eukaryota > Metazoa > Chordata > Actinopteri > Kurtiformes > Apogonidae > Sphaeramia > Sphaeramia orbicularis. The sequence goes on from NC_043962.1 coordinate 15,653,191, forward strand.
TCTAATATTAACTTCTCATGGATGCTGCACCATGTCCAACACTGGACTGTTTTCCTGATGCACACAATGATCATGCTAAACACTTTTTGTCTTATGTTTATGTTTCTAGTCTGAGCCAGAAAGTGGTTTTAGAGAAAAGGAGGTAAAGTATGAGTGTTATGATGCAATATACAGGCTGTCATTGGATTCTTTTTTTGTTCCTTTTTAGTTCATCCGCAAATATATCATCTGCGATCCTGATGAATGAACAACCGTTTGTAGTTTACTTGTTGATCCACTTCAAAGATGTACTTTCCGCTTGCGTCGCTCGATGACAAAGATCTCTTTGTGCATATTTGGAGATGTGCTGACGTCACGGCGACAGCTGAGCAGACGCTGTACCTCCTCCTCTGTTTGGCAGATCCACAAAGAGGCCCCATCTGTTTCAGCTGAGGGGTTTCTCTTCTCTGCCTTTTCATCACATTTCCATTCAGTGAATCCAACTCCAGAGATGGGCCAACAGTGTCTTTGAATTCCCCCGGCAGACAGTTTTATTTAATGCTAGCCTGAGTGGTACATTTTTCTGTGTTGGAAACACCTGAGGCTAATGTTTTGGTGTATAAAATTAGATTAGTTGCTTCTGACCTTGTTGTGACTCCTTGTACAAGCCTAAAGTTAAAGAGTTAATTTAATTCAGTGTCAGATCCTTTTTTTTTTTTTTTTTTTTCAAGAATTATCTGTCAGGGCTTGTTTCACCACATTGAACTACTGATTTACTCGTTTAGAGAGTTATTTGCGTTGTATTTTGACTTCCTGAGATTATTTCTGGGATGGTTGAAAATAAAGAAAGTACACCGAGCATTGTATTCAAAAGAAAAAGGTTCCTAAAGCTTTGTTTTTTAAATGGGGCCTTAAGGAAATTTTCTCAGATTCACTACAGCAAAGTGACTTATACGTGTGTGTATGTATATCAGCTGTATTTACCTAAAGATTAATTTCACAGTCTTGAGCCTTTCTCAGTGACTTTACAGGAAGAACTGTTGATTCTGACTGGTCCGTTCACTTGTCGGCCGATTATGTTCTCCCATTTGTCAGTGTTTGCTCTACAGGTGTAAGTTAAACATAAAAAAGGGAATGTACATAACACACACCACTGTAAAAAAAAAAAAAAAAAAAAAAAAGCCTTCTTTGTGGAGTCCTTCACAAATGTGTACCAGCAGTAGCTCAAGAAAATTGTTTGTACAGTACGTCACTCCAATGAATGTCAAAGAAAGCAAAAGTATTGCACACACAGTCGAGTACAGTGGTGTAACCGTTCCTGCTTGTTTATAATGTAAATCCAGAGTATTCACTGATACAAACTGAGACATCTTCACCTTTACTAATGTGAACCACTGTAAGAGCTGTCAGTAATGTACACATGAATTCAATAGCATGAGCAAATGTTAATTCCACTGTACTGCCATTGTGAAATAAAACATTGATACTGTCAGTCTTATCTAATCATTTTCTGTTTCAACTTCCCTTTAATAATAAAAATCTCCTTTTACACTTATGACTTTATTTGCACAATGATGTGGGTGAGTCACGAGCAGCAAAAGAAGTACTGAAATTCTTTACTGACTTTACTTAAGTTAAAATCCTGTATTCAGTAACTTTTAGAACATGTACCTAAAATATCAAATGCTCAGTGTAGAAAAATAACCTGTTAATTTTGGGTCACTATTACACAGCCAATTGCATGTTCTGTGATAAATACAGTCGCGGAAAAAATTATTAGACCATCAAAAGTCATCAAAAACGATGGTTATGCAATCAAGTGCTAACTCCTGTGTGTATCATGCGACTAAAACAGACAGAAAAGAAAACATAGAATGCCTAAAAGCACTGTTTTTGTCAGTACAATGCCATAGATATTAATGTAAGAACTGAAGTGATTTTGGTTATTATCAAGAAAACATGAAAAATGGATAGATATCAGCTCTGAAATTAAACTCTTATGAGCTATTTTTGTTATCATTATATTTGTCCAAACAAATGTACCTTTAGTTGTAGCAGGCATTAAAATGAACAAGAAATTGAAAACAAGGGTGGTCTAATAATTTTTCCTGCAACTGTATTTTGTCATAGCTGCCTTTCCCAAAATTAAAGTTTTTGTTTGTTCCCTGAAATAACATAATAAAATACATAAAACATGCTATATTATGTGAACTACTTTCATAATTCCAGTGGTGAAATGTACCTCATTATAGACACTCCAGCAAATTTGACTTTACTTATACAACAAAGTATTATACAACTTTATAGTTATAGTCCTTTACATTTCAGAGGGAAAAATTGAATTGTGTATCATAAACATTTCGGATACTAAAAATAGTCACTTAAGAGTGTTACTTTTTATTAAAAAAATAATAAAGCAATATAATCAGCCCTGTGATAAACTGGCAACATGTCCAGGGTGTACACCGTCTTTGCCCATAAGTAGCTGGAATAGGCTCCAGCAACTCACGTGACCCTAAATCCGTTTCAGATAATGAATGAAGGATATAATTTGCAGTACTGTACTATTAATCAACCCAGTAGTTTATATATAACCCACAACTGACTCCACATTGACAAACTATGGTTAAGTGAAACATTTTTGCTGATGATGTCACCCACTCTAACCTTTTCCCATACAGATCTGTTGTAAACTTCCATAGTGTTGAGTCCCAGTAGCTACTTCACCACAGTACTACAGAACTACCTATCGTTACCTCTAACTTTCTGATATCAAAACACTTTGCCTCAAATTGGACAAACATTATTTTTATTGACCAAGTTTCAATGTAGTGGCCAGAGTAAACCATTCAGTAAACATAGTCCATTTGTAAGACAACCTGCACATGCTGGCTTATAAAAACAAAGCCTTGGTCCTTTAATACACGACTCTGTAATGAATGACTTCAACTGAATATTTTACCATTTACATGTTATAAAACTGCTTTCCAAACCATCACAGTCACTACCTTACTGATTTTTAACGCTACTGGTTCAAATATAAATCTGTTTTTCGAAGAGGAGTCTGAGTTTTGTGGAATCTGATCCTTTGCTTAAAAAGCGGTTTCTGTCCTGCTGTTCTTGTCTCTTTCTTGTGTTCTCTTCTCATCACTGCATCTGTGAGAGGAGCTGATCTCTGCGCTCTGCACTGATGAAAAAGTGGAGTTTCCTTGGCAACAGTCTTACTTCTACCGGCATGGCTTCATACTCCTCATTGTCGATGTTGTAGAAACCACCGGCACCCTGCAGGGTCGGCATAGAGTAAGTAAAATGTCAAGAGAAAAACAAAAAAATAAAAAGTCCTCTAGGCAGTAGGCTAAATAAATGCACTATAGTACAGCTAAATGAATCACTTCTGACCTCTGGCAGCTGCAGCCTACAGGCACCGACTTCTAGTTTTGTGGAGCTTTTAGTAAATACAGTTGGATCTTCTTCCTTTTTGTTTCTGCAAGGAAAAACAGTTATGTTCTGTTAAATGAGTGTTGCAGTTAATGATTATATAACGTGCACTACCTCAGTAATTGGTTTGCAGTAGACCACAGTTGATAATAACATAACATGCTGCGCAGTTTTAATTCCCCTCGGCCAAATATAGTGTAAGATTCTGTTGAAAGTTACTGCCCTATAATTTAGATTAGATTGTCTTTGTGTAAAACTTATTACATACATATTAATATGTGAAAGTACTCATATGTCATTTCATTTCATTTATTTCGTTCATGGTTAAGCATTTCATCAGCAGAAATTCAATAATCATCAGGTGAACAAACATATACACACCCATGCTCAAAAAGGAGCAGGATGAAGAAAATTTTATATTTCCTGCCCCCTTCTAAATAATAATAGCCCTAATGGTTAGCGATACACAACTAGCTATAAAGTCATACTGTACAAAGTCAGACAAACCAAACAAAATACTTCCAAAGATAATAAAAAATAATTACAAAACCAAGTGCAAAACTACATTTCCAGGAAGTACAAAACAAACACAGGTAAATATAGGTCAATATATACCTGACGAAATGATGCAAAACAGTTACGATACTAGACCAAAATAAGCAAATAAATGTCACAAGATGCAAAACAAATATGAAGCAAAGTGTAAAAACTTATAACTGTTCTTATAATTTCATTGTTTTGTCTTTATACACTTTTTTCAGTTGGAAGAAGTTTTTACAGTCCATCAGCTCATTATAAAGACAATTCCAGAGTTTAACACCAACCACTGATATACACATCTGCTTCAAAGTTGTCCATGCACACTGGTGCTTGAAACAACCATTCCTTCTATGCTCTTCATTCTCTGAAGTGAAGACAAACATTTTTGTAATTTAGCTGGTAGTACTTTACTGTCATAACTGCACAAGGCAGAAGTCCATTTGACTTTGGAAAAGTAGGTCATGGTCACCTATTTTCAATATTCATCTGCTCCATGCCAAGATCAATCCACAGTATAAATTTGGTGCAGATATCTCAATGCATTCCTCAGATAATGCGATTATGTCATTGAATGGACAGACAGACGACAAAATGATTACAATACCCTTTGGCCGAAGGGTAAAAAACTGCAAATACTGACCCGACAGTAATGAACTCGCTGACAGAGAAGTCATCCGGCTCTGCACAGATCATCAAGGAGTCCTCTACGCGCTGCAGGGTCAGAGAAATTAAACAAAGTACAGAAACAGAGAAGATTAAACTAAGATTAAATACTCCAGAATTAATATGAACTGTTAAAGTCTTTAGAACTTAACCAACCCTCTTCACAGGGTTTTTGTTGTGTGTTTGAACAAACAGCTCAAATGTAGACAGCTTCTGCTCTTCCCACTTTTCTGGCTCTTCAACTTTTGGAGGCTCTAAGAACAAACACAAAATAATGGAAACTTCATATATTTATCTCTTATGGGTGTGACAGTCTGACATCCAGATCCATCTCGTTCTTAGAAGTGAAGTGGCAATGGACATATTTATTTGGAGAACCGAGCAGCAATATTAAAATGATTACATCCCAGCAAAAGAAAACTTAAAAGTTTTTTCAAAAACTTTTAGACGCAGCTCAGAGGGAGTTGTTCTTTTATCAACTAGTAGGACTTGGAAAACAAAAACTTTCAGAAAGTGGAAAGGAGGAGAATTCAGACAGATAAAGTGGCCACTACAGTATGATCTAATGCCTTACTTTACCGTTCTTTGATAGTTGGTAAATTTGGCAGATGTGTTAACTCAGTCAGACAGAATACCTTCAACAGGTGGATTCCAGTAGTTTTTCCATCTGCGTGCGATGCGGTAGAGCAGGTTGGGCCTGGGGGGCTTCTGAGGGGGTGCGTCAGGAGGCCGAAGACTGGGAGGCAAGTAGGATATCGAGATGTCTCTGACCAATGGCCACTCCTGAAAATTTCACACCACATTTGTTTCAGTTATGAGTTTGAAGGAAACAATGGGAGATGTGCAGTAATAACCAGATGACTTTTGCTGTTTATTATAAAGCACGATGTTAATGAAATTCTGTCATTGTCTTACCTGTAATGTTCTAAACCAGTGTGCTGCGTTTGTTTTGAGTGGACCAAGGTACCAATATCTACAGAGAATAATAATGGAAATGTATCATTTTGAAAGTGAAATTATTCTTTTTTTTTCCCAGGTTTGTTATTTTAAGTCTCCTTACTTGCTGATTGTTGCAGCCACATCTCTAAATGCTCCCCAACGCAGCCCCATTAGAGCAAAGACTGGTTGCTCTTTCTCCCCCTTGAACAAATACAGACAGACATTAGTCCAACAACTAAACATGGATTATAAACACACACACATTCTTAATTTTTAGCCCTTTGTTTCTCACTTTGATTTGTAACACATCCAGAGGTACCGTTTCTCCTTTCAGAATGGACAGTGTTGCTGATGTAATGTTTCTGGAAAATAAATAATGTAAAAAGTAAGTTTAAGTTACTTAAGCAGAAACCCACGCCATATTTTCATAAATTATTATATATAATATAAACATATTTTCATAAATGTGTAATATGTTACACTCTAAGAGGATCATCTTGCTGTCACACTCACTTGACCTTGTTGTCACTAAGGAGGTGAAGACTTGGACTCAGAGAGTTATGAGAGCCCAGGGGAATAAATCCAATAGGTGTGTTACTGAATATGTCCTGTAGTCAAAAAACAACAGGGTTGAAGTAAAAGAGGGTGAAGTGTGGACTGATTTCACTTTATTTTATTGTTACTGTTAGACAGTGAGAAAGATCAACAAAGGAAGTTTATTTCTAACCTGATCTGGCCATCAGTTTGAGATTTTCTTGTGATCAGACAAGTAGAATTGAGGAAAGATGTTTTGTTTTTTTTACCTGCTGACAGTTTTGGCTGTAGCTTCAGCCTTCATCAGAGCTGTCACACGCTTCCTGGTGTGATGTGTCTAAAAACAGATGATTGGGCTGGGAAACTTTTCAAGATAAAATTTCTACAAGCTACAGCCAAAACCATCAGCAGGTAAAAAAAAAACATCTTTCCTCAATTCTACTTGTCTGATCACAAGAAAATCTCTAACATTTGTAATGGAAGACATGACAAATGTTATCAATCTACCTGATCTGGCCTTCGCAGTAACCCTGTGATGACTTCCTGTAAGGTGCCATCGCCTCCGGCCACAATGAGCATGTCTGTCTGCTCCATTAGGTCAATCAGCTTTTTTGCCTGGCCTTCATAGTCTGTCTGCAGAGAAACATGACAATAACAGCATGAGTTATTACTATTACTCATCAATGATCTACAATACAAACTATTTGAAGGAAAAAATATGAAGCAATACCTTGACAATTGTAATTTCGACACCTGCCAGGTGTAAAATGGGAGCAGCATTCTTTTCAAAAAGATTGTTGGCTTTACTGGGAGAGATGAACACACATGGTAAGTAGTTAGAAGGAGGAAAAAAGGTGCTTTGAATCCAGACATCAGCTGTTTTGGACGTTTACTCACCCACCGCAAGCTGCAGGGTTCAAGATGACAGTTGCTTTCCTAAGTCTCTCCTGTGACCCTATTAGCTGACGCCCAAATTCCTAACACAAATTAGCATTAAAAGGTTTCGTTAATGTGATGCCTTTGGGTACAAGTACTAGCAGAATACAAATATAGTACTATTGAAATACTTACCCTGGCCTCAAGACAAGCTTCTCGTCGCAGAACACTATCGCTATTATGATAAAAGATGCAGACTGTTACACACTGAGTCATGTTATGTAGCTATACAGTCTGTTCAAATACTCACCAGTACTTTCCATACAGCCAGTGTCCCCCGTAGGACAAGACACAAACAGCAAATGTGGATTTCTTCCAGTGATTCCGAAGAGTCCGAAATACTTTGACAACCCGAGCCATGATGTTAACAAACTTTTATAAAGTTCCCAAAGCCAGGAATTTAATGTAGCCCTACATTTACAGCAGAATCGACATTTTTAGTTAATAATTTTACAATTTGTCATCGCAGCGGTCATAGACACACCAGTATCACTTGAGCATGGATGAACTGGTGTAACACAAAAACAGCACGGGTAAACACAAGGCGGAAAGATCAATAGTACCGTACGTGTTTCATCGATTTAATTCATGGAAGCTTTGTTAAAACATCCTATAAAATCATAGAAAAATAAAAAACGATTTTTGAAAATATATCACCCTATAATACAATCATCAGAAGGTAAAATAAACTTTTTAATCTGTTTTCTACAATTCTAAACTACAATTCCCATCTAGCTAAGCGAAGCCGAGAACGGAGGACCTCGCCTGAAAAATATATACAGAATAAAAATGAAAATAAAAAAAATGTCTCAAACATAATTTGCGTATTGTGGATATTAAATTATATATCGGGATTCATTCCTGTAAATATGAACAAAACATGTTAATAAAAATATTTTAAATTTTACACCGGCTGTACACAGTTGCCCCTGTCCCGTTTTCCGAATGTATCATGGCGACACAGATGGCGGTAAATTCGGGTATGTTTTACGTTTATTCTTTGTTAACTGACATATTCGTATATATTTATAACAGTACATCTCCATTATTAGTTCACATAGAAATGCATACCTGTTCTCTTCTAAGCGCTACTTTTACCCCATGTTGTATGTTTTGACCACATGGTGATACATCAATCCGGTAGTTGGCTAGCTTAGCCTAGCTTGTAAGTCAACGTTTGGTTAGCTTAAACTGGTTTGACAAAGTAAAGTCAATGGAGAACGTAACTGTTTTGTTTAAATTGTGTTTAAAACCGATACCTAGCTGTTGGTATGACCACTTTTAGTTCAACAGCAGTCATTAGAAGAGTCTACATATTGACAAGCAAAAGTGAAACAGACTTGACTCAAGCAGTGTTTGACATCACTGTGTGGCACTGAAGTGTTTGTTTTGTTGAACCACACCTAACTAAATGACAGTATCGAGTGTCAGTCAATGTCCATGTTACTTTCCAGATTACTGTAATTATTTGTACTTGTTACCTGTTCAGTGAATCCGTTAGTCGAAATGAATTGATAACTTTTTTGTTGCAAGGGGACACGCAGGTCTCTGATAGACTCAAAGTGCAACTGACAAGTATAAAGTTACAGTAGGGAAAATAAAAAGTAAATGGACATATCTTCAAGCTTAAGAAATTAAGTACATTTCTAGGTTGCAAATTGCTCATTTCTGCCAGTTACATGAATTGATGACATGATTACATGAAAGTCTTTGAACTTTCAATGTAAGAGTTGACAGAATTTATGTATTTAGTGTATGCTGCAGAATGCTATCTGAAACTTATTTTTTGGTTTACCTACTCAGGAGCCAGTCTGTGGGGGCCACTGAAGGAGCTGTGGGAAACAGTAGATGGGGCTGTGTTAAGGAGACAGCCAGAAAGTGGCCACCTCCTTGATCTACAGTTGAAAAAACACAAACCACACTTTCTAACACTCTTTAAAAACCCTGTGAGTAAAAATAATGCTGTTTATTTCCACACTTGTTTTATATGTAAATGTTATAACAGTATTCAACTTATGCATACATGGAACAGCAACTTGTACTTTTACATGGTATTATTGTGTTATGGGTGTTATTCTTATCATTTTTAGCCAAAGAGTGCAGAGCAGAGAGAGAAAGTACGCAAGGCCAGCACAGAGGGCATTGCCATCCAAGGCCAACAGGGGTCACGCCTCCTTCCAGAGCAGCTGCTCACTGAGGCCTTCATCCTCAGTGATTTGTTTGATGTTGGAGAGTTGGCAGCTTTGGAGCTCCTCTTGGCAGGTAAAGAGTAAATAACATTTCTAATGAGTTTTGGAATAAATTTGATGTATTTGTTATTGTGCCTGAAGCTGTCTCATGAAAGCTATTTTCTTGTAGTTGAGTATAATTTGCAGACATAGCCATGTATGGCTTCCAACACAGCAATATTTGGAAGATGGGGTATTTATTTTTGTACATGTATATCCTTTTTGTCTTAAGGTGAGCACCAGCAGCCACATTTTCCAGGTTTAACTCGAGGCCTAGTGGCTGTTCTACTATACTGGGATGGAAAGCTTTGTGTGGCCAACTCCCTGCGCACGCTCATTCAGTCACGCCAGGGCAAGACCTTCACCCTGGATCTTAGGTAACCAACGCATCACAAAGTAGCAGATTGTTGCAGTTACACTTTCTATAAAAGTTTTACAGTGAGTATTACCGGTAGCTGGCTAACCAATTATTGTTTTTTACACAGCGGAGAGCTGGTGGCTTTGACAACGCGTTTTACAGATGAACTAATGAGCCAGGGTTTGACCAAACGCATCCTAACTTTGGTGTCAGAGATAAGTGTGACGCGTGAGTTTGAACGACTACAGAAGGAACGTGGCTTGGGTAATGAGAAACACAGGAAGGAGGTAGGGTCATATGCTTTGTATTAATCAGAAAATCTGATCTAATAATACTCATTTTGTAATACTGACGATTCAATAATTCACTCTTATTATTAGGTTTCTGGCCTCATCAAAGAGTGCAGACAGGCACTTGCAGACAGCCTGTTTTCTTGGACGTGCCAATCGCCTTTGACCAAAGATGACACCCTTGCTCTTATCGGCCACCTGGAAACAGTTCCTGCACAAGCTGATGGTTCACTGGACAGTGTAAATCTGGCTCTTGTTATGGCCTTACTCTACTGCTTGGATGTCAGCTTTATAGAGCAGGGAACAGAAGACAGAGAAGGTAACAATATGTTAAATACCTGTAACTGTGACTGGAGAATTGTGAACTCTAGCTATGCCTGTGACCAGTTTTGTTGAAAGAAGTATAAATTAGCAATCTGTGTCACATTCTTCTAGATCTGATTCAGGCACTGCCATTGCTCACAGAAAGGCAGTATGTGTCTGCTGTGCACAGTCGTCTGATGGATGGCCAACCCTGGAAGCTTCCTGGCCTGCAAGCTGTATGTAGGCTGGCCTGGGCTCTTTCTCTGAGGGTCCTTTCCCAGCTACCTCAGGGATCTGGTACGGCCAGATTTCTTAAACCTGTAAACTGTGCCACAGGAATCTTTTGTTGCTTGCAGTTACAGTGTGCATTTTAATTGTGTAATATGATTTATGTGTTTCACAGCCCTGGTTGAATTCACTGAAGCAGATGAGGCCCTGGCTGACCAAGCCCTACTCGGAGATGTTTTCCTCTTTATGAAGGAGGGCATTCTGGGATGTGAGAGTTTTGCCCAGGAAGAGTTTTACATCCGCCGACTTCATTCACTCATCACAGACTTTCTTGCACTCATGCCAATGAAGGTAAAGGCTGCTGCAAATGTCACTGAGCATGCTTTTGACTTAACATTCTCTACTTTGTAAGGTTGAATATTTGGGATCCTCTGTGACTGAGATGCTTAATTGACAACTTCTTGATGTTTTTGTAGGTGAAGCAGCTTCGTAACCGTGCTGATGAGGATGCCCGTTTGGTGCACATGTCCCTGCAGATGGATAGTGAGCTTCCATCGTCACTGCGCAAAGATTTAGACCACCTCATGATGCTTGTCAGTATTTTCACATGCACACACTCATGCAACAGTTTAGCACCTTTCAAATTGTATAGGCTTTATTGATATTAAGTGGATAAGAGTGAAGTTACAGATTGCTTAAGTGGAAAAAGTGTAATTTTGTAGATGAGCAAGAACTACTTGGTGCACCTTTAAAATCTAAACATAACCTCGAGGTCTACATTTGTTGCTTCTTTTTCTTTTCAGATTGGAGAGTTTTATAGTAAGGACACATTTGGACTGGAGTTAGGTCTGGAGTTCTGGTGTCCAACGGAGTCTCTTCAGCACACCTCTCTCCAGGGATCCTACCTGGGGATGGCACTGCAGAGGCCTCCACACAAACAGGTAAGAACAGGATGCCTTTTGTGGTTCTGATTCAGTCTAAAACTTTTGAAGCTGTAGACAGATTCTTAAAACGTTAATGTTTGGTCATATGAAACCATTTGCTTTTTTCTATAAACCACTATTTTTTCCCTGTGCGTTAATGCAGGTCGTCCTGTCCAAGTTTGTGCGTCAGATGGGAGATCTTCTGCCCTCAACCCTGTATATTTCCTACCTTCGTATGCTCAAAGGCCTCGCAAATGGTCCACAGTGTGCCCACTACTGCTTCAGTCTGCTTAAAACCAATGGAGCTACACACAGTAATGTCTTATTGTTCTTATACTAACAGAATTTATTTTCTGGGATGGAAAAAAATGACAATTTGAGTTAGAGCACATACCTACAACTAAGATTTGTATTGTCTCAAATATTCTGGAGCCAGATGTGATCCATTTAGCAGGCAACTTTTACAAGTACAAGGTGAAAACTTGATACAATTCCTGCTCAAACACTGAAAATTCACTTTTTGGGTAGCAAGAAAAAGGGGTCAATTTAAACTTTTGAATGATAGTTAACATTGATGGATTTTATTTTAAATTAAGTAAAAGGAAAAGCATGTTTCTATACATAGTTATATCCATATGAATACTAACTGACTGGATGTGTTTTTGTGCAGGTGACAACATCCAGGGAGTGTCAGGCAGTCCAGTGTCATGGGAACATTTTTTCCATTCCCTGATGCTCTACCATGAAAACCTGCGAAGAGACCTCCCAAACCCAGATGCAGCACAGTATCGCCACCCACCACTAAGGGGCATAACCCAGAGAGAGCTGGAGGGGCTCACTGCATTTTTGCAGCTCCTCACCACCATCATTACATGGGTATGAGTATATTATGAAAACTGTTAAAAAATAGTTGTATAAAGATGAGTATGACTTTTTCCCCTTTAATTCTTGATGTTTTGTGCTCCTAAAATGATTTTTGTTAGCACTTGGCTTTAACTGTTGTGGTTCCATGTGTATGTTTTCCAGAGTGAAAATGCCCGTCTAGCGCTGTGTGAGCATCCACAGTGGACGCCAGTTGTAGTGATGTTGGGTTTGCTCCAGTGCAGCGTTCCCCCAGTCCTAAAGGCTGAGCTTCTCCAGTGCCTGGCAGCTTTTGGGAAGTCACCAGAGATCGCTGCCTCACTCTGGCAGTCACTGGAGTATACACAGGTAACAACTTACATTTTTTTGTCTCTGTGGAGTGAGTCTACCAATAAAGTATTACACAGTCCTGTAAAAAATGAAGTGTAATTTGTTTAGTAATATTTCTTCTTTCATATCCAAAACTTAAACCTACCTACCTACCGTACTACTACTACTACTACTACCACTACTATTATTACTACTACTACTACTACTACTACTACCCAATCTGACATTGAGTTTTGAAGGATGTGGTTACAGATATCTTGTTATTCTTTCTCAAGTGTCAAAACTTCTTGTTCTTCACAGATCCTTCAGACAGTGCGTGCTCCAGGACAGAGGCAGGCAGCTGGAATTGAGGTGAGGCTTTTGTGAGTGAAGGAGGAATAATTTGATTGAAAAAAGTACTTATGTTTTAGTTTTGCTCTGTTTACTTCCAAGATAAACAAGTAAATGTTCTTTAGTTGGTTGAGAGACCAAATGACATGAGACATGAAGTCATTTCTAATTAAATTGCATCATTTAACTACTTCCCAAAGAGGAAATACTGCCTTGATTTTGAAGATAGAGATGCATAACGACGCAGGTGTTTGAGTTGCTGTCATAGAACACTGAGACTAAACTGTAATTGGGCCCCCCTGTTGAACCTTTTTTATTATGTGTAAGTTGAGTTTGTCATCAGGAAAAGGGCTGAGTGAAACCAGTTCTTTCATTATTTAACCCATTCTAAATTTATTTGCAAGTGTCTGACTCTTTCTTTTGTCTCTCAGGTTGAACTGAACGAGATTGAGTCGAGTTGTGAGGAGTATCCCCTGACACGAGCATTCTGCCATTTGATCAGCACACTGGTTGAGAGCAGCCTGCCCATTAATCTGGGTGCAGGCCTTCGGGTACCAGGATTTCAGCCCTACCTGAACTTCCTGCGAGACTCTGTGTTTCTCCCTTTTCCCACCAGAGCATATCGTCGGCCTGCAGAAAAGGTGAAGTCCTTTAAAAACCAGGCCATACACACAAGTGCCTGACTGCTCCTATCGTTCTAAGTGCTAATGCAAATGCTAGTTACCATGTGTATTAGGATGGGTAAAACATAGAGACCGAATTTTTCTATGGGGATAATAAAGAGAGTTAACCTTAACTCTTTAAGTGCCAGACAGTTAAGGGGCTAATAAGCCTTAAAAGTGCCACAGAATTTGGCCGTGTTTCAGTATTTCGCGTCATTTTTATAGTATTTGAAGAATCCTGCAGGAAACCGCTCGGTAACATCCGACCGATTGCTGATTAGATCCGAAACGCACCGGACGTAGCCGATTCATTATTGATCGTAATTTGCATAATAGTAATAATAATAATAATAATAATAATAATAATAATAATCTTTATTTATATAGCACTTTTCATACATTAAAAACTGTAGCACAAAGTGCTTTACATATCAGTTTAAAAATCAGTACCGCCCCCCACCCACACCTACCCACTCACCCGCACACACACACGCACGCACGCAAACCCACAAGCTCACACATACTTAAGAAGACTGACTGAGCACGGGTAGACCAGAACAAAAATGTACAAGTAAAAGTAAAACATCAATTTAGGAGGCGCTGTCTCAGGGAGCCATCCGCACCAGGATGCAGCCGCCGACCCCGGCGACCAGGCACCAGCAACACAGCCCCGCATCCCAACTAGTGGGAGAGGGCCAACTGGGACCCCCACCCACCAGAAAGGAGCGGACCCCAGTGAGAGAAGGCGCCACAGCCTCCGGAGTCCACAGCCGCCCCCCGGTATGGAGGGCTCCCTCTGATGAAACACCGGAGAATAAGAAACATTAAAAAGATATAAAAATATTATTCGGTCGCGTGACCTCAAATTCCCGTCTGCTTGGTCTCAAAAGGGGGACACAGAAAGAACGTCATCGAAATGTGAGAAAGAAATGGGGGTGGATGGTTTGTTCGTCCACAAATATGGTGTGTTCTCCAAAGCCGATCTGATCGGCCCGTGGCACTTTACAGGTTGTTTTCGTAAAGCCGATTTAATCGGCCCATGGCACTGAAAGTGTTAAACCTAATGCAGCACACAGAAGTAAATTTATGCTCTATTTTTGTTTTTTTGCTGTGTCTTAGTGGGAGGTTGCTGACTCTGTCCTCGAGGTGTTCCACAAACTGCTGCGGGACTACGAACCCCAACCTTCAGACTTCGTCCAGGAAATGGTAGAGCTCCAGGGCGAGCAGATCCCAGCTCACAAACCTCCTGGACACAGTATCATGTTCCACCTGCTCAACGACTCCCCTACACTGGCCCTCTGCCTCAGTCTGCTGGAGGAGGGTGTACGCCAGCTGGACACCTATGCCCCGTTCCCTGGTGAGAGAACATATGGAGCTACTCTCAGAGAAACAGAGAGAGAGCATGTTTTGTTGAATGTATTAATCATATGCTCCATCCCTGCCCACATTCAGGTAAAAAGCAGTTGGAGTCCGCAGTGCTGCACTGTTTGTGCCTGCTGGATTTGGCTCTGCAGAAGGAGATGGTGTTCACAGACCTGCTCAGAGAAAGCCAGTCGTCTTTGCTGATTTCACCACTGGAACAACTCCTGCAGGGGGTCAGTCCTCAGACTCGAAGGGCTGATCATATTGTCAATATTGCCAGGTAAGACCATCCAAATATTGCTTCAAACTGTGTGTGCCCTGCAGTCATATTATTTCAGTTCAGTTGGTTTATCTTCCCATATATTTTCAGTTCTATTTCACTAGACTTCATCCCTGTCATATGTCAGTACATTTATATGGATGAGTGTTTGTCTTTGGCAGGTATCTGTACCACAGCAGTTCCAACCCAGAGGCTGCTTTTCAGAGCTCCAAGATCTTGCGCCGCATTTCCAACTACCCCAACATTCAGATGAGGCTGGTGGGAGACTTTACACATGATCAGGTAGGTGTAAATCTGCAGAGTAACTCATAATGTGTTTCATTTAAAAATGTATTGATTTATTTATTCATGTATTCATTTATTCCATTATTTGTGTAATGTCTCTGTTCTTCAGGCTGTGAGTGAAAAGCTGATGGCAGGATTTGTGGAGTGTCTGGACAATGACGAAGCAGAAGAGGGAATAGAGAAAGGAGACGGTGAGGGAAAGACCTTACTTTGTTTTTTTTTCCCCCTTTTTTTCCGTCTACATATTTGTTGTCGTTAAATTTTTTTCAGATTTACAGTTTTTGTTTCTCACAAACTCAACTTTTAGACCCAGACACACAAAAGAAGGTAGCAAGAATCCGGCATGAAACCCAGATTCATATTCTGAACCTCCTCATCACCTCCTTGGAGCTCAAGACCCCAAATCTGGCCCTTTATCTCTTGGGATATGAAGTTAAAAAGCCTGTGTCCTCCACCAACCTCCAGGATCCAGGTCAGACCACAGCTTTAACTCTTGTCTTTGGTAGATTTTGCAACAGTCATTGAATTATGAATGAGAATTGTTAGTTCTTAGCTGACTTCACAGGCATCGCTCTGTGTTCTAGGTGTGTTGGGATGTCCACGGAGCTGCTTACACGCTATCCTGAGTTTGCTCCAGAGAGGCACTGAAAAAAGATCAGGACCTGTTCTCACCCAACAGGCCCCACACCTGGCTGAGCTTTGCTACCAGGTACTCTTCAAATGAGCGATTTCACTCACATGATTTACATACAACACAAGAAAATGTTCGATTCACATGTGGGCTGTCTGACTAATGATTACTTCTGTGTGTGTCAGGTGATCTACCAGCTGTGTGCCTGCCCGGACACATCTGGACCCACTATGCGCTATCTGCGGACCAGCCAGGACTTTCTGTTCTCACACCTGCAGCACTTGCCCTTCATCCTTCCTAGTGAGTCATGGGATCACTGCTGTTCATATTTAGGAGAAAATAAGAAGCAGCATTAAAGACGTGTTGAGTGAAAAGCAGATAAGAATGCAGTAGATACAATTCACTCAAGGATCCTGTTCAGAATGAAGCAATAAATAGGAAAAATTCCATCCCCTCGAATAGAAATGTCAAAACAAAGTCAGGAAACAGCAGCACTGTTAACCCTTTAAGAAAAGTATATTCTTGTTTTTTGAGTTTCATTTGTACATTTTTTATCTTCTCAGGTAACCAGATCGCTGCCCTCTCCCAGATGTCCTGGCTAATGAAGACCGCAGCCATTGAACTGAGAGTGACCTCACTGAATCGCCAGCGCTCGCATACACAGCGCCTAGTCAGCCTTCTGCTCGATGACCAGCCACACACTCAGCACACAGGTATGAGTTGTTTGCAATAGGGTTTGTATGTGTTTTTACAATTGATACTGTTTGAATCTCTGACTATGAGGCTGTATGCATATTATAGAAAAGCCTTTTAGATCCAGTTCTTTTAAAAATGTCATTTGATATCCTCGCATATGCTGCAAGGAAAAATATTTTCATGTCTTGGATAAATGACAAACCTCCCACTAAAACAGCTTGGCATTAAATCCTTATGGAATGCTTTCCTATGGAATATTTGACCTGTTGACTTCATTCCTCAAAGGGACAGTTTTTGAGAATCTGGACTCCATATCTTTGTTTTACTAACTCATCAGTCAATTCTATGCTTTCATACCTTATCAGTGACTGTAAATCTTTGGTGCCAGTTCACAGTAAGATCACTACTGATTTCAGCTGTCACTGCTTGATTGCCTGATCTTTGTTCTATCCTCACTACGAGTTTATACTGTGTGCTATTTGCTTTATCTTGGATTGGTCTTTTTTTTGTACTCTGTTTATCCTCCAACAGCTTCATATTTTTATTTTCATATAGACCAGGTATTGTGCTGAGCTGTTTGTTGTTATAAAAATGTAATCAAATGTGATAAAGATAATTATGAAAATAAAAAAAGTAATTTGAGCTTGAAGATGCTGGGATCTGTGCACCAAAGTTCTATTCATAGATTCTCACCGGCACATGTAAACAACAAAGCTAATCAGTTAATTAAACCAAGAAATGCTTCCTTTTTAGCTGATGGGGAATCAGGCATGGAGGAAGAGACCAGATCTGTTAGTGGTTTTCTGCACTTTGACACAGTTTCTAAAGGTTTGTGGCATTTTACGACACAAAATTACTAGTAAATTTCTTTTTACATTGTAGATGACCAATTAATTTATGTAAACAAAAATTCCATACTCATCTCATGAACTAAAATGAGCTCACTTTGACCTTTCTTTCACCCATGTTGTTTGACATTCCAGTGCGTAGAAAGTTGCTCAGTGTACTCGACGCCATCGATTTCAGTCAAGACATCCCAGAACTCCTGCAGCTCGACTTCTTTGAGCGCACACAGATAGAACAGGTGATCTCCAACTGTGAGCACGTCAATGAGCAAGGACACACTGTGTGCAATGTGAAGGTGCGTTCAAGGATAAACATGTAATCTGGTCTTTATCTGCTGTGTTTTCTGTATTTTTGTATTGATATTTAATATTGAATATTCCCTACAGTTGCTTCATAGAGTGTTAGTTGCGGAGGTGAATGCCCTTCAAGGAATGGCAGCCATTGGACAGAGGCCGCTGTTGATGGAGGTGAGGGAACAAAAACTAACAGAACTTTATTCTGGGTTGTAACGCAAACATAAATTATTGTATTTGTACTTTTCTTTTTAAAATTCTCTCATTTATTATCTTTTTGGCACATTATTTTAATCAATTGGTGCATTGTTTAGGCTTCTTTACAACATTTTCTGCTGCTAATACTCAAAACAATATTTCTACTTTGGTCACTTCTGTCCTTTTCTTCTAGGAGGTGAACTCCATCCTCCAGCAGGTGGTGGAGCGTAACCGGGTCCGACGGAGTCTCGGTGCGAAGCGTCATGCACTACAGTCCTGGAGGAGCTTGGTGGAGACGCTGTTGACCGCCTGCCCAGCTGACCTCATCCCCGCTGATGACAGACAGCTCATCATCAGAGACCTACTGTTAGACCTGCACGATAAGGTCAATTTGACTCGCTCAGAGAAAATAAACCCATATTAAATAGATCTTGATCATAAACTGTAGATTCTTTTCACTGTGCAGGTATTGTCTGAGGATGCTGCAGGAGAACTGATGCCTATCGTTGCCGGGGCAGTGTTCACTCTGACAGCTCAGCTCAGTCAGTCAGTCCTGTCTGAGCAGCAGCAGGGGGTGGGATTAGAATCCTCCTCTGGTTTTGCCTCCATTGCCAATTCTGCCCTGCACCTCATCCTTCGCAAGCTGCTTGACTTCATCCTTTGTACTGGTTAGTGATGACTTTAAAACTACACTGGCCATATGTTACAGTAAGCATGTTATTGCTGTCAATTGTATAGCCTTGGTCTACTAGTCAGTTAAAAGCTAGTAGGAAGTTTTTGACTTATGGGTTATATTTCAGAAATGTACCATATGAATCTACAGATACAATTTAGCTACAATACAACATCTTGTATATTTCAGGAGGAGGATACCAGCGTCTACGTGCTCACTTGTATGGCTCTCTGTTGTACTATCTTCAAATCGCTCAGAAACCTGAAGAACCAGACACTCTGCAGACAGGTATAAAACAGCTTTGAATGTTGATGATCTAACTTGAAATATAGATATATTCATTAATTATAAATTAAATGCGTTGTTTTATTCATATTTTCATACAGTTAGACGTGCATTTATAGATTTGCCTTGTCTTATTATTTCATGTGTTTTCTGAAAAATCACTCTGTCCTTGCAGCAGGGAAGGCAATGTGGGAACGTCTCACAGCTCCTGAAGATAGTTTCTCCAAACTACAAAGAGAGAACCTTGCAATCATTGAGAGTTATGGCAAGGCACTCATGGAGGTGGTGTGTAGGGATGCGTGCGATGGCCATGAAATTAGCAGGGTATGCACCAAACCATGTGCTTTTGTTCCTGTCTTATCAAACATATAACACATCATACTCAGCTTCTGGTTCAACAATGCAGCAACGTGAAGATAAGCAATTAGAAGCCTCTGTGGAGTCGCTAATTTCTTGAGTGGCTCACGTCAAAAACGCTCTGCACAGATTTATATATAAACAGAAAATGATGGGAAGGATTTTTTTTGTTTCACACGTTACAATTAAGTATCAGACCATTTTTAACTGGTCAGGCTTTTTGATTTTGTCTGTGGCCTCTGTCTTCTAATCTACTCTGTCTTCTCTCGGTCAGATGCTGGCCCTTGCCGTGCTGGACCGGATCCTGTCAATAGATCGTCAAAATCAGTGGCTGCTGTACGTCTGCAACAGTGGCTACCTGCGGTCACTTGTGGAAAGCCTGAGACAGGATGACGGCGCCCTGCAGAGCATGCTCACACCTCAGCCTCCTCTCCTCAAACCGCTCTACATTTATGAGAGCAAAATGGTGAGATGACACTTAATAATAAGAACACCGTGGGGCTTTGCAACCAAAATGTAAGCACAGTTGAACAGGAGCCTCTGGGTAAAATGTTGGGTTATAAACGTTGATACTTTTATCTTTTTAGGCTCTGCTGACTCGTGTGGCCAAGACGGGCCAGGGAGCCGTGGAGCTGCTGCGTTGTGGACTGGTAGCTCAGCTGATGGAGTGCCAGGTGTTCGACATGGTTCCTGACAGTGACGCACACAGGTAGAAATGTTCAGAAGTGGGAAATGCCTTTTTATATTTTTGCTACACTCATCGATAACATCGTTAGCCTCACAGCATAATTCATATTTCTGGGAAAACTGTGAAATCTGACTAGCTTTACTCTCCTAACACGGCTGCTTCATTTTGCAATATTTGCTATATCCTGGGGAAAAAAAAGACCAGGGCAATTATGCTATGAGGCTAACAATGTTATTTTTAAATGGAGTTTTGAATGAAGAGAAGATTCCATCTCTTATTTTCTGATGTGTTATCTAGTGTGTTATCAGTGTCCTGTGTGAAGCACCTTGAATTGCCTTGTTGCTGAAATGTGCTATACAAATAAACTTGCCTTGCCTAGATGACTCATACTATGTCTGTCCCCATGTGGTCTACAGGATGATGAGGGACCCATCAGGTTTCATCCCCAGCCCTATGGACCGCTACAGACAAATTCTTTTACCAACCTTGAGGCTCTTCCAGGTTATCCTGACCTCTACCACTATGAATCACCAGCAGGGGGCAGCACAGGTAAGTGCACAAGTTTCATACTGTATCTGGGTCATTTATTTGCTATATTCATTGTCTGTAAGAAGACAGTGTGGTACAAAGAATTGAAATTATTTACATATAATATATTTTTCCATCTAAAAATGCTGTGGTGAGAGAGAGAGAGAGAGAGAGAGTATGTAGAAGTCAAAATGTGTACTGTTAATCACAACCTTATATTTTGCATTCCTGCATGTGCAAGGTAATTTAGCCCTGGTTTTCTCTGTGTGTCTGTAGGTTCTTCAGTGGCTAATAGTCCATGCAGACACCATTCAGTCTTTGCTTCGCTGTCAGGAGCTCAGTATGGGAGCTTTGAAGGAGC
Organism: Sphaeramia orbicularis; assembly: GCF_902148855.1. Classification (NCBI taxonomy): domain Eukaryota; kingdom Metazoa; phylum Chordata; class Actinopteri; order Kurtiformes; family Apogonidae; genus Sphaeramia; species Sphaeramia orbicularis. Next base: position 15,674,216 of record NC_043962.1, read on the forward strand.
TTTCTCTGCTCACGGGCATCATCAGCAAAACTGCTCTGCCAGGTAAAAACATCAATCACATCATTAATCCCACTAAGCTGAGGCGACGTTTCCATTTTTAGCAACACTGCTGCTTTTATTTTCCTATTTCCATTCTGTAAACAATCTAATCTCACAAGCTGTTTACGTCCTGCCTGGTGTCCCAGGTGTCCTTGAGATGGGTGAAGTAAACAGCAGCGCTCTTATGGAGTTTCAAGGTCACATCAACCGATTCCAGGTGAGAACACTGGTGTGATTAATGTATTTTGGTTTAACATTGTTTTCCTCTTGTACTGCAGTCCTCTGTCTCCATGGTAATGCACATCCATTTCAGCAGTTTATCTGTCTCCTCTTGCAGCGCCTGTGTCTGTCTCTGCTCAGCCGTCTTGCTGGGAGTGAGCGAGAGAGGTTGCTGAAGCAGGCTGAGATCGCTGCGCCTGGAGACTCAGCAGAACAGCGAGAGGAGATGGAGGTGGCCATGCAACAGGTCTGAAAAACACTATAAATAGAGTAACAGGAGATGCATGGGTGAGGGATTTGTTGGCAGCTTTCACTTGCTAATTTTTGTCTACAGCGGTGTGGTTTAGGGGAGCTGGGGGCCCTAGGGTGTATTACTGAACAGGGTTAGAAGCAGAACAGCTTTATAAAATATGGATTTTTGTGATTTTCAGCACAGGCTAAAAAATGGGAAGGAAAGATGATGGTTGTATGAAGAACAGTGTGTGTGCTGAGAGGTGCTTTTTGTGTGTTATATCGATCGTCATGATTATTCATCACTTGTCCATTGTCGGTGACCTGAGCCATGCCATCCTCTGTCCCCAGGTGTGTGCTAACATCATGGAGTACTGCCAGACCCTGCTGCTGCAGAGCTCAGCCCAGGCCCAGTTCAGTATCTGCCTCTTCAGCCCATCTGGCAGCGAACCAGCTGGCAGGGATGGAGGCCGCGCAGGTCAGACATTCTTGAGGAGTTCATAGGAAGACATTCATCCCCTCATTTAATTTCACATAGCTGAAATATCAAATAAGAAATGAGAGGTTTTTTTTATCCACCTTTAGGTCACTGAGTGTGTCTTTTCTTCTTATTTTAGATCTTTCATCTTCTCTGCCTCCAATGGCGTACTCCCGGGCCCCTAGCCTTGGTCTGGTCCTCTACCTGCTGAAGAACAGTGCAGCAGATTTCTTCCGGTTCCACCAGAGTCACAGACAGAACCTGGGCAAACTGCAAAGCCTTGATCAACTGCCACCCGAGGAGCTCAAGGAGGTAATGATGGACTAGCGCGGTAATCCTATTTCAGCACAAAATACTAGTCAATGGGAGTTCATCCACAAGTTGTTTCTCTTGTCTACCTCATTTGATGAATTTTATAAATTTTCTCCATGGTTTGGTTTATAAATGTTAAAAAAATCCAAGTGGGGAAAAAAATACATCATTACAAACTAAGCTCATCCTCCCTGATCACTGATTACATGTGTCTAAGTAAAGATCAAGAAAGTAAAAGTAGAAAGAAAGTTCTCATCATTTTGGGACCCATCTATAAAGACCTGCCAGATATCGCTGCCAATGGACAAGCTGCTGCAGTTTGTTTGCTCTGCTGCATCCAAAAATTGTTTAGGGCCACTTTTTTTTTTTTTTTAACCGAGATTCATCGTAATGTAGACATCATAATTAAAACCGAACATCAGAATTGAAGTTTGTAATTCGCCCGTTGTATTTTTGTAATGTATATATACTGAGTCACACAAACACTAGTGTTGAAATGATGGACAGTTTTCTTATTTTTGAAGCACTTTCTAAATAAAAAGGGTTCAGTTTTCACTGGCTGCTTGTATTAACTCATGCAAAAGTAGCCGTGTGCAGAAATATGGAATATCGAAGATGCACTGACATGTAGACTGAGACATATTGAGCCAGATGTGCACCTTTAATAGTAAATTCACCCCCTTCAAGTGTCAGTGTAGTTGTTTTGGCCCACAGTCAAGAGCTGGTAGTGTGGACACACCCACTCAAATGAATGCACAGAAGGGTAAAACACACTACACAGATTCATCTAATTCATCTTTTGATATAGAATTCTTGCTTTAACGAATGAAAAGATTTATTCAAAGCCGTTATGTTTTTAAGTATCTTATGGGCTGCAAAGTGCACTGGGTTTAGTTCTAACCGTAAGCTGTCTTGTCTGTAGTTGTGCCAAGGCCTGGTGTCAGGCCCAGGAGGTGTGGAGAAAATCTCGTCAGTCCAGAGAAGCCTGTTGGCAAAACGACGACTGGTCCAGCTTATCAACAACAGAGCCAAGCTGCTGGCCCTGTGCTCCTGTATCCTTAGTCCCTGCATGGGCTTAGTGGTATTTACACAATGTGATGACCCCTTCAGCTGCACATTACGGTTAAAACTCTCTTTATTTATCCAAACTGTTTTCTTTCTAATGTTCTGTATATAGTTTGTATTTGTCTGAGAGTTCTCATTAGTGAGTTGGAATTACACCCTGTTCATATGCCTTATCAGAAACATGGTTGGAAAACCTTGACCCGCCTGTCCCCCAGATGTTATCGAGACCTGCCTATTTGTGTTGTGGCGCCACCTGGAGTACTACCTGTTGCATTGTACTCCCGCTGACCCCAAGGACTCATTGTTGCCTGGAGCTGGGTTATACCGATCACGTCTGACAGATGGTGAGATAAACTGTCACAGATAAATGAGTTATATTTATGGCAGTCATTATCAGGAGGCTTCTTAGAAACAAAACACTGAATTAATAAATCATGTTGTAATGCACTTGTGTTTTTTTTGTCTTGTTTTTTCAAAGACTCATTTGGAGGGTTGCAGGCAAGTGGAGGGCGGGGCCTTGGTCTTTCCAGAGTCAGCCAGCAAGACCTAGACCTGGTAAGGAACCAGATAGATAGACAGATTCCCAAATGGGGAAATTAAAATGCCATGGACTCATACCACTCATTGTTGCAGACTGAAAACAAATTACATTTACCTAATGAGTGTAATATTAACTCCATATTCTGGTAAGTTCCATTGTAAATGTATTCACTATGTCACCATTTACATTAAAGGGGTCTTATTTTGCTAAATCCACTTTTATTAGTCTTGTTCATTTCTTTGTGTATTTGGACCCTAATAGTTCAAAAAGTTTGAATTTGAACCCTCCAGGTGCTGCAAAGCTACCTTTATGTTCATTTGGGCAAAAGTTGAGTGGATTTCTACAAGCTGTTTCAATTCCTTCTTAATTTGTTACATTTTATAACTAGTTACGTCACAACATTTGCACATATAAGGTCAAGACGTCTGACAAACATTTCTCCAAGTACACCAAAATTGTTTATCAGCACCAGCAGTTGTAGTCCATACTGAAAATATGTCCAAACTTCAAGTCGATTACCTAAAATGTTCAGTTGTTGGTTGAACAGGACAGAACAGCATGGTCAACAACCTGGAGGGGGTGGGGCGTAAAGTGGCTCATTTGCATTTAAAGGGCCAGCGCTCAAAACGACCTTTCTGGTGTCATTACTCAGAAATAGGGTTGAAGATGGACCTGTAGAGTTGAATTAATGAAGAATTCAGACCCAAACATAGCATTTACACTTTATGTAGACCACAGGGAAATGTTTTAGAATGCGTAATTGTATTTTTAAAAAAAAAAGCAAAATATCACTCCTTTAATCCTGATCTTCTGTTTGTCGTGTGCAGCTGAAAAGCGACATGGGTGCAGCTTTCGGGGAGGCTCTGCAGAGGAAGCTGCTGGAGGTCGAGGGCTTGTACAGTCAAGTCCGTTCCCGCTACACTTTCATTCAAGCCCTGGTCCGCAGGATCCGCGGTCTGGTCCGACAGCCCAAAAGCTGAGACTCAAATCACAGATGGACTGGCCAAGACCCAAAGTCCGTTTTTTTTTTATCACACAAAAAAAAACTCTGGCAAGCAAAACGATAAGCACCAAGAGAAAACAACCAAGGACTCTGAGCTGAGCTGTTGACTCTTTCTGGCAACATCACTCCTTTTCCCTTTTCTCGGGCCTGTTCCAGCTTCTCTCTGGAGTACCGTAGGATCCTGCTGCCATTGTGTGTAGTGCGTTGTGTCTGATCAATCTTTATTAACTAACTTTGTGTAAGGAAGTGAGAAAAATATAACCTGAAACTGCAGAATTCACTAATGAAATTTGTACCGGGTAAAAACATTTAATAATTTTGTTTTCAGTCTGTTTTTTTTTTTTTTTTATGTGAAAATAAACTTTTTCTAGATCTGTTAAAAATCTGTGTAGTTCACATACATACAGTGATGCATAAAACTGTCTTTTGCATTTTTAACAATTCAATATGATTTTTGTCCTACTTGGACAAAAAAAGGCAGTACAAAAATCTAAATACATGCATTTTTTGTCGAGTCATTATCTTAGAGATTTCTAAACCACTTCAGCAACTTCACCTGCTTTTAGGTCACAGGTGTCAAACATGCGGCCCGGAGGCCAAATCCGGCCCACCAAAGGGTCCAGTCTGGCCCTTGGGGTGAATTTGTGAAATGCAAAAATAGATATTAAGAAAATAACAATCATTTTAGTTCGGGTTCCACATGCAGACCAACTCAATCTCCAGTCAGTCGGACCAGTCAAATACTATCACAATAATCTATAAATACTCATAACTCCACATTTTTCTCTTTGTAAATATAAATATTTTTATGAATTTACACTAAAACAAAGTATAATTTAAAAAAAAAAGTGAACAATCTGAACAAATGTGAAGAACTTGAAATGTCTTCAGAAAAATAAGCGCAATTTTAACAATATTCTGCCTGATACTAAATGTTTTGTGTATTTGTGGATCCACAGTGATCTGTACGTTACAATGAATATGTAGAAATGACAAACTGAGGCAGAATATTGTTAAAATTACACTTCTTTTAGTTTGTTCAAGTTATTCACATTGTTTGAAAGGACAGTTTGTGGATGTAAACATTTTCGTTGTTTAATTTGACTTTTTTCACTGTAAAATATAGAGAAAAGTTTGGAGTTGACATTATTTATATATTATTATTTATTATTTTACTGGTTCAGCTCACTGCAGATCAAATTAAGCTAAAAGTGGCCCCTGAACTAAAATGAGTTTGACACCCCTGTTTTAGGTGGACCCCTGTGGTGACTCATTATGAAAAACTTAGTAGCAGGAGAAGCAAAACAAGGAACAGAAACAAGACTTATCTTTGCGAAAGTAGCATCGAAATGACTGAGAAAGTGAGTCAAAGACGCACTGAAGGACAAAGTCATTTTATCTTCAACTTTAACAACAAACGACATCCACATAAACCTCATTTCATCTCGTTTTATTTCTTTGAAGGTACACTTTATAAGACTGTAAAGTGCGTAGATTCTCAAACCTTTGGGGGGCCGGGGGGGGGGGTATACGAGGACGAGATAGGACACGTAAAAATCTGGTTATACATTCAGATCTTACAGGCAGGGGGGTGGGGTCTTGTGCTGTTTTTATTTCTTTGAATACTGAGGAGGGGTGAGCACCAGCATCGAGCACAGGGAAAGGGGTTCTATTTGGTGGTGGTGGTGGTGTAAATGAACACAGTATGGAAAATATAGGCACATTTCCCCTCACAGGCCATCCAACATGTTCAATGAATTAGTGGAAAAAAAAAACAAACATCTGCTCTGAGACAAAAATAAGATCTACCTACTGCACGTCTTTGTTGACAGTAAGGGAACAACCTTGTGCTACTTTTAACAGATCATGCTTGTCAGACTCTATAAATTACTTTTAAATAATAAAATTAATTACAGCATTTAAAACACATTTACATTTCTTGCACCAGCTTGTAATATCTGATTGTGCTGCATTTGCATCTAAATAGAAAACCCTGCCACACAAAAAAACGATTCCTTGAACAGCTCTCCACATGTCCTGTCATTCATCACTCATTCATTTCGTACATAAATGACTATCATTAGCTAGAATACAATGTGCTGTTTCAATTAAAATGACATACAGGCCATTAGGTTGGGTGAAATGGCACAATATACTGTGTACTGTTTACCTCTGGCTGCTATTGAGAGCATTGTATCAAATTAATAACCTGTATTATTATTATTATTATTATTATTATAGTATTGATTGTTTTTTAATTGATTGGTTAGGTATTTAGTTATCTATCATCCAAAGTTGCTTTCTTGATTGATTTTCTACACTTTAAAAAAATCAGTATAATACCATCATTCCCAGGTATAAATCACCCAACCTTGCAGGATAAGACGATAATATTTTAGGCTCAACTGAATTCACAGCAATCTTAAATATTAAAGACTGATTTGATTTGCAAACTACTTCCTTAAGCTTAGGGAAAGAGGGGGGTAAAAAAAAAAAAGCACATGTTCTTTCGAAACAGGTGCTACTTCTTGCAAAACAGGCACACAGATCAGCCGACGTGCATCCAGAGTTTGCTTTACAGACGATAACATTTTTTGATCCAAACACATGATATAATTTAGCATTTTTGGAACCATCTTCTCAAGCAAAGAACATAGGGAATACTGTAAATATTTTATATCATACTTCGATAGTTTTCTGCGATATTTAAAAAAAAAAAAAAAAAAAAAAGGGTTCAAGACTGCTTTTATATATGTACATTTAAAAAAACAAACAAACATCTATACACCTATACTGTACAGGTACACAGAGCTGAGATCCAGCACCAGTAGACATAGTTTGGACAGTCTTTGTTTTGATTCACATCCTGTATAAGTCTGTGGTAGTCCACTGGCTCAACAGGAGTTAACACAGGATAAGGGTTCGTGGAAAGTCAAAGTCAGCTGTCCTTAATAGTGCCTGATCGAAACAATTCTCAGGTCCTTTTTTTTTGTTTTTTGCTCTAGTGTTGATTGTACCAGATCTGTCCTTGAATAATCCAGCACAGCTCTCAGTGTAAGCCAACAGGTCTTGTGTAGGTTTATGAGAAAATCCAGAGGGGTAATAGTCGAGAGACAAGGAAAGGCAGCTTATCCAGCGATGAATTTCTATTTCATGTTTGACTCGAGGGCAGCGTGGAGACCGTGCATGTGTGTTTTTGTTTGTGCAGCTCACAAATGTGCACATCCTGTCCTTCTTGAGCCACAGAACAGCAGTTTTTTGTTTTTTTTTCCTTGTAGGTGGCTCCTTATGTACTATCTGTACCAGCTTCTTGTGTGGTGGTGGTGGTGTTGTTGTTGTCTGTCACGTTGGCGCCGTTTTGCTGAGGGCATTCTGGTTTCTCTCCCGTCACCGCAACACGAATCACCTTCAGCCAGCGCTGCTTTAAATCCTCGGTTTCGGCGGCAAAGTTGTGGACAGACTTGGATTGGGAGAGGCGGAAGCTGGCGGGGGGGGTCCGTGGGTCGGGCGCTGTCTTCCACAGAATAACCCAGAAGGGGGATGGTACACTGGGCCTTCACATCCTGTCAAAGGGAAAAGGAACGATATCTGCATGGTTAGTGGATGAACTGAGATTTTTATTTTATTTTTTATTTGTATTTTTTTATTATTATTTTATATTATGAATTTACATAACCATGTACTTAGACATAAGGAACCACACAGACACAATACAAAAAAATTATACAACAGACCTATTAAACAAAAAAAGGAAAAAAACAACAACAAAAAAACAAGATAAACTAGAAGCATTCAGAGAGCGCAGACCTCCGCCAAGGCAGATCAGTGGGCCCCGTGGCCCCCCCACCCCCAATCACCACCAAAATTTAATCATTTGTTCCTTGTGCCAGTGTCAACATTTCCTGAAATTTTCATCCAAATCCGTCCATAACTTTTTGAGTTATCTTGCACATGGACAGACAAACCAACCACCAAAAACATAACCTCCTTAGCGGAGGTAATAATAGAATAAAAAATAGAATACTGTAGATCTTTATTGTCACTGTCACAGGAATAATGAAAATCAGTTTAGCAGCTCTGATCTGTTTAGCAGCAAAAACACTGTATAAATATATTTCATAAAATATTGAAAAATAGAGGCATGTGCAAAAAGCTAGGGGATAAAATATTAAATATACATATACTACTAAAGCACTACTAAAACTATCATCATGTCTCTTAAATGTATTTAAGAGACATGATGCATTTTGATACAGTTACAACACAGAACAATATCTTGTACCTTTCAAATCGAACTGAGATTTTTTTTAAAGGACTCTGTGCTCTCTTTTCTAGAAAAGCACTCTGAGAGCACAGACCTCCGCAAAGGCAGATCAGTGCCCCCCCCCCCCCCGATCACCACCAAAATGTAATCATTTCTTCCTTGTGCCAGTATCAACATTTCCTGAAATTTTCATCCAAATCAGTCTGTAACTTTTTGAATTATCTTGCACACAAACAGACAGACAGACAGACAGACAGACAAACCAACGCTGGCAAAAACATACCCTCCTTGGCGGAGGTAAAAATCCTTTACCTGTGGAGCTCCGTAGAGGTAGAGCACCAGACACTCCTTCTCAGGGATGACACACCACACCTTCTGCCAGGGTTTGTTCTTCTCACAGTACTGTAGGAACCCTGACATGATGCTGCTGCCTGTGAACTGACCCGCCCCAATCTGAAAAGACAGGACGGCCGCATGTTAAGACCAGTGTTTGGATTAATGTGTTACAAAAGTAATGCATTACAGTAACAGATTACTTTTTGCTGTAACGCAGTATTGTAAGGCATTACTAATCAATTTTCACTGATATTTTACTCGGTACATGTTCAGTAGTGCTAGCATTACAACATACTTTTTGCCCATTTAATTGCTCAAATTAAAAAAAAAACAAAACAAAAAAACACAACAGCACACTGTGAGACTTTAAGGAATCAGAAATGCATCTGTAAAGTTCTATTTCCTGTTGGTGTTCAGCCAATGGGTGAAGACGGCAGAAGACAGTCCATTGTCCACATGGACGTATGCTCATTATTAACCCTAACCCTGCTTTAAGAAGCTAGTTAGCATTAGCATGATCCCTGTGATCAGCAATGACAAGGTAATACATGTAAGGCATTACAATTCTGAGACAGTTATACTGTAAGGTAAGAACTTACTTTTAAATAACAGTAACAAGTAATCTGTAATGGATTACAGTTTGGAGGAATCTTGCACAACACTGGTTAAGATAAGATAGATAAGATAAGACAAGATAAGATACGATAAAATAAGATAAGCTAGGATAAGATAAGATTAGATAAGGTAAGATAAAATATAAGATATAAGATATGGTGTATAAGATAAGGTGAGATAAGATAAGGTAAGATAAGATATAAGATAAGATAAGGTTAGATAAGATTAGATAAGGTAAGATAAAATATAAGATAAGGTGAGATAAGATAAGATTAGATAAGGTAAGATAAAATATAAGATAAGGTGAGATAAGATAAGATTAGATAAGGTAAGATATAAGATAAGATAAGGTTAGATAAGATAAGATATAAGATAAGGTAAGATAAAATATAAGATAAGGTGAGATAAGATAAGATTAGATAAGGTAAGATATAAGATAAGATAAGGTTAGATAAGATAAGATATAAGATAAGGTAAGATAAAATATAAGATAAGGTGAGATAAGATAAGATTAGATAAGGTAAGATATAAGATAAGATAAGGTTAGATAAGATAAGATATAAGATAAGGTAAGATAAAATATAAGATAAGGTGAGATAAGATAAGATTAGATAAGGTAAGATATAAGATAAGATAAGGTTAGATAAGATAAGATATAAGATAAGGTTAGATAAGATAAGATTAGATAAGGTAAGATAAGATATAAGATAAGGTAAGATAAGATAAAATTAGATAAGGTAAGATAAGATAAGGTAAGATAAGATAAGATAAAACTTTATTAATCCCACCGTGGGGATATTTCACAGTTACCAGCTACAATATACAACAAGCAAGTGCAGAGAAAAAGACAGGTAAATATGTGCTCATCTGCCAATGAATTTCCACTGTGGAAACTCTGCCCTGCCTCCACATGTCCTCCTCACCTCCAGGATGCCCTTCTTCTTCCCCTCAGCTATTGTTTCTCCGTTCAGGATTAAGAAGCAGTCCCTGCAGACCTTGTTCATCTTGTTGCTGTCATATTCCAGCTGCACTTTATTGTCTGAGCATTTCCAGCAAACCACCTTTAAAGGAGGACAAAGAGGAGGGGTTATTACTTTGACTGTTATTAGCAAAATTCACTTCACTACAGCAGCGTTTCTCAAACTGTGGGGCGGGACCCCTAGGGAAGGCATGGGATCACTCCTGCGTGTTTTTTTTTTTTTTTCTTTAGGTTAGAACATATAGCTGGTGGAACTAATGTTTTAGCATTGCAGCACCCTGGACTCATTTTAGGGACGTACAACAAACCAATCTACTGCCATGGTGATCTGTGACGAGACTGGACAGAGTTTAGGTTTGGAGAATGGACAAGGACTGGACTGGAAAAGAAACATAAGCAATGTTTGTGTTTTTGCACAGTTTGCACTTTAACATTCTGAGATGTGCAATGGAAACAGGCTCATTGCAGCCACTGATATTGTTAAAATGTTCATCTTTGTGACCAAAATTTGTTTGTTGTTAAAAAAAAAAGTAACTTTATTGTCATATTTGTAAGATAATTGCATATTTTCTATTTTTATTTGGAAAAATATTGTCTCAGGGCAGTTTGGTTGAGTTTATTTGTATTATTCAAGCAAAAATCTGAGTTATTTTTAACCCTTTCATGCATAGGTAACTACAGTGGACGGTTATTCTCCATCTGTTCTCTTGTATAATCATGGGTTTTGTTGTTTCAGTTCCATATCAGCCAACACAGTGGACACTTATGCACCATCCCATACACTGACATTCATACCATTACTGTAACTGTGCTGTTCTTGATAAACCTGATCTGCAGTAACATGTTTGAATGTAAATCAATTGTTATTTGTTAGACAAAAAGTGTTTTTTTTGCATATTATCTCCATGAAGTGAGTAATTACTAGCATTAGAAAATGTTAAAATGTGAGAAGACATCAGATTAGCAGCATTAACCATGTTTTTTTTTTCATTGTTTTCATATCACTTTCTGATATTGGGTTTTAAACACATGCTTCTTTACTTCAAAAATTAAATGCATGGATATTTTTGCAACTCTATAGAAAAAAAAAAAAACTCGATCACATTGTTTTTTTTCATGGCTAAGGAGGAATAAAAACACTCAAAAAATAAATCTTAACTCAGGTTCTCACAATTCATGCATGAAAGGGTTAATTTGCACAACAAATTATTCAAGGAAAAGCAAAAAGTAAAGTTACAATATTGATGTTTCTTTCAATAACAGTTATAATTGCACCACTGTTACAATGTCGTTGGGGTTGAGGGGGGCCTGGAGATTTTTCATCCTCCAAAGGGGGGCCTGACAGAAAAAACTGAGAACCACTGCATTACATTATCTGCCTCCCTTCTGTAAACATACAGTTGTGGAAAAAATTATTAGACCACCCTTTGTTTTCATCAATTTCTTGTTCATTTTACTGCCTGGTAATGCTGTACAATATTTTAGAAATCATTTGCCTCAGAGATTAAACCTTAAACACTTTAATAAGATGAATTGGAAAACATATGACAAAAGTGCTGGTTAGTCTATGTTTTCAATATATATGATGAAGTATTGTTACACATACAGTAAGCCCCTGTTTTCTTCAATTTCTTGTTCATTTTAATGCCTGGTACAATTAAAGGTACATTTGTTTGGACAAATATAATGACAACAACAAAAATAGCTCATAAGAGTTTAATTTCAGAGCTGATATCTATCCATTTTCCATGGTTTTCTTGATAATAACCAAAATGACTTCAGTTCGCAGCTAAAACACTAGATTTTGATGTTTTCTTTTGTTTAATCATATAAATATTTTATCACTTCAATTGTTTTAATGTTCTACCGCTAGATTTATGAAATGTTTCTCAAGTTCTGAAAATAAAAAATGGTTTAAATCACAAAATAATCATCTGTTTTTTTTGGGTTTTTTTTTCAGCTTATACACAAGACCAAACACTGCTGTACAATATTTTAGAAATCATTTGCCTCAGAGATTAAACCTTAAACACTTTAATAAGATGAATTGGAAAACAGATGACAAAAGTGCTGGTTAGTCTATGTTTTATGTATGCATGTATATGATGAAGTATTGTTACACATACAGTAAGCCCTTGTTTTCTTCAATTTCTTGCTCATTTTAATGCCTGGTACAACTAAAGGTACATTTGTTTGGACAAATATAATGATAACAACAAAAATAGCTCATAGGAGTTTAATTTCAGAGCTGATATCTATCCATTTTCCATGGTTTTCTTGATAATAACCAAAATGACTTCAGTTCACAGCTAAAACACTAGATTTTCATGTTTTCTTTTGTTTAATCATATAAATATTTCATCATTTCAATTGTTTTAATGTTCTGCCGCTACATTTATGAAATGTTTCTCAAGCTCTGAAAATAAAAAATGGTTTAAATCACAAAATAATCATCTGTTTTTTGGGGGTTTTTTTTTCAGCTTATACACAAGACCAAACACTGCTGTACAATATTTTAGAAATCATTTGCGTCAGAGATTAAACCTTAAACACTTTAATAAGATGAATTGGAAAACAGATGACAAAAGTGCTGGTTAGTCTATGTTTATGTATGTACGTATATGATGAAGTATTGTTACACATACAGTAAGCCCTTGTTTTCTTCAATTTCTTGTTCATTTTAATGCCTGGTACAATTAAAGGTACATTTGTTTGGACAAATATAATGATAACAACAAAAATAGCTCATAGGAGTTTAATTTCAGAGCTGATATCTATCCATTTTCCATGGTTTTCTTGATAATAACCAAAATGACTTCAGTTCTTACATCAATATCTATGCCATTGTACTGACAAAAACAGCACTTTTAGGCATTCCATGTTTTGTTTTCTGTCTGTTTTAGTCACATGATACACACAAAAGTTAGTACTTGATTGCATAACCATTGTTTTGGATGACTTTTGATGGTCTAATCATTTTTTCCGTGACCGTACGCTGTAAAATATGACAACATCACGATTACTCACATATCCGCAGGCTCTGCAGTGATGCCTCCGTCGTGTCAGAGCGTTAAAAGGCTCTTTACATTTCATACACATCGTCACCTCGTTGTCACGGATCCAGCGAGGAGCGCGTTTCCCCAGCTCCGCTTTCTGCACGCAAAAGAAAAACATCACAATCTGTAACAGCGGCTAACAGAGGCGTAAAGGAGCGGGTTTAGACGCAACACTGACCGATACTTCCTCCACCTCTTTAGACGCGTTCTTGAATGATTCATTCTTCAGCTGAAAGATCTCAATGGTCTCCTGGAAAGCCTGGAGAAAGAAAAAGAAATCAAAACATCAGGCAGTGAAACAAAGAAATAAAATGAATGAATATTTTTATTTCTGTTAAGTACAAAATACATATAAAGAACATACAATTTACACAATTTTTAACGGAAAAAAGGCCAAAGCTGAAGTCAGAGGCTTATTTATGCTTCTCCTACTTCTATTTTTTGAATTACCTGAAGTTGCACCAAATCAAACATTAACACAAATTAATCTTAAATCACTTAGAGATTATTTTACCTTTATCCCTTAAGAATTTAACAAATTTAAGCTTTTTTAAAACTCAATAACGAGCTACACAATTTCATTTCATCCTTCAACTGATTCCACAATTTGACACCAATAACAGAAACACAGCGATATTGAACATTTGTTCTTACTTTTACATGTTTCAACCACAAACAATGCTCTTAAATTATAATTCCCTTCTCTTAACTTAAAAAAAATTAGAATTTTGGGCTTAACACGAAAAATAATTTCTATCGTTTTCAAATATACAATATCAAGAAATTTTAATATACCAGATCCTATGAAAAATGGATTACTTAATTGAAGATAACCAGCTTTATTTATTACTCTGATAGCTTTTTTTTGGAGTTTAATTTTTTTTTTTTGTTATTTATTTATTTCGAATATGGAAATGATGCAAGCTTCCTAATTGCTACTAATTGACTTCTTTGCACAACATAACATAGATATGAAAATTCGAGGAAGCATAATACACACAAAAAAGTAAAAGAAAAAAAAGTCAAATTCGAAATTCAAATTCTGTTAGTTTTATACACATTCCCCCAAACTTCATATGGCATTACAAGGGAACAATACAGCATATGCAAACATTTCTTGTAACATCAAATGGTGAAAAGAAAGTAAAACAAACTGAGTTTCACTTCACCTTTAGCCAGCCGGCCTTGTCCTGTTCTGAGCTGCAAACGAAAACAAGAAAAAAGTAATTAAATAAAACCTCCACTTTATGGCGGTTCCTCCTATAACACTAAATAGTTACCACTGCAGTTAGTGGTTAAAGAGGTTAAAGGGTTTACTTAGGGATTTGCAGGAGTTACATGTAATAAGGGTGTGCACATTTAGGTGGTCTTCCATATTTAGCTGTAATTACACAGTATGGCTACAAATTACATAGAATTATACACATTACTGTGGAAGGGGTTGTTTTTTTTTTGTGTTTTCTTTGCAATAAAACTACATTTATTAACTTGTTAAAGGAGTATATATTTTCCTTTAATTTCCCAGGCTTCAGTTGAAAGGACAATATGCAGATGAGCTGGTTTTAAGACTTGTTCTGCAGTATGAAAACACACATTATTTTTAATTTCGTCCTAGTTCCTGTGTATTTTAAGCTTATTCTTGCATAAAACGTGTGACCTGCTACATAGGGCATATTTGTAAAAAGACCACGAGATACAAAGTGTTTTGGTTCATGATTAGCTATTCATAACAGCAGGGTTGTTTGTTGTTTTTTTTTTTTTTTTTTAAATTACAGGTATTTATTGGCTGAAAGTGTATTGCTCTATAATATAAAAAGTTGATTATGGGGAATTATCTACAAATGTCAACTCTAATCACGCACTCTTTCAAAATTATATGTTTTTTTATATGTTACATCACAGTTTGGATGAAACTGGATGGACTGTATGGTGTTAAATCATTGTCTGGTTCTACTGGAGATCTAGAGCCCTGTATTGTTAATTATAGCTGTATGTGAATAAATATATACATGGCATTGGAATTAATATGTACATCTGTGATTATATCCGTGAATATGCCATGTTGATTTTCTGCTCTTGGATTATGAATAGCTTGCAGATTGTTTTCCAGTGTCAGATGTTTTCAGTTAATAATACGGGATTTTTGTTGTCATTAATTTAACTCTTTAAAACCTGACGCGTCATTGCTGACACACCCTGTGCATATGCAGTTTGGATGGCTGTAACTCTTTCATTGTTGGTGCAATTGGAAAAATTCCAATAGTTTCTGAAACCTGAGACATTGCGCTTTATAGGTTTTATTGGGTCATTATAGTAATTTTACTCACATCTGTACTAGAAGCTGGAGAAGAAGTATCCTATTACCAAATCAAATCAATACTACATCATCAGTCTAATTCTGTTTTTAGCAAAATATCATATATATAAATCCAAATTCTCTCATCACAAACTTTTTTTTTTAATCTTTAAAACTGAAATTAAAAAATATATTTCAAGTATTTAATGTTCTGAAAATAAAAAAGTTATCAGAACCACTGATCTATGTAACACTTATAATATTTACATAATCTGATATATTATTTCTGCCTGTATGTTTTGTCCCCTGGCTATGTTCTGTTCTATTCATGTTGTTATATCAATATTATATGGTATTCTTTATGTTCCCATTATATTTTGTATAACATAAAATAAATAAATTAAAAAAAAAAAAAAAAAAAAAGCTGGAGAAGAAGCCATTTTGGCAGTATTATAAGTAAATTGTAAATGACTGTTAGATGTTGAAAGTTCTAAGTGCTCTGGAAAAATGGGCAAAAGGACTCACTCACACTTTATTTTCCAACCTTTTTATAGTCAAAATAAGAAAAAAAAAGTCCAGATGGAACATTTTAGGCTTAGGGTTTAAAGGGTTAATATGGTTTCTTTCTTCATTAAATTTCTAAAGTAAACATTTCACGTGTCTTTTGTTGGACACAGTCGCATTCATGACATTTTTCACTACTTTATCACAGTCTAATCCTTAATTCCAACAATTTAGATAACCATGTGTAATATTGAGGTTAAAATTATAGTCTTTAAAGCTTTATTATTTTATAAAACCTGGACCCCTTTCTTAAATTACACTGGACTGGTGAATGCACAGACGTACAGAGAATCACACACTTGAGTTCTGTTATCAGTCAAACAATACACTGTAACCCTTTCAACTGTCAATTTGAGTTTTCAATGCTGTTTTATGTTTTTCCTTTGTTCTTTCTTCATTTTATCCTTCCTCTGGGTGTTTTTATTTATTTATTGTTCTTGTTACCGTGTGGGAGTTTTTGTCTAATGTTCTCTAAACTGAAAAAGTAATAAAGATATTGTAAAAAAAAAAAAAGAAAGAAAAAAAATCATAGTCTTTGTGCCAGTGCTAGAGGAACATCATCCTGGATCATGGGAAAAAACTCTCTGGCTTGTCTGTATTTCTTTAGATTAATTGTCTAGGGCGGTGCTTCGCGGAGGAGGGAAGAATTTACATGTGGTGAGGCAAACCCTAGGATTAAAAACATTAAACGCAGCGCTGCCTTATCTGCATTAAAACATGATTATTTCAGCGCTCGGAGGTTGTTTTTTCACATGTGAGAGGTGACTGATGAAAGGAGAAGGCTCATTGATGGGTTTAGAGTATTTCCTCTGAGCTAAAATCAATAATTTCAATAAAAACCATTAATAAAAACATGCACCTGATACTACTTCTACTACTACTGTTATTGATAAATCTATTCAGCTCTGACTTTACAATAATGATAAATGTTATGTATATTCTGAGTATTACCTATAATAATTCATATTTTACACTTTAAACACAAAAATTATATAAAAATTAGAGAAAATAACACATTTCCTTCCCTTACTATGTGTTGCTTTTTCTGTATTTAAGTTTTCTTCTGTTGTTTCAATTTGTATTGTTTTGATGCCTTGTGTTGTTGCGATATATTACACATAACTGATATTTAAAACTGAATTTTGTTTTCAAGTTTTCAACATCTTTAGGGTTCTTAAAAAATATGTGCGTTTATAATAATGTTGATGGATTGCTTATTTTAACAGAGTGGTTTAATGTGATGCATGATATTTTGGTAATAGAAAAATGTACTTTTTCTGAGACTTCAGGCATATATCTATGGAAATGTCAGAAAGGATGGATTGAGTTTATTATTACATATAGAAAGGACTTAATCTCCAAAGACCCACTGTTCACATTTGGGGACAAGAGTTTCACAACTTTATACAAAAAAAAAAGAAAAGAAAACTGTCCACCACAAAGGACATTCCATACAAATTTTAAAAACTGCATCTGAAAAAAACTGTTGCATCATGATGTTTCCAATATAGGCACTTATTTAATAAAAAACAAAAAAGCTTGTACTTTGCTGACATTTCCATGGTTTTAGGAGGTTAAAATTTAAAAAATATCAATTGTGAAAAGGCAGCTCTTCTTAACTTTCTTCAATTCACTTCCATTCTTTTCTTGTGATTGATGGACCCTCCCTCCCCTTCCCTTTTTAAACTTTTTTTTGTATTATTATTTTTATTATTATATTTCTCTTATTCTTTTTATATATTTAATTTTACTTGATTATTTAGTTTCTATGTATGTTTTTATGGGGGTTTTTTTATGTAGGTTTTCTTACCTCTTGTATACTTTGTTTAAAAAAAAAAAGTTTTTGTGTGATGCACAATTACAAACTATGACATTTTTGTCAAATTTTTATTTACTGAAATGTTAATTTTCTGTCTTTGATGTGCCATATTTTTCAACAAAAATATTTATAAAATAAATAAATAAATAAATATCAATTGTGTTGTCACTCACTAACTTCTCAAACCATTTTTTTTTTTTTTTTAATTTTGCCTTTTTTAATGTTTCGGTATGGAAAGAAAGATGCACATTGAGCTTGTAACTGTTATTTAATCGGACTTATTAAATAAAAATATAGGTATTTTCTGCATTTCTGGTACTATTGTATACATACCTGGCCTGTAGCTCTAGTGTCCTCTCCTTCCCAGACACCTGGAAGGTATGAGGGTAGTCCTCATTGGTCGTTTCCAACACTTTCATCCCGTCGATACCGATCCGTGTCCTCACTGTGTACTTCGGCCCCCCCAGGCTGAATTTGGGCACGCAGTACAATAGCATGTTGTTGAACTAGCAAAAAAAAAAGGAATGGCAAAACTTTTACTTCTAACAGTCCAGGCAATGAGAGGACGCATAAGCGCTATTCTATAGGGTGTATAAAAAAAATTTACAATTAAAAATTACCCCCAGTTCCACATCTGATAATATTCGGAATTTTCTTTTATGGCCATCGGTAGGTAGGGGATTGGTGG
Organism: Sphaeramia orbicularis; assembly: GCF_902148855.1. NCBI lineage: Eukaryota > Metazoa > Chordata > Actinopteri > Kurtiformes > Apogonidae > Sphaeramia > Sphaeramia orbicularis. Next base: position 15,692,721 of record NC_043962.1, read on the forward strand.
ATATTTGTCCAAATTTACAAACCCAGGTTTTCATGCATGAGTGAGCAGGGGCAAATTGTGCAATCCAAGTTAAAACTGGTTTGTGCGAAGTAGCGGTGGGATTTAAATCCAATCAAAGGTCATGGGAGGGGACAATGGGCATCCATCTTGTTTTCCACAAAATTCTACAAACCAGTTTTAACTTGGATTGCGCAATTTGCCCCTGAAAACCTGGGTCTGTAAATTTGGACAAATATCCACCGATCCCCAAACTACCGACAGCCATAAAAGAAAATTCCAAAAATTATCAAATGCGGAACTGGGGGTAATTTTTAAAAATGTACAGTTCTTCTTGGATACATCCTGTAGTTCAGCTTCTTGTATTTTTGTTGCCTTCCAAAGGGGGCAGCCTGAAACAACACCAGCACCTTGAATGTCACTAATGGGAAGCATTCAGCCTGAAACTAATAAGGGAAAGCCACAACATAATTTCATCATCTGGCAATATCTGTAATTGAGGGACTTGTTGATGCCCCTTGGCTGTATCCTTTCACAGAGGTGTTCCCGCTATGAAATGATCCACTTGTTTCAATTGACGCGTGTTGGGAAAAGTCTCGCCTTAGCATATTATTTCCCTGCAGTGTCTTTCATTAGATGAGAAAATGCTTCGGTGCTCGACAGTTTCTCTCACCAAGAAGAGGTATCGCTCCATGGCAGAGGTGTTCCTGGCTGCTAGCTTCAGGATGTGGCCCTCTTTGATGAACTCATTGGAAGGGTTAACGATGTCCTCCTCCTCACCCAGCATCTCGTATATCTCCATCAGTTTCTTTAGATTTTCCTACAAGACAAATGGATACTCGCTGTATTTGGACAGGATGTGATTTATGTGAGAATCTGCACGGAAAATGGTAAAATAAGCGTGCGTTCTTACAGATTTCCGAATGGCGCTGTTGGAGTGAGTGGCTGCCGTGGCAATAATTTCTAATGACTCTGAAAGAATAAAAAAAAAAGAGGTTCATGTTATATGTAAAATAACAATAGACTACTTCAGATCATTGAGGATTGAAGAGTTACTACCACTGACTTTCTGCATCTCGTCGGTCAGGGTCATCCTGCGGCAGCTTCTTCAAGTAGTCTTTAAGCAGCATCTCATATCGAGGGACTCGTTGCACTGGCTCCAACATGTGATGCTGAAGGGTCAAGTTGCCACAAACCTCCTGACTCTGTCCACAAAATCACAAAACTTAAATATTACTTTACAGAGGCTTAGTGTTGTTGTTGTTGTTGTTATTGTTGTTGTTCAAGTACTTGCATTTCAATCTTAAAGGGTACGAGTACTGGTCAAGCTTGTGACAAGTGGTGATTTCTCATAGACTGCAAGGGAAGCTCAGCTTCCCCTAAAATTACGAAAATTAAATGGTTAAATATGTACAGTTGTGTTGACATTTCATTGACTACAAATGTGTTAGAACATGTTCATCTCACAGATGAGTTCATTCAGAATCAGCTTTATCACAAATCAACAGACTCGATGTTGTTCACTTCTCATCCATTCCCGTTGCGCTGTTTTCTCATTCAATCTCTGCTCAGTGCATTTGTCCGCAGACGCTCAGCGTCCATGCACTTCAATGGGACTGAGTGGAACAGTTTTTTTCATTGCCTCAAAACTGGACGGTAATTGGATAAATGCCACGATGTTGTCCCGCCCCCGGATGCTCGGCATCTCTGGGGGTGAATGGAGCTGTGGGTGGAGCTCGGCCGGGCTGGACGCCAGGCTTCCACATGCTGATTGGAGAATCAGTTGAAAGGCTGAATCCTGTTTGATTGACAGCTATTTTGAGATCTACTCCTTCACATAACAGAGTTCAGTTTAATACCGTCGTGCATTCTGCTGTGAAATTGAGAGAGAAACCACTATGAAATTATTCGTTCATTTCTTGCACTGTAAATAAAACACACTCATTGTACTTCCTTGTTTCAATTCAACATAATTTCAACGTTTTCTTGTTTACTTGGTACGATAAGGTCATGACCATTTACTTAAAAAGGAACGGAGGGACAAATTTATGTTTAAATAACTTGACAATTTTTTTTTTTATTTATGTAAGCCATCAATGAGCTTCCCCTCTCTGAAAGACGAGCAGCCGCCACTGCTTGCGACATTAAATGTGCTTCGTGTATTACGTATAAGCAAGAGGGGTGCAGAATAAGGGACATCTTTTAAATCACTTCTTAAAACACATTTTTATAGACTAGCCTTTATGTGATGTTGTCCCTTTTTAATTTTTAATTTTATCCTGTTTGGTTATCAATTTATATTCTCATATATGATGTTGTTTTATCTCACTCCTTCATTTTTAGATTGATTTGACAGCATCATGTTACATTATCCCCGCCTTCTTTACTCTGATTCACTCAATTTATTTGGAGTGTCATGTTTTCGTGTTTGCTGTACATCTCTTCTGTTGTGTTGTTTTCTCTTTTAGTGTCTTTACTTGCATCTTGTATCCTGCTGTTGTGCCCTTCTGCTTTGTCTGTCAAAGCACTTTGTAAACTTCGTTTTTAAAGGTGCTATACAAATAAAGCTATTATTACCTCTGCCAAGGAGGTTATGTTTTTGCCAGGGTTAGTTTGTTAGTTTGCTTGTTGTTTAGATAGCAACATAACTGAAAAAGTCCTGAACGGATTTGGATGAAATTTTCAGGAAATGTTGATACTGGCACAAGGAACAAATGAATAAATTTTGGTGGTGATCGGGGGGGGGGGGGGGGGGGGGGATGACTGAGCTGCCTTGGCAGAGGTCTGCGCGGGGGCAGAACCTATGTGGAGGAGCTGGAAGTGACGTACCATCGTTGTTTTCTGGTGATCGAGTGCGAGTAAACAAGCAGCAGTCAGTGAGCAAGATTGAGTGGAAAGTACGTGTTCAAGAAGCAAACTATAGCTAGCGATTTTGAGGAAATGGGTATAAATGGCTGCCTATTTGAACCAGAGAGGGAGGGGACTTAAGAGGACCGTGGTTCAGAGAAGGAAAATGGTGCCAGAGATGTGCGTGAGGGTAGAGCTAAGATGACAAATCATCGTGTCTGCATCACTACCCGTGAAGGAGGCAACATGTCGCTGACCATACAGGGTGCTTGCTCTTTATCCAAATAAAAGTTACCAGACAGAACCGGTAGAATCATACGTGATATACTAAATAACCACCAGTGAAAATCCACTACAAGTACCCTTTAATAAATTGACGCACTTTCTATTAGAAATGTGTTCCGTTTGTGGATCTCTGCTCCACAGTACCTGTATGTCCATAATAATGGCCTTGAATTGAGGTGAACGGTCAATCCACTGTTTCAGCAGCTCCATGGCCTTGTCAAAATTCTTCACATATTCAGCGTACATTTTGAGGAAGGGTGTGAGTTTCTGCAGGATGTCCCCGATACGAGGTGTGGATTCCCTGTATGAAGGACAAGGTAATTCAATGGAGGATTTTAAAGAACAATGTATAGATTTATCATCAAATTAGGGGCTAAAACACACCATTCTCCCATGCGTTTCTCCAGATCTGGAAGCAGAAACTGGCCGTGAAAGGCGTTGATGGAAGAAATGTTGGAGAAGATGTTCTTCACTACATCAACAGGGAAAGTTCCTTTATTTGCTTCTTCCATTAGTTTAGCACAGAATACCTGAGGAGCATGGAACATAAGAGAGATAAATAATAACATACTGAATGGAACATGTCACATTAAACATGATCGAAATGGAGAAGTGAAGTTGAAATATGAACTCTTCACCTGGTCCAGCAGGTTGAGTCGCGCTACATAAGCCTTCTCTGTTTGCAGGAGTTCACTGGCGATCTTAAACAGCTTCTGTTCATTCGTCTCCTGTGAAAACACAAAGTACGGCTACAAGTTCAGTTTAGTTACAAGTTAAGCTTTTAATCTGTGGTCTTTTTCATCACTATGTATTGTGTCCTATTGTTTTATGCATATTTATGGCACTTGACTAACCTGTTTTTATCTTATAATTTAATCATGGTTTTAGATGTAAAGGACTTTGGGCTTCTTTACGTTGTTGTAAAGCGCTATATAAATAAACTTTGATTGATTTGATTTGTACGGTTACACTGTAAGCGTGTAAAGCAGTGGCTCCCAACCTTTTTTGGCTCGTGACCCCATTTTAACATTACAAATTTCTGGCGACCCCAGACATTCAAAATGGAGACTTTTTGGGGGGGGCTGAAATTAATTTGTTTTTGATCATGTAATAGTTTGCTATACTATGTTAATTTATTTCATTTATTTTCATTTATTTCATTCATGGTTGTGCATTTCATCAGTAAACATTCAATAATCATCAAGTAAACAAACATGTACACACCCATGCTCGAAAAGGAGCAGGATGAAGAAAATCTTATATTTCCTGCCCCCTTCTAAATAATAACAGCCTTAATGGTTAGCCATACACAACTAACTATAAAATCATACTGTATAAAGTCAGACAAACCAAACTAAATACATCCAAAGACAGTACAAAATGAATACAAAACCAAGTGCAAAACTACCTGTACAGAAAGTACAAAACTTAGGTAAATATATACCTGACAAAATGATGCAAAAACATTATACCAGACCAAAATAAGTAAATAAATATGTCACAAGATGCAAGACAAATACAAAGCAAAATGTAAAACTTATAACTGTTCATACAATGTCATTGTTCTTTCTTTATACACTTTTTTCAGTTGGAATATGTTTTATGTTTTTATGTTGCAAATAAACGTTAACTTCAGATGACATTTAGTCTGTATAATGTATATTATTATGGATGGAGGCAGTAAAGCCAGGTGTAGATTACTGCACAAAGTGAGAATTTTATTTTCCTTGGTCAGGAATAATAATATATATACAGTCAGTCCAGCTTGGATTTACAAGGCTGACAATTAATACTGAACAAACAAGAACTCAAACTATGAATTATGAAAGAGCTGCAGCATCTGAAACTGACCACAATGAACATTTGAAAGATAAACAGTATCACAGTACTTCAGTTTCAGCTTCACAGTTTGTCATGTTTTTTATGAATTGGGATTGTCTCTGTCAACTCACCATATATTATTTTTTTAAGTTTTTTTTTTTTAATCAATTATTAGAAATTTCAGGTGACCACATTTGAATTCCAGGCGACCCCCACTGGTGTAAAGTGACATTGAACGTTTGACTATTAGGGAGGTAGTGAGCCGCAAAAAGCATCTCGTTCACGCAAAAAGACGGCAGACAGGTCATACAGGATAATGATGTTTCAGTCTTCCCTAATTATGAGGAATTAGCATCACCTGGATAAAAAACAGGTCATTTCAACAAAAAAAGAATCAAACAATGGGGGGAAAAAAATGAAAGATACACTGCGTTTTCAAGTATAGCTTCCAATCTTCCTGCAAGTTCCTTTTTAGATTATGTGTAATTTTTCTCTCACTGCTTTTTGTAAAACAGATTAAATAGAGAATATTCATTTTTAGTGCACAACCACATATCCCGTTTATTATGTTAGAAGAGAAAGGTGTCCTTTCTGTGTCAGTTAACTTGATGGATGCTTTTTACTCATCAGTGTTTGAGTTCAACCTCGTGTTAAATCCTATTTCGCTGTTACATGCAGTAGAGGCATGTAGCACTGCTGCATGTGTTCTTAACACCCGCCTGATGATATGCAAGACGACCGAGAAGTGCGGGCTGTCAGAACAGGAAATGAAAATATGGAAGAAGGGAAATGACACCAAATCGAACAAAACAGAACAAACCAACTAAGCTAAGACAATTAGTTCTGTAGGACACGTGACGACAAAGTCATGAGAGCGCACCATCAGACAGTGTGAGAAAATATACTTTAAATGAACACAATGATGTGATGACATTTGTTTGTTTATTTTTCTGCACCACAGATGGTTTTCAGAACTTTTTTTTAAACTATACATAACCACAAAGTAGTGGTAAGTAATATGTTCCTCTATGTGTTCCTCTTACAGTGTGTAATCCTCTAGTGTTGGAGGCATCTGTCTCAAATTTCAACGTACAGTAACTCACTTCACCCTTATTAACTACTATTATTATTATCATTAGTAGTAGTGGTAGTAGTTGTACTAGTAGCAGTAGTAGTATAACCTGTCTTTAATTTTGGAATATATTGGCCTAATTTGCAACAAAACTGAGAAAACACAGTAAAAATAGTCTGGAAATAGTAAAAACCCAACAAATAAAATTAAAACAATTACACTCAAAACATGGGTATTCTGTGGTGATACAAACAAAAACTAACAATAAATGAAAATTTGGTAAAACAAATAAAATCAATGAGTAATTTGAGACACGAACAGTTATTAAAATAAGGTGAATTGTCCTAAACATTCAAGCGATGCAATTTTTAAGCCTTTTAAGCCTTTTCTTAAGATGTAGTTTCCAAGATTTTTTGTGATCTTGAATATTTTCAGAGCATTCTATATTTTAGAATGTATGCATGGATGGATGGATGGAAAACAGATTTAGAAGAGGGTAAACTGCTCAATAGGGGTGTTAAATCATGAAGTGCATACTATAGTATAACAAGAAAGGCATAAAAATAAGACAAATGAGTTCAATAAGTTTCATTAATAAATAAACAGAACTATAAACCAGCATAATGATCACTGTGGTTACATTATATACAGAGACATTTTAACAAGTGTGTTAACATTATGTTGACAGATATTGTGATCCTGAAATGAGTCATGATATTTAGTCATAAAGGAAAGTGTTGCGAAATCAAAAAATCTAAAAATGATGATGTGATTTTTGTGGAGATCTAAGCCAAACAAGCACATTCCCCAAAACCTTGATCTGTAATACGATGCATACATTAGGGTATTTCTGCAGCAGCCCATTTTACCTTCATCAATTAGTTGCACCTCCTATGATTTGGACATTATACATATTTAATTTTAAACCCTGAAGACCAAGCGAATGATAGAAAACTATGCAAACTGCACCTGCACTGACAAATCCACTGAGAATATATGACTAAATGACTGAATAAATGGCAAAAGATGACGTCTTTAACCTAAATTTCAACCTGTAAGAGTTATTTAGATTGACAGGTTTGACATCTATAACTATTCTGGCCCCATTTTTGGACACGCCGCATGCTTTTTTTCATTTCTCAGACGACTAAGTTTGATGTGAACTTTAGATATTTATAATCTGTAGACAACAGCGAACTCCCACAGGGGAGGTCAGCGAGGCACGAACTCAGCTGCTCAAGTGTTTGACATCTGTTCGGCCTTCACGAGTAAAATAAGTCCTCTGAGACACACAACAGTGATGAATAAGCAACACACACACACACATACACACATAGATATACACATACATACTTCTTCCATTGTAACTCAATACTTACAATATTAAACCGACCCACATGAATGAGTTCAGAGAATTAAATTGCCCTGAAAGCCTCGGGCATAACTAAATAAATGAGTTACAGTAAAATACACGACACAAGGGATACAAACAGCAATAAACTAAATATAGTGAACAATCACATAGCAGACATACACTGTACATACCTTGTGGTCTGCGCTCCCTTCTTCATTCCTATGTTCCCTGTCTGTTTTAGTCCCACTGTCCTCATTCTCCGTGTGGTTTTCCGTACCAGTCCTGTCCGTGTGCGGAGGTGACCGATCCCCTGTCTGTTCTGCGCTCTCGTCCACCATATCTCCATTTACCATCCCTGCGGTCTCTGTCCTCACACTTTCATTGTCCGTCTCCTTCTTTGTATCTTCCTTCGTCTGCTTGTCCTTCTCCATCTGCGCTACCACCCCGTTAGACGCCGGTTTGCGCGCATCCTGCGACTTGGAGCCCGGATCCACGGCCGAGTGGTTCTCCTGGTTCCTCTCGCTCTCCGTCTGCCTCTGGTAACCTCGGTGAGCCGGGCTGCAGTTGGACGACTTGCTGATCTGTTTCAATGGCGAGCCGTCTCTCTTGTTCTCTGTACTGCTGGCGGGGGCAGAGGAAAAGGCAAGGAGGAAGTCAGTCAGCAGAACAGAAAATACATTTTTTAACTTAGAGCCTTCTTCAATAGACAAGAGGAAAAAGATTCGGAGTGAAGATTACAAGGAGTGTGTTCAGGAGCTGTTAAAGCCACCGGCGTTGATCAGAGAGTGTAGGATACAACAGTAAGAAGAGAGCTTTGGCATGTGAGCGCGAGAGTTAAAAATAAAACCGCAGAGATGCACAAACTTCTTATGAGGCTGCTGAGAGCTGGTGTGATGCAGACAACAGTGTGTAAGTGCACAGCCAAGGAAGGAATAGGGCTAACAGGAGAGAGGGAGGAAAGAAGAAGAAGAAGAAATAGAGGAGGAGGAGGAGGAGGAAAGGTACGACGCTGCTCCCTGGAGATACTTACTGTCCTACTTCCACACACATGGAGAACCCATGTAAAATACCATCCTGTACTATACATCTCTTTTGTCCATTGCTTGCACATGAATGAAACAGAAAGACCATTCTGCAGGAGACAGTTTTGAAATACAGCGCACAAATGGCAGGTAGATTAACACAAAACCACAAACATGCACGTACAAAATGAAAAAGTGACCATTCAGCTGCTCAACATCCTGTACCAACAGTCAGACCAGCTGTTTCCCTCTACACGACCTTCCCCGCTTTCTTCCGATGTATTTGCGACTTACTGTATGTAACTACTGTACCTCGGCATTATTCCACAACACTTATCTCGAATTTCTTTGTCAAACAACCTGCAAAGAGTAAAACTTTTACAGAAAAATCCATCCTGTATCTAACCTTTATTGTAAAGCTTCAGCCACGCAGGTGATTTTTTTTCACTAAACATTCTCTGTTGCATTGAATGTCACTGTCCAGTAGAAACAGGAAGTATGTATAAATAGAGGAACAACAACAGGCTGGTGAAACACTCTACAGATGAGTCACTTCTCAGCCACCTGAGGTGTTCAAATGTAAAACAATATCCTTCTTACGTCTGACAGGAAGATAATGCAACAGCTTGGATTTGCTTTTGGGACATTCTTTATACTGTAATTGTATTTGTAGTGTGTACATGCATGCAGTGGTTCCCCTTTGCATATAAATAAGAGTTTTTGTGTAACACAGTGAATTTTCCACAGTGTGACCGTGTTGCTTCCTAGACAGTCACTGCATTAACCCATAAAGACCCAAACATCCACCGGCAACCAAAACCATCTACTGATCTAAACTGTTTAATACCTGTTGATCCATTAATCCTAACAGTACATGTAAATAAATGGTGTAAAATGCAGTTTGTCATCTTTTCGTGGTCATCAGATATGACTCATTTGGATGTTAAGAGGCTTCGTAGTGAACGTCATCTTCTACAACACTGATTCATCAGTAAAACCCATGGTGTTGGATCAATGATAGTGGATGCAGATGCTTATTTCATGTTCAGTAAATGATATATTTTGCAGCAAAATTGATCTTTTTCTAAAGTTTCCCCTGTTTTTGATACAATAACCCTCAACTTTAGTCTGAGCTTTTATAAACATCTACATGATCAGTGAATTAAATATAGGAAAATACCTGATTTTCATGAAATACAGAGGATAATATTGGAGTAAATGGTGATATACCACTTAAGAAAAGTTAAAAATAGAGAAAAATTCATTTGGCAACAGCCACAAAAGTAGCACTGGGTCTTTATGGGTTAATACCTGTTGATCCACTAATCCTACCAATACATTTAAGTAACTGGTGTAAAATACAGTTTGTCGTCTTCGTGGTCATCAGATATGACCCATATGCATGTTCAGAGGCTCTGTAGTGAACATGAAAACACCATCATCTTCTACAACACTGATTCACCAGTAAAACCCATGGAATTTGATAAATGACAGTGGATGGAGACATTTGGTTTATGTTCAGTTAATGATAAATTTGACTGGAAACAGTCACTTTTTCTTCAGCTTTCTCTGCTTCTGATGTAATAACCCTCCACTTTAATCTGTGATTTTATGAACATCTACATCAGGGGTTCCCAAACTTTTAAATTCTCAACCCCAAAACTAACGGTGCCAGAGACTGATGACCCCCACTGTCCCCGAAGTGACTGAAACTTTAAAAAAAAATCATGCACACAAGACTCAGGCACTAAAAGGCTTATCCAAACACGACCATAACAACACAAAAGAACAGAACAGCCTGACATCATGATACGATTTAAATGATACTGTGGCATATTTGCCGCATTGCACTATGGGGACTGGACATTTTACCCATTGTGTTCTGTTTAATGTGCAGGGGTTAATGTTTATTAAGGTTAATGTGTCTGTTTTACAACATTTATTGGTCATTTTATGTTTTTTTTATTTTATTTTATTTTTTATTAATGTGACATGTGTTAGTGGCCAGCTGAAAGGATTATTATTTTGGATTTTCTTTTGGATTTTTTTTTTTTTTTCCATTTTGTTTTTTGTTATGGCCACACCCCCTTTCAGATAAATGAGGCTGATTGCCACACACCTGTGTTTGCCACGTTCACTTGGGTTGCCACACAGAGCAGAGCAGCACATGTAAGTTTGATTGGTTTGACATACCATTTTGAACAATTAAGCTTGATATTCATGTAGAATTTGTTTTTTCTTGTTTTTTCGTTTTTTTTTTTGTCAAAGCGCACTTTTGTTCGTGTACCTGTTGCCATTCACTAGATGAATGAAGAGTTTGCACCCTTGGTAGGCAGAGCAAGGTATGTGGCAATTAATTACAGTGGCATGTTTTGTTCTTTTTTTAAAAACATTTGTGCATTAAGTTACAATTTTAATTATGAGTAATGTTTTATATTTGATTGTAATAAGGTTTGTGCTTTTAAAGAAAATGTCAGCTAAGTAAAATTTGCAAAACAACTTATGTACAAATGTTTTAGTTTCACGGCACTCGATGATGGAATAAAGTTTTGTACGAGTTGAACTCTACACTGTCCTATTGATACTAAGGGCTGTTCCAACACCATTAGTCAAACCTGTAGGCCCAACAATGCCTTACCGGTTTATCGTTGGCACATTGTTTAAGAGCCACTGATCTTAGTTTGTCACTTGTAAAGCAAAAGCACTTCCTGTGTTCCTTTCATCATACATAGCAATCTTTCTACTTACAATTTTCAAGTTCTACAACACTGTCATTGATCTGCCGTAATCACCTCAGGGGCCACATCAAGAGGATTCTGAAAATCATTTTGCAAACCCCCTGTTGGCATCTCATGACCCGCACTTTGGGAACCCTTGATCTACATTATCAGTGAATTAACCCATGCTGACCAAAAGCATCTACTGATCTAAACTGTTGATCCACTAATTCTATTAATACATGTAAATAACTGGTGTAAAATACAGTTTGTCATCTTTTCATGGTCATCAGATATGACCCATTTGGACGTTCAGAGGCTCCATAGTTACCATGGAAACATTGCCATCTTCTATAAGATTGATTTGTCAGTAAAACCCATGGAGTTGGATCAATGACAGTGGATGGAGACACTGGGTTTATGTTCTGTAAATGCTATATTTTACTGAAAAAGTCAATTTTTTTCTGTTTTGGGGTCCAAACACAGTATTGGAAATCTCTGACAGGACATTTTAGGAAAATTTGACAGATTAGTGTTGCTAAATGACCCACATTTTTACTTTTAAATTCATTTTTGCTTTAATTGGACCATAAGGGATTATCCAAAACAAGGGGCTACTTTATGTTGAAATAAATGTTGGAATGGCAATCAATTTAAGTTCACTCTGATGGGACATTACGGTGTTTTGACCCTTTGATACAATAACCTTTGACTTTTCTCTGAGCTTTTATGAACCGCTTCATAATCAAACATAGGAAAATAGATGGATTTTCACTGGAAAAAATGCAAAATTCAGAGGACAATATTATAATAAATAGTGATAAATCGCTTAAAATGTGAAATGGAGAGTAAAATTAATTTGGGAACTGCCACAGAAGTTACACTGGGTCTTTATGGGTTAAATATAGGAAAATGCTTAATATTTACCGAAAAAAAAAAAGCAACATATTGAGGATAACATTATAACTGGTGATAAATCACTTTAAAAAGATTACAATTCATTTGAGAACTGCCATTAAAATAATCCTGGGTCTTTATGGGTTAATGACAGCCTCAGTTGCCATGTGGCAGTCTAGGTGCCTTTAAGGAAGCCAAGTACCATGTGAACCAGATTAGTATATTAGTAGACTAATTCTGTTCTGAGAAGCTCTGGGCCTTTCTCTCCTGTTTCCAGGACCACTAGAGGGCTAATCCCCACAGCTCTGTAGAGTTCCAATGAAAAAGATACAGCCAATTCTGATAATTTCACACAGCCAGTCTGAATTGTGTGGAGAAGGTCTGCTATTAAGGCTAGATTCAACTGTTCTTAGAGGCAGCATCGGACACAGTTGGACTATGACTGAGGACTGAAATTTTGGTGCATTACTGCTGCAGAGCAAATACACTACAAAAAAGAAGTTAAGAATATTTAATTTTTGTCATTTTTGCCATTTGTAAATAAAACTGTCTGGTAATTTTAAAAAAAATGTTTCAATTCACACACAAAAAGGTAAAAAAGCACTGTGCAGGAATCCCAACTGAAAAAAAAAGCCCAAAAATTAAAAAAATATCCTTAACTTTTTGTTTGTAGTGTATGTTTGGGCTCTGCTGTATGGGCAGTGGGCACAAGGACCCCATTGTTGTGCCGCTTTGCTGCTATGAAAGGGCCTCCATTGCATAGAAGAAGCCAGAGTTACAAGAGAAATTGTAAAATAATGGAGCAAATATTGTTTTGATGCAACATTTAAGACTAACTGATGCATTTTACACATGCCTGCATCAAACAATACAGCTCTGAGGCAAATTAATATTAAAAAATCCATGTATAAAGCAATAAAATTCCACGCATGTCAAAGATGAGAGAATAGCCGTGTGATGAAATCCTACCTCATTCTTCTGGGTTTCATCTCGCAACACTGAGTTCTGTCCCACAACTGAATGAGGAGCTGTGTTTCCCCTCGTCTGTACAAATCTCCTTTCATCCCCTCCGCTAACGCTTGGCTTGTGAAGCCCGGGCTAATCTCCGCTTGTTCTGTCTACGGCTCCAGTCTGAACTACTATCAATGAGTCAGGCAGAAAGAAGACGGACGCTTTAATCAAGGAACTTCTGCTTTTCATCCTTGAAATAACCGGCGTAGGAAACATTGGGAAAGACAAAGTTTTCCGTTTCTGCCTTTCTCGAGGTGTCACAGAGGTTACGACATTTTGAATGAGGTCGCTTTATTTCTAAAGCTATTAAGTGACGAAAATGAAGTTGTTCAACTGGAACCGGCGACAGAATTGAACACTGATTATGTGTTAAATCTGGAAAACTTTTCAAGGCAGAAGCACTTTTGCTAGAATGTATGAAATAGATTGGGATCAAATAAAATGAGTAATTTCTGACTCAAGTTTGTGAGTGATTTATTTAAACTTGTTTTCTTTCAGGGGCCACATTCAACCCAATTTGATCTGAAGTGGGCTGGACTAAATATTTTCATAATTTAATGTTATTTTTTGCACTAAAACAAAAAAGAAAAATGTCATTATTTATAGGATATTGTATTATTTACTACACTGCAAAAAGCTAAATCTTACCAAGTGTATTTTTCTCATTTCTAGTCAAAATATCTAATCACACTTAAAATAAGACATAATGACCTAAAGAGTAACTTTTCACTGAGATATAAGAACTTATTTTTAGACAACAGATCTTGAAAATGTTATTTCAAGAAATCTTACCAAGATAATTTTCACTTGTTTTATTGGCAGATAATTTTTTTTTTTTGGCTTAATTTAAGATCTTTTTTTTTTTTTTTTTTTGCTTAATTCAATATATATATATTTTTTTAATTCAACCAAAAAAAACAAAAAACAAACAGCCAATGGAACAAGTGAAAATGATTTAGAAAGATTTCTTGAAATAAGATTTTCAAGATCTATTGCCTAAAAATAAGTTCTTATTCTTATATCTCATTGAAAGGTTACTCTTTAGGTGATTGTCTTATTTTAAGTGTGGTGAGATATTTTGACTAGAAATCAGAAAAATAAACTTGGGAAGATTTAGATTTTTTCCAGTGTAGTAAATGATACAATATCCTATAAATAATGACATTTTTCTTTTTTGTCTTAGTGCAAAAAATAACATTAAATTATGAAAATATTTAAATTTACATACTATCCAAACCAAAAAAAAAAATTTCTTCAGAAAAGTACGTGCAGTTTTAACTATTATGCCCCCACTTGTCATTTATACATGTGCATTACAGCTTGCATCTACAACGGCATAAAACATTTAGTAACAGGCAATAAATTGTTAAAATTGCACTTATTTCATTTCAGGTTGTTCATATTTGTTCAGGTACTTCACATTATATTATTACAGGATAGTTTGCAAATGTGAATATTTTCATACTTTAATGGGTTTTTTGTACTAAAACAAAGAGAAAATTTTGAGTCATTATACAGTCACGGAGAAAATGACTAGACCATCAAAAGTCATCAAAAACAATGGTTATGCAATCAAGTACTAACTCCTGTGTGGATCATGTGACTAAAACAGACAGAAAAGAAAACATGGAATGCCTAAAAGCACTGTTTTTGTCAGTACAATGCCATAGATATTGATGTAAGAACTGAAGTGATTTTGGTTATTATCAAGAAAACATGGAAAATGGATAGATATCAGCTCTGAAATTAAACTCTTATGAGCTATTTTTGTTGTTTTCATTATATTTGTCCAAACAAATGTACCCTTAGTTGTACCAGGCATTAAAATGTACAAGAAATTGAAGAAAATGAGGGTGGTCTAATAGTTTTTTCCGCGACTGTATAGGTTATTTTATTATTTTACTTGATATAATACTGGTGCGTATGTGGAACCTGGACTAAAACAAGTTCAACACCCTTGACTGTTAATATATTCAGTGTAATTTTTGCACTTTTGCAAAGTCATGCTGCATGTTTGGAACCCCTGCTTTACAGTATATATTTTATCCTTTTCTTTTCTGTGCATCCTTAGAAAAACCCAAAATAAAAGCCCTTACCTGTTCTCCTCAAAGCGGCTGATGAGGTCTGAGACTTTGGAGGGTTTGTCTCTGACTCTTTCCCTGTTCACAGGCCCTTTTCCTCCTCCGCCTCCTTCCTCCATGATTGATCTCTGGTTTTGGTACTTGGGTGGTTTCTGGATGTGGCCCAGCGGAGATGAGAGCTCCGTCACCGGGCTCTGAAGATGCGCAGGCTTTGGAGGCACTAGAGAAAAGACAAACACGCTGGATCAAGTCAAATGAACAACAGCTGGTACATGCAGATGAGACCCAGTAAGTACAAGATTTTTTTTTTTTTTTACATTAAATAATTGCCTTGATTGGAAACTGTATGATGCCACAGTTTTTCAAATGCATTTATTTGGAAACAGTGGACAGTTTTTTTTTTTTTTTTTTTTTTTTTTTTTTTTTTAACCCTTTCATGCATGAAATATGAGAGGCTTAATCAAGACTCTTTTTTTCCTGAGTGCTTTTATTCCTCTAGGCATTAAAAAAACATGATTTATTTATTTATTTTTTTAATGAACCTGTTTTGCAAAAATATCCACTCAGCTGGACACCATGCATTTAATTTTTGAAGCAAAGAAACGTATTTACTGATCTATGTGAAAACTATGAAATAAATACATTTTTAATGCAGCTAATCTGATGTTTTCTCACATTTTAACATACACTAATACTAGCCATTACTCACTTCATGGAGATAATATGCAAAAAAGCCCTTTTTGTTTAAAAAAACCTCTTAATTACAGTCTAATAATAGCACACAATTGATTTACACTCAAACATGTTACTGCAGATCAGGTTTATGAAGAAAAGCAAAGTTACAGTAATGGTATGAATTGCAGTGTATGGAATAATGTATGAGCGTCCAATGTGTTGGCTGATATGGAACTAAAACAACAAAATCCATGAATATACAAGAGAACAGCTGGAGAATAGCTGTCTACTGTAGTGACCACTATGCATGAAAGGGTTAAATAAAGCTGTGAAACTCTTGTCCACTACAGAGGACATAAATGCATTACTGGCTCCCAGGAGGATATGTCAGTGCAGTGTCAGTCTGGATCTGAAGGGGGCAGTGTCAGCTATCAGGACACTGTTCTGTGTTTCAAACCCTAAATATGAGAAATAAGTTACTCATATCTGTCTAAACTCTAGAGCAACCAATCAATCAATTTTTGTTTTTCAAAGCAGTGATTCTCAGCTGTTTGCAACCCAAAAGTGGGTCACAAACCCATTCTCAGTGGCCTTTGTCTGGCCAAAAAATAACATTAAAAAGCCTGAACCCTGAAATCACTGACAGAAAATTTGAGTTCTTTCAAACTGGAGCCTTTATTGGTCCTTATGATCAAAGAAAAAAATGTTTTTTCAAATATACATTTCCATGCATGACTTTTAATTTTGTATCACATTTGATACATTAGGTCTCAATGCTCAAATATTATTTTTGAACAAACAAAAACATAATATAACACAAACATGTCTAACAAATTGGTAATTCCTTTTCAAAACTGTCAAAGTTCTACCTCCTTCCTCATTAATGACAGTTTTGTAGTGTCACTGGAAAGGCCTCTGGTGAATGAATTCCTCCCCCTGGTGGATTATCTGTGTATTGCATGTATCTAATTGTATACATCAGATTTTTCAAGAAAAAAAATCACATTGATCATGTAGAGGGCTTCAAAACTCATGTATCAAATACGATATGTTTGGCGTGTGCTTTATTTTTTATGGAGCTGAGCACCGCCCATTCACACTCCCCAACAGTAGGTGGCGGTAATGTGCTGTAATGCTAATTAACATTGCATATTTTACTGCGTAGAAGACCCAAAAGTTTCTATTCATATCATGGTGAAACTCAGGTATGACCGTGACAACATCAGATAGTTTTATTTACATTGAGGACAAAAACCTCAGTGTGTTTAATTCTTCAATTAGTGACTGAATGAACTTTTAATTTTTAACTGAGAGCACATTGTCGGTTTTGGTTAAACTGTACCTAATTTAGTGTTAAAGGGAATATTTCCATATGTACTATTACCACCTGCAGGTCAGTTTGGTTTATCATTAAACTTGTCTTGAGTGTTTTCATAGTTCAATATTCAGTTTTATCTCAGCTTCAAAACACACCATCTTTTTATTAAATAGTTGAAAAGTTTAACTGTTATAAATTTGGGTCGTGGCTTGTCATTGAGGGGGGATAGTGGGTCCTGAAGCCAGATAATTTGAGAACCATGGATCTAGAGAGGCTGCGTTAGTTCTACTTTTCTCATATGTGCATGGGAACTGAAGTGTCTGCATGATTTACAGACCACAGTACACATTGGAACACTGATGCTTGTGATTTACTCAGCTCAATTAAAAGAGGAACAAGGCTCAGAGTTTGCTGATCCCAGGCCAACTTACATAACTTTACTCCTTTTTTTTTCTGTTTTTCTCAAGTGGCCTGAGCTCCACTGTGCTGCTACTGTAAAAGTCCCCAGGCATGGTTAATATTTACAAACTGTCTCTAGAGACTCTACACAGAAAGATCAGGCTAAGTGGAAAAAGTCAGATCGTCTCGGTGCTCTGTCGTTGAATTTACATTTGAACCGCAGACTGGTGTCCTGGCCTTGTTGTCAGTACGCACCTTGTGGTTTAGACGTGGACCGAGGCCTGCTGCCGAGGCCTCTTCCATTGACCCCTCCGAGGCTCCTCTTACTGGGCCCAGATGCTGCTCGACTCAGACAGTCCTGGACACTGGGCGTATTACTGCTGCAAGACGGGCTGTTGCCTAAAGCTGGAGGACAGAGACAAACGGAGAAAGAGTCCATTAAACCATGTCTGCATGCAGCTTGTGCTATGTTCACACTATAGGTAAAATGGACCAAATCCAACTTTTCAACCCATATGTGACCTATATCGGATTTTCATGACCCAGGCAACTTTGATATTAGGGGTGTGTATTGGCAAGAATCTGGATACTAGATCACCATACAATATATCACCATATATCATGATACTGTTAAAATGGCAAGATTTTGTTTGTTTCTTTTTTAAAAGAATTATTTCCTTGAAGACTTGAATTACACCAGAAATATGCACAAATACTAAACACATTTTTATTTGATCAGAACAGGATCTAATGTTATATCACAAAATGTTCCTGTGTTGAAACTTAAATTCTGTTTTACAGACATTACAGTTTAAGATCCTGTTCAAATGTTCATATTCTATTAGTTCAGAACTAACATCAGAACATTGTTTGTGTGCAATCCCAACAAAGGAACTAACATTAATTAATAAAAGTGTTAAATAATGATAAATAAAATATAAACAAAAACGAAATAAAAAACTAAAATGAACCCCCGCAATATCTGCATTTGAATAAATACCTAAAAATATCGGTACAGTACTTTTTAAAAAAATCGATTTAGTATTGTGAAATGAAATATCGCAATATATTGCAGAACCGATATTTTCTTACACCCCTATTTGATATGTGGTCCTAAATCTGATGTTTTGCAATGTGACCTCAGTCAGTAAGGCCATGACATATTTCATCCAAATTTTACGTCACTGAAATGCGACAAACGTCACAATTTTGAGCTAGTAGAGGTAGGACCCTGCAAAATCCATACTGACTTGCGTAAACACAGTGTGCTTCTTGTGATTTCATGTCTTCTTCTGCATGTGCGGGTCACTTCTGGACCATAGGCTGTTCATACATGAGTCTGATATTATTTGCATTTTAATTATAATGCAAACAACCACAAAACAAAAAATCAGATTTTAGTAAAAAAAAATCGAATTGAGCATTAAGACCTGCCATGTGAACGCACCCTCAGACACATACTGTACTTGTGTTCATGCACTTGTCATGTAAAAATGCTTCACGTCTGTTTGTTAAAATATTGAGTCATGCGTTTACACAAATAATGCATCATATTGTAGCTTACATTTGTCATATGTTTTCATATCATTGATTGTGATCAGATCAGACCACTGTTTAAACACACTTTTCAAAGCTTACACGCTATGTGACGCCCTGGAGTGAGCACTGATGTACCACTACCAATAACAATTACTAATAATAATCAAGGAAATTAATAACCAGTGTTTGGAACTGATATATATACTGTATATATGCAGAAAAAATGTAAATGTTGGTGTCGGTGTAAACATAAGACTTTATTAAAATGTCTTGAAGCTGATTATGAAGTTGAATAAAGAAAACACATTATTTCAACTATATTCATTTTGAATTTTGACATTGAACTGGAGGGATTAAAAGTTATAAGCATTAAATAAATCTATGTTCTTTTCTCATTAATCACAGAGAGGTGACTATGGACCCAGAGGTGGCTTTTTTTAAGACCATAATAGTGCACTTAAAAAAAAAAAAAAAAAAAATTTCTTCTGTCATATATCACATATAAGAACAAATATAAAAATGTGAATATCTGATTTTATAATTGCCTACCTCTACCTCAATTGCATGAAGTTGAATAAAATTTTCCATTTGAGGTAATGATGCAACATTTAGTAAAGACTCGAATTTCACACAGCTCTAAAATAAGAGAAAATCTTTTCTTTTTTTTTTTTTTTTTTTTTTTTTACACAAAGGATTTAAAGCAAATGTTGTAAACAATGAGAAAAAACTCTGTCCTTCAGCCACTGGTTTAACCTTCAAGGTCGTATACTTTGTTTCAAACACTTTCACAGACTTGCTTCATCCCAGTTAAATTGAAGTTAAGATTTACAGAGATGGCTGTGCTTTTCTAATTTACGACAACCCTCTGTGTGTCCAACGCTGACAGAGATATTCCTCTCATAACTCAGCCCTGACAACCCAGACTAGACTGACAATCACAGCACACAGTTCTACATATTCATTATGTTAGTGTCTGATAAGAAGCAGCTGAAGGCTAAATATTTGAAGGTGTCAGACAGTTCAGTTGATTATCCAGCTAATGATCCTGTTGATGACCAGACCGGAGAAGGCTTTACCCAACCAGCTGGCCACAGATGGTACAGAATCAGTGTTTAGATAGAGCAGACAGACTGATTTAATGGAGCAGCAGACAAAGTGGCAGTGTTTACAGAAGCCTTAATGGACTGCTCTCTGACCTCAAACTCATTGAGTTTCCATGAGTTTAAGGGACATTACATGGACTAAACTTTCCCTTCCTGGACACTTACCTATCCTACCCATGACATACCCAAACCTAACCCAAACTTTGGCCTATGTCTAACCTCAAAAGAGTCTCCAGAAGTGACTCTAGACACATTTACGTCCCCACAACATGATAAATACCAAGGCCACACACATGCACGAACACACTCACGCAAACACAAGGCACATGCATGTAAAACACACACACATACTTGCAGTCTGGTAAGGCAAGTACCCATATATGGCTCTACACTGCAGCCAGAAAGCAGGCTCATTACTTTACAGGCTATTAGTCCATTAGTTTCCATTTATGGTGGTCACTTAAACAGACGTGCAATTTAGCAAAAGGCATTGATGTATATAGGCTGCAGGCAGAAATCAATGCGGTGTTGTAGCTAACTTGTGTGTAAATGCTGTTTTCTTTTTTTCTTTTTTTTTTTTTAAGCTCATAAGAGTTTATTTTAAGAACTGATATTTGGCCATTTTCTTTTTCTTTTAATTTTATTTTTATTGAAGCGTAAGAGACATAACATTTTAGTCAAATCAATCTGCCACATATTCCTCACAGTGTTCACATTCAAGAACATTCTCCATCAAAAAAAAAGTTCAGTGAGGCAAAATACATTTCTGATTGTCTCTGTCCCATTGTCTTAGGGATTGGAAATTTTTTATTTTTTTTTCCCCAAACATCGAGAGAGAACAGCATGAACATATCTAGCTTTGTATAACATTCAGTAGAAAAGAAAGATTATGAGTGATATTTATACAGACTGAAAAAAAATTAATAAGTACATATTAAATCGAATAGTCTCTTTTTATATCACCATGGTAACATTTGGCATGTACTGTTTCACATAATTTTCCCATTGTTTGATGAATATTTCTTATTTCAGATTAGCAGTGAAGGTGATTTTTTTTTTTTTTTTTTTTTTCTTTTCCCATTTTGTAAATGTCCCATGTTATTTGAACCCATTGCTGAACAGTTGGCTCATTTTATACCATCCATTTTTTTGTTATTGCTTTTTTCCCTGCTGCCAAAAGAACATTCCAGAGATATTCATCTATTTTCATAGCAGGTGTTTTGAGTCCTAAATACATAGTTCTGAAGTCAGAGGGAATGTATGTTTTAAAAATTAATTGCATTGCTTTGTAAATGCTGTTTTCTGATGGTGCAGAATGTTGCAGTAACTATAACTTCTAACTCCTGTTTTGGTCTGGTCCCCCTCTGTTTGACGCTCAGCAAGAGGCAGCATCATAAGTTAGATGTGTCCTTGGAATAGAAATGATTGAAAACAAGTCTTAA
The DNA here is from genome assembly GCF_902148855.1 of Sphaeramia orbicularis. Taxonomy (NCBI): domain Eukaryota; kingdom Metazoa; phylum Chordata; class Actinopteri; order Kurtiformes; family Apogonidae; genus Sphaeramia; species Sphaeramia orbicularis. The sequence goes on from NC_043962.1 coordinate 15,714,301, forward strand.
TTCATTGAGGTTTTTTTGTCCTGTCCAAAAATAGATCAAGCTCACACAATATAATTAATCCCAACCTGCATGACTGATACATTAACTGTGTTAGAGCTGATGCAATTAGTTGATTGAAAATGGGGGGGGAAAAAGGGAGGGTTTGCCAGATTAATCTCATGAAATTGCGTTGTATGTCACACCAGTTCTTATGGCATTTGGCGTGCTATGTGTACGAATTTTCATCCTTTCGTGTGTTATTCAACCCTTTAACACCAAACGTATCATATTTGATACATGAGTTTTGAAGCCCTCTACATGATCAGTGTGATATTTATTTTTCTTGAAAAACCTGATGTATACAATTAGATACATGCAATACACACATTATCCACCAGGGGGAGGAATTTGTTCAGCAGAGGCCTTTCCACTGACACTACAAGACTGCCATTAACCATTTCATGCATAGTGGTCACTACAGTGGACAGTTATTCAAAACTGTTGTATATTTATGGGTTTTGTTGTTTCAGTTCCTTTTTTTTTTTCTTCCTTTATTTTCCTTTTTTTTTTTTCTTTTTATGGGCTCAGCTGGCTGGCAGGCAGCTGTCTGTACCGATAAGGCAGCAGCCGACACCAACTGTACTGTGTTGTTTCAGTTCCATATCAGCCAACACAGTGGACACTCATGCATCATCTCATACACTGCAATTCATACCATTACTGTAACTTTGCTGTTCTTGATAAACCTGATCTGCACTAACAAGTGTAAATCAGTTAAGTGTGAGATAATTTTTTGTTTTTTTTTTGCATATTATCTCCATAAAGTGAGTAATAACTAGCATTAGAATATGTTAAAATGTGAGAAAACATCAGATTAGCAGCATTAAAAATGTTTTTATTTCATTGTTTTCATATCACTTTCTGATATTGGGATTTAAACACGTTTCTTTACTTCAAAAATTTAATGCATGGACATTTTTGTAACTCAATGGAAAAAAAACCAAACTTGATTGCATTGTTTTTTTCATGCCCAAGGATGAATAAAAACATTCAAGAAAAAAAATTTGACAAAGGTTCTCATAAATCATGCATGAAAGGGTTAATGAGGAAGGAGGCAGACCTTTGGCAATTTTGAAAAGGAATTACCAATTTGTTATACATGTTTGTGTTATATTATGTTTTTGTTTGTTCAAAAATATTTGAGCATTGAGACCCGATGTATGAAATATGATACAAAACTGAAACTTGTACATGGAAATTGATATTCGAATTTTTTTTTTTTTTTTTGGATTGTTCAGAAGGACCAATAAAGGCTCCAGTTTCAAAGAACTAGAATTTTCTGTCAATGATTTAATGGTTCAGGCTTTACCGGGTTGATGCCATTTGTTCGTGTGCCAATGTACGCCAAGATCTCTAGATTACATATTCGTAACTGCTAACCCTAACCCCTACCTGCTAATCGCGTGGTATTTGACGCAGCGTGAACATACACACAGAAAGCTTATAATACAATTCATGATATCACAATGGGTTTGCAGCTATTTTTTGTCTTTTGTGGTGGTAATTTAATAATGTAGGTGTGATAGAATTTTGATTAGACAACAGCTTGGACTGAAAAAGCTCAAAAATATATGGATGACTGGTGTTAAAGTGGAAAACATTACGTGCCATATGTGTGCAGTGCCCGTCCAGATGCATTTTTGATTCAAAAAAGTTTGTCGTTCTGTGCCAAATTGGTGCCTGGGGCAAAATATTCCTTTTGCCCTGAGTGGTCTTTATCTTACCAAGACTG